>NC_139631.1:54962121-55491621 GCF_964638095.1 Poromitra crassiceps | reverse complement strand
CATGCTGCGCAACTCAGCCGCATTTCTCTTTTCCTGCGCGGCTGTCTGTCTGTCTGTCTGCCACCGTGACTCTGTCAAGCACAACACATCAGCTCAGGGCAGACAGGAACTCCCAAAGCGCACAAATAAAACCAATTTCAAAGTGAAATAATGATTTGGTCACTCACACTCTCTCTCTCTCTCTCTCTCTCTCTCACACGCGTGCGCACGCACGCGCGCACACACACACACACACACACACACACACACAGACAAGGAGGCAAATTGTGACAAGACTGATCACTGATGTCATAAAAAAAAGTTGTTGTTCAAATAAATATACCAAGTAGTTATATAAGCTCTCTGGTTGTATTGCTTTGCCACGCACGCAATTTTGATTTATTTTAGTATTTTAATATATTCAAAGGAATATGTTTTGTTTAGAGGGAATATTGGAATATGATTTTGGGGCTATTTTGACAGCCCTACATCCCACGCTCCAGAATCTCATCTAGCCTGATACGGGCTCTGCTGGGGAGTGCACTAATGCAGACAGGTGGAGCAGAGGAAAGGTGGGGGTGTCATGTTCTGTAAGAACTTGCCATTTATCTTTAAATTTGTCTCCCTCTAGTGGTCATTTGGGAGTAATTCTTTATTTTCTTGTTAATTCCTGCATTGGCTTCTCATTGGTTGTTTTTGGTCATGTGACAGTCACAACCAGGAAATGCTTTAGGTTTGCCTTTCATGTGGTCAGCTTGCAGCTCCAGCTACTTTCTCTTTTTCTTCTTCTGTTTTGTCTTGGAAAGCATCACTTGTAAGTTACATTTAAGTTAGTTATAATGATAAAAGTGTCATTTAATATATTCTGGTATGTTACATTTAAATATTTCGTTTATTTACATTGTGAATACTGCCAGTGCAAAAGTAGCCTTGTTATAGTGTTTTCTGCTAATATTTGATAGCCTAGCTGCTGCATGTCAATGCTAGTTCCTATTGGTGTTTTTTGATGGTGAACTTTGTGTATATTGTTTGGAGATATATTTACAGCTATTTACACATCACATTTAATTTGATATTTGTATGTTATGACTTAGCAGCTGTCATTTACATAATTGCATGTCGTTGTATGTATGATGTCTTTCAAATAGCATTTAGTAATTGGTGCTATCTTTTGGTTTTATTTCAGTTTTACAAAATAATTCACTCATGAGAATGACGACAACAGTAAAGGACATTCAACTTTACTCCAGCCTCCGACTTTCTCTTGAAGTCTGTTAGCTATCTGTCAATTTGTGTACAGACACACACATCGAGGACAGAATAGGGGGAGAGGGGATCCTTTAAGTCCTAACTAAAGGATAGTGTTTGTCAGACACTATCAACATGCCACAAGTGAAGAGTCACTACCATCCTGGATGTGTTGTACTTGCTTCATACAGCCTGTAGTCGGGTTCAGGAGCACTGAGGAGGCTGATTTTTGGACAAAATAAATTCAATCTACTTTTTTCCCTACCACCTCCTCCTTTGTTACAGCAGAGTCTACCACAGTGACATAGCCTATAACCAAAACCACCAAGAGCAACCGACACCAAACCATTTCATTGTATTCCTGCTTTATTGGCTCACATAGCCTACATGCAGCCTTATTTTAATTTGCCAGGCCAAAATACTGCCAAACTATGCTGGTTTTATGAGATGTCTGTCTGCCCCATAGACTGTAGGTCCACTCCCGCTTTCAACCACGCTGGCTTGTGTTTACATCTGGGCATTAGCAGGGAGGGGGCTTGCCGGGTGGCTGCGTAACATGTAGACGCAACAGTTTACAAACGTATGGCATCCATTCGTTCAGAATCAGGTCATCAACCATCCAGGTGTCTCTCTCTCTCTCTCTCTCTCTCTCTCTCTCTTGCTCTCTCTCACTCTGTCTATCACCCCCCTCCATATTCTCATCAGGTGCGGTGTGACAAGGCTGTGGACGGGTGGGTGTGCAGGTGTGTCCATTGATCCAAAATGACAGGTGGCCTCTGAGCCTGTTGCCTGGAGACAGTGGCTTGGCAGGCTTGACAGGGAGGGCCGCAGCTGCAGCCAACCTGCTGTCCAGGAGCAGCACCTGAAGACAGGTCAGTGTCTGTACTGTATCCTGATGCTCTATTCATGAGGGGAAACATTCCTCCACTATTTATTTACACACATGTAAATCATCTACTATGTACATGACAGGATAGCCAGGCCTATAGACCATCCTCACAGCTGTTCACTCCTCACAGATCAACAGCTCTCTCTCTCTCTCTCTGTGTCTCTCTCTCTCTCTCTCTCTCTCTCTCACACACACACACACACACACACACGCGCGCACAGTCGAATCAAACTACATTTAACATTGAATGCCACTATCCTTATACATGAAAAAAAGAAACATAGTCCACTATGATGTGATGTTGCACCAGCCCTTTAAAAAGAAACATTCTCTGCACCATCTCTTGACTCTCAAAACATGTTGTGAGACGAGTACAGCCGCTCAGCAGTGTGAAAGAGTGCCAAAATGCGTCATTTTGGTCCAATATCATTGCCTCTACCCAGAATGCAACACTCCTGCTCAGAGTTGCTCTCTCGCTCCATTGATGGAGTCAAATGTCAGCTGCTTCCAGTAGACTTTTTGCAGGTGGTTTTGAACAGATAGGAGCTGGATGCTGCTCAAAACACATCCAGTATGCAAATGAGAGTGAGACCATAAGTCCTGTGATACAAGTGTAGGTGTGCCTGACGCCTGTACAATAGCGTGCGTGCGCCAGTGTCAGTGTCAGGTGGCAGTGGCAGTGGCAGTGTCAGTACAAGACAAGACTTGAGGCTGGTGTCAGTACCAGAACCAGACACAAGGCTGGCCATAATCTCAATGAATGAGTTGTTTGGATCTGGTGGCTCTGGCGCCGCCCTGTGGCGTCACAGGGTTTTACACCACTTCCTCAGTCTGCACATGTGGCCTGCAGAGAGGAGGTGAGTGGCGTTTGTTTGGGCAGCATTGTCATTGTATTGATAGCGTTTAGAAAGTAACATTGGTCCAAGTGTCAAATGTTTGTTTGCCTCGTTGTGAGCATGTAGTGAGTTGATGCTACATGTTGATTGTATGTTATTCAAGTGTCTGGTGTCTGGTGTGGATTACAATGACTCAGCACTTCCTGCAGCTCAGCTCAGCTCAGCTCAGCTCAGCTCATGCTGCGCAACTCAGCCGCATTTCTCTTTTCCTGCGCGGCTGTCTGTCTGTCTGTCTGTCTGTCTGCCACCGTGACTCTGTCAAGCACAACACATCAGCTCAGGGCAGACAGGAACTCCCAAAGCGCACAAATAAAACCAATTTCAAAGTGAAATAATAATTTGGTCACTCACACTCTCTCTCTCTCTCTCTCTCTCTCTCTCACACGCGTGCGCACGCACGCGCGCACACACACACACACACACACACACACAGACAAGGAGGCAAATTGTGACAAGACTGATCACTGATGTCATAAAAAAAAGTTGTTGTTCAAATAAATATACCAAGTAGTTATATAAGCTCTCTGGTTGTATTGCTTTGCCACGCACGCAATTTTGATTTATTTTAGTATTTTAATATATTCAAAGGAATATGTTTTGTTTAGAGGGAATATTGGAATATGATTTTGGGGCTATTTTGACAGCCCTACATCCCACGCTCCAGAATCTCATCTAGCCTGATACGGGCTCTGCTGGGGAGTGCACTAATGCAGACAGGTGGAGCAGAGGAAAGGTGGGGGTGTCATGTTCTGTAAGAACTTGCCATTTATCTTTAAATTTGTCTCCCTCTAGTGGTCATTTGGGAGTAATTCTTTATTTTCTTGTTAATTCCTGCATTGGCTTCTCATTGGTTGTTTTTGGTCATGTGACAGTCACAACCAGGAAATGCTTTAGGTTTGCCTTTCATGTGGTCAGCTTGCAGCTCCAGCTACTTTCTCTTTTTCTTCTTCTGTTTTGTCTTGGAAAGCATCACTTGTAAGTTACATTTAAGTTAGTTATAATGATAAAAGTGTCATTTAATATATTCTGGTATGTTACATTTAAATATTTCGTTTATTTACATTGTGAATACTGCCAGTGCAAAAGTAGCCTTGTTATAGTGTTTTCTGCTAATATTTGATAGCCTAGCTGCTGCATGTCAATGCTAGTTCCTATTGGTGTTTTTTGATGGTGAACTTTGTGTATATTGTTTGGAGATATATTTACAGCTATTTACACATCACATTTAATTTGATATTTGTATGTTATGACTTAGCAGCTGTCATTTACATAATTGCATGTCGTTGTATGTATGATGTCTTTCAAATAGCATTTAGTAATTGGTGCTATCTTTTGGTTTTATTTCAGTTTTACAAAATAATTCACTCATGAGAATGACGACAACAGTAAAGGACATTCAACTTTACTCCAGCCTCCGACTTTCTCTTGAAGTCTGTTAGCTATCTGTCAATTTGTGTACAGACACACACATCGAGGACAGAATAGGGGGAGAGGGGATCCTTTACAGTGGTAGACGGATCAATAAGCGTGCCTTACCGCAAGCTGTGTAATGACGCGCCGCGGCATTAAAACTAATTAAAACTAATCGAGGTGTAGTTGCACCGTTGACCACCAGGTGTCATCTGTGAGCATCCTTGAGAGCATCGCGACTGAGAGAAATACTACAGGCGATTAGGCCTGACTGAAGTTTGATAGGTTGTTTGTTTTATTCCTATGTTTATTATAGTAACATTTTTATTTGTCTTATATGGCTATTATTAGGAGGAGGGGGTTGATTAAATTTTATGAAGTCGTTGCGGTGCTGTTTGGCTTTCCGGCCCGGCACCGCTGCGAATGCATTCACAAACATACCAGCAATATTGAAAGGCACAAAGCAACGTTAACGTTTCATACAGAATAGATCCTGACCAACAACGTATGTTTTGAATTTAATATCTGGCATAAAACGGGGAGAATTGATCATTTAACTGTGTGTTACTACTACTACTACTGTGTGTGTGTGTGTGTGCTGTGGCAGTTCTCGTCGGGGAGCAGCAGCACGTCCGCCCGCCTGACTGAGAGAAATACTACAGGCGATTAGGCCTGACTGAAGTTCGATACATGCTTAATTCGTTTATTTAAGATAATTGCATAATTCGTTTTGTAGTCTATTTATTACTGGTTAATGTAGAACGGAATAGAAAGAAACACACGCGGGCAGCCAGCAATGGATGGACTTCATGGAAACAGGTGGGTTGAATGAATTCACTTTGCAACTTTGTCCAAGCTTGTACAGTGTATTCCTGAAGGTGAACGCAAAACTAGGCGTAGCAGTCTGTAAAGAAAGACTGTTATTTATTTTTATTTATTTTATCGTGGATCATATAATCCACACAGCACAAATCACCTCCCTCCCGACAGCAGACACACACACACACAGGCCTTTTCTCATCGTCAAATATTTTTGTTTTCCGACCAGGCCTATTTTAACAATTTCGTTGCCTATTTGAAGACATTCGTTGCAAATATATAGTAGTTGTCCTGGCATTTAATTTGTTAAGTTATTTTAAACTTAATTTAGCGTGTTTATGAGTTCGATATAGGCTAATATTTTTATTTTTTTACCAACCCGACACTGCCGACAGCCGACGACACACATGCACAACTTCTGTAGCCATTAAAATAAAGTGTTTAATTAAGCTTTGTATGTTAGCTAGGTATTATATTTTGAAATCCAAATTAAGTTTAATATGCATTTGTTTAGACTTGGTGAGGCATGAGTGAGGCTGCGCTAGTGTTTTTCCTCAGCTGAAGTCATAGGCTAGTTTTCCGACCAGGCCTATAGACATTTTCGTTGGCTATTAAGATTTTAATTGCAATATTGTATAGTTGTCATTCCGTTTAATTTATTAAGTTACTTTACACTTAATTTGGCATATTTATTTTTGTTTTACAGGCTATTGTTTTAAATGTTTAAGTGATGACGATAAATATATTTTTACCAACCAACAGCCATCCTTCCTTTAAATGGTCTCATGCAATATACAGTATTATTGTGTTACTGTATATTTATCCCATTATTAATACCTTTATTGACTTTATTGAATAGCTACTAAAATACTTTATTCTGTATAGTGTTTGGCTATTTTTATATTGACATTTTCTCCGTTTCTGTGTGAGTGAGAAATGGAGCTGAGAGGCCCTGAGCGGCCGGCGACAGACTCTTTGTTCCTTGATACTGTATGTGTGGCGGGAGAATGACACAATACGGCAAGATATTATATATATACTACAAGATGCACACACACACACACAGTCACAATGCAAACACGTTTATTGTCAGAAAGTGTTGAAATTTCCATTTTCAAATTGCAATGTGAATAAATTGGAATAACACAGACTGCTGTGTGTCAAGCCAATATTTGTACAACCGCTACAAGGCCTCTTGCACTGTTGAAAAACCAACCCGCACTTCCCCCCCAGGTTTACAGTATCACAGGCTTTGTCTGTGAAACAGGTTTATCTCCATGAAACATTCCACCCCCATCCCAACAATTAGTACAGTGATTACAGTAGGTAGCAGTCCACACACAAATGTGAGACAATGGACTTTGATTCACACAGGTTTTCACACAGCTAAACACAACAGTTAAAAACAAGAACACATAAATAGACAAATAAATAGATAAATAAATAAATAAATAAATAACCTTAAATTTGAGCTGGTTCGTTGTCTGTGTGTTTCAAATGAAACTATACGCTATTATAGGCTATTGCTTTAATGGGATGCGGGAGTGCAGTGTGTTAGCTACTAAAATACTTTATTCTGTTCTAGCTTTTTTTTTTGGGGGGGGGGGGGGGGGTGCTGCTGCTGTGTGTTTAGAAGACAATTTTTATGTTGACATTTTCTCAGTTTCTGTCTGAGTGAGAAACGGAGAGGCCCTGAGAGGCCCTGTGTGCACCGCGCGCTCCGCTCTCTTCAATGAAGAAATGGACATGATACATACAATATATATAAAATAGTGAAGGCATGGTGAAAGGTAGCCTACTATTATTATAAAAATGTACATTCTCTAGTCTGTGTCCTTTGTGTGTGTGTGTGTGTGTGTGCGTGCGCGCCGTGCCCATTGTCTGAAAACATATTTTTATCAAACAATATAGGCCTACTCTGGTTAATCTAAGGCTCTTTCACACCGGCCATTTTTCGTAAAGTAGCACTTATTGAAACCTACTACCCTGCTTGTAGGCATCAAAAGTCATCAGAAATTAATTTAGTGATGAAATAAAACTTCACAGTTCACAGACACAGTTCTGCCCTTGGTGGTTGAACTCGGCGGGGAAGCAACAGGAAGATAAACGGACAAGATAAACGGATTGAGAACGGACAGATGGAGAATTAACATTTTCTTGTTAATAGGCCTTTTTTTGACTTTTATATTTTGCCATATTTTGACTGTATTTTACGTGCATTTTCTTATAATAAACGTGTTTGCATTGAGACTGCTGTGTGTCAAGCCAATATTTGTACAACCGCTACAAGGCCTCTTGCACTGTTGAAAAACCAACCCGCACTTCCCCCCCAGGTTTACAGTATCACAGGCTTTGTCTGTGAAACAGGTTTATCTCCATGAAACATTCCACCCCCATCCCAACAATTAGTACAGTGATTACAGTAGGTAGCAGTCCACACACAAATGTGAGACAATGGACTTTGATTCACACAGGTTTTCACACAGCTAAACACAACAGTTAAAAACAAGAACACATAAATAGACAAATAAATAGATAAATAAATAAATAAATAAATAACCTTAAATTTGAGCTGGTTCGTTGTCTGTGTGTTTCAAATGAAACTATACGCTATTATAGGCTATTGCTTTAATGGAATGCGGGAGTGCAGTGTGTTAGCTACTAAAATACTTTATTCTGTTCTAGCTTTTTTTTTTTTGGGGGGGGGGGGGGGGTGCTGCTGCTGTGTGTTTAGAAGACAATTTTTATGTTGACATTTTCTCAGTTTCTGTTTTCTAATTTTACCAGGCTAATTTATTTTAATTTTTGTGTGTGAAATGATGAAGGTTTTCCCAATGTCCCACTGGGTTGTGTTTTTGCAAATAAAGTGTTGTACGGAAACAAGCTTGTTTCTTTTATTTCTGTTTATTATAGTAACATTTTTATTTGTCTTATATGGCTATTATTAGGAGGGGGGGGTTGATTAAATTTTATGAAGTCGTTGCGGTGCTGTTTGGCTGCCCGGCCTGGCACTGCTGCGAATGCGCATTCACAAACATGTCATGTCGGAGTCAGGCGCGACATAAACTGCAGGCTAGTAGGCTGCTCAGTTAAAAACAACAATAAATATGCTGGTCGGTTACTTATTTTATTTAGCCTTCTATATTTTAGAAGCATATTTTTATGTTTACATTTTCTCAGTTTCTGGGATAGTCGGACAAGTGAACATGAAGGAAGAGTAGAGACTTATGGAACCCTGACTGAAGACGTTTGTTTATTCATGTAGCCTAATTAAAAACATTTTCAATGATAGCCTGAGGTGTCTGACTGCTGAATGTAGCCTATTAAAGGCCTTTGGCCTAACTGCAAAGTGCAAACTCAGCAAGCAACAATAAATTAAACAAATAGCCTATAGCAGCATTATTGGGCACCTAAGTAAATACATGCACTGTCTGGCATGCCTAGAATGTCTCTAGAACGTGAAATTAAATAACTTGAAAACTAATAAATGAAGAATCACTTGTAAAAAAAATTTTTAATAAAGTGGCTGGCTGCTTGGTTCTGCCCGTTTTCGTTTAGCATTTATTTGCGTCGGGACTTCACTGCATTGAACTGCTCCGCTGCATGTGCAAAGTTGAAGGCCTCCAAACCCTTTCCACAACTTGCGATCTGCATCAGCCTTGTGACTTCTGCAGGGACACTGGAGACTGGAATTGGGGGAGGGGGATGGAGGGTGGAATGTTTCACCCCTATTAGACCCATACCTGTCTATTGTCTCATGTGGCCAACCTATTGAAATGTAAATAAAGGAACGGGGGCAGTCCCGATGTTGTACGGAAACAAGCTTGTTTCTTTTATTTCTGTTTATTATAGTAACATTTTTATTTGTCTTATATGGCTATTATTAGGAGGGGGGGGGTTGATTAAATTTTATGAAGTCGTTGCGGTGCTGTTTGGCTGCCGGCCTGGCACTGCTGCGAATGCGCATTCACAAACATGTCATGTCACGGAGTCAGGCGCGACATAAACTGCAGGCTAGTAGGCTGCTCAGTTAAAAACAACAATAAATATGCTGGTCGGTTACTTATTTTATTTAGCCTTCTATATTTTAGAAGCATATTTTTATGTTTACATTTTCTCAGTTTCTGGGATAGTCGGACAAGTGAACATGAAGGAAGAGTAGAGACTTATGGAACCCTGACTTAAATAACTTGAAAACTAATAAATGAAGAATCACTTGTAAAAAAAATTTTTAATAAAGTGGCTGGCTGCTCGGTTCTGCCCGTTTTCGTTTAGCATTTATTTGCGTCGGGACTTCACTGCATTGAACTGCTCCGCTGCATGTGCAAAGTTGAAGGCCTCCAAACCCTTTCCACAACTTGCGATCTGCATCAGCCTTGTGACTTCTGCGGGTGGAATGTTTCACCCCTATTAGACCCTACCTGTCTATTGTCTCATGTGGCCAACCTATTGAAATGTAAATAAAGGAACGGGGGCAGTCCCGATGAGAATAGGCCTACAGTAGCCTATATTACAATAGGCTATATATAAAATCTGTGGCTTTCAAGGCTGGTGTGAAAGAGCCTACATAACCAGAGTAGGCCTATATTGTTTGATAAAAATATGTTTTCAGACAATGGGCACGGCGCGCGCGCGCGCACACATACACACACACACACACACACACACACACACACACACACACACACACACACACACACACACACACACACACACACACACACACACACAGCTCCCCTACGAGAACCGCAGGCTCTGCGCACGCTGTGCCTGCTGAGCGACATGACGGGCGGCCAGCGTGGCCGAGAACCAGATGACAAATAAATAAAGTAGCTACTCTCACCTCTTGATTAAGGTGTAGGCTATGGGAGTTATTTATTTTATTTATAAAGGATACATGTACAAAGGATACATGTACAAAGGATACTGTTGGCAGAGTACATGAAACATTCCACCCCCCATCGCAAGTGATTTTATTCTGCATGTAGAATATTCAGCAGGAATGCACAAATGTCACACAAAGGAATAATAATAATAATAATTATGACGTGATAAGATCATTCATTTTAGCACCGCGCGCTCCGCTCTCTTCAATGAGGAAATGGAAATCCAGACCTTGTAGAAAAGTGTCGATTTTCGGGGTTAGGGTTGAAAGTAATTCTCTCTCTTTTCAGAGGCACACAATTACTCACATAAGACCCTACATTTAATAGTTAATTTAATAGTTAGTTTGTGGATTTGGTTTCCAGGGACTTTAATCATCAAGGGGAGACAAAACACGATTGATTTCGTAGGCTGAGAGCGAGAGCCTCCCTGCTTGCTGCATATACTGTACTGTAGGTAGTTGTGCACTGCCGCCCCCTAGTGTCCCACTTTGATACCACATACTAACGGCAAACAGAATTAACGCCGCGTTGCGGTAAAAGACGCTTATTGATCCGTCTACCACTGTAAGTCCTAACTAAAGGATAGTGTCTGTCAGACACTATCAACATGCCACAAGTGAAGAGTCACTACCATCCTGGATGTGTTGTACTTGCTTCATACAGCCTGTAGTCGGGTTCAGGAGCACTGAGGAGGCTGATTTTTGGACAAAATAAATTCAATCTACTTTTTTCCCTACCACCTCCTCCTTTGTTACAGCAGAGTCTACCACAGTGACATAGCCTATAACCAAAACCACCAAGAGCAACCGACACCAAACCATTTCATTGTATTCCTGCTTTATTGGCTCACATAGCCTACATGCAGCCTTATTTTAATTTGCCAGGCCAAAATACTGCCAAACTATGCTGGTTTTATGAGATGTCTGTCTGCCCCATAGACTGTAGGTCCACTCCCGCTTTCAACCACGCTGGCTTGTGTTTACATCTGGGCATTAGCAGGGAGGGGGCTTGCCGGGTGGCTGCGTAACATATAGACGCAACAGTTTACAAACGTATGGCATCCATTCGTTCAGAATCAGGTCATCAACCAACCAGGTGTCTCTCTCTCTCTCTCTCTCTCTCACTATCTTTCTCTCTCTCTCTCTCTCTCTCTCTCTCTCACTCTGTCTATCACCCCCCCCCCCCTCCATATTCTCATCAGGTGCGGTGTGACAAGGCTGTGGACGGGTGGGTGTGCAGGTGTGTCCATTGATCCAAAATGACAGGTGGCCTCTGAGCCTGTTGCCTGGAGACAGTGGCTTGGCAGGCTTGACAGGGAGGGCCGCAGCTGCAGCCAACCTGCTGTCCAGGAGCAGCACCTGAAGACAGGTCAGTGTCTGTACTGTATCCTGATGCTCTATTCATGAGGGGAAACATTCCTCCACTATTTATTTATATTTCTCTTTTTTGTATGTTAGCCTTTTTTTTTTAGAGAGAGAGGGTCTTAATTTTTTTAGAGGGTGGGGGGGGGGGGGTCTCATTCCCATGGATAACTGGCCAAAAAGCAATCTCATGTCACACCCAGATAGAAAATGTCGTGAAAACACAGCTCAGTGTTCAGGGCTCAGTGGTCCATGTTTGCTAGAAAAATCTTCAGGTATACGTGCTGTGCGGCTGCGGGGGTCGCGCCCAACACATTGACGTCATTTGACGCTCGCGCTAAAGATCTCTCTGCAGTAGATGAACCTGCGTGCCAAGCAAACTTGCCTTCTTTCCCGACTAGAACACTCTTTGGAAAAAGTAGGTGTTTTTCAGCTAAATGGGACAACAGATACAGTTGGCTGGAGTACAGCATTAAAGTTGATGCTGTATTTTGCCAGCCTTGCCGCCATTTCAGCACCGATGTGAAGGAGGGAAGATTTAACAAAGCAGGACTGAGAGACTGGGGGCATATTAACACAGGTTGTGTTGGATCTGGTTGGATGCGTTGGAATCAGCGTCACCTAATTAGCATAATGGCAGCCACTTCCTGGTTACAAAAATAAGAACTACAAAAAATAAAGAACTACAACTCCGGCTAGGAAGGTCGTAGAGAGCTCTGGTTGGGTGCGTTGGAATCAGCGTCACCTAATTAGCATAATGGCGGCCACTTCCGGGTTAGCTTAGCATGCTAACATTAGCTTAGCATGCTAGCATCATTAGCATGCTAAAAAAAAACTACAAAAATGGAGGAGAACTACAAATAATCCGGAAGTAGCGTTTTTTGGCATTTCCGTTGCTCAGATCGAGGTAAAAAAAGTGTTTTTTCGGGTTCCTCGCCCAATTACGAGTTGTTAGAGTGGTCACATGGCTATGGAAAAAAAATAATATTTAAACAAAAAAAAACGAATCAAGACGGATGTCGGATGCCACAATTCACTAAAATTCAGCCGATGAGGCAAGACCTTTCAAATTTGCTGGACACGTAGGAGACAGTCTAAAGCCTCCTCTCAGCAAAATCTAGGCTAATCGCACCTACGCTCAGCGAGCTGTGGTCCCGCACAGCTGAAAAGTCTCAGAAATCACACAAAATCAGCTATATTCAGCAACATTTCCAACTCATAGGGGCCAGGGACAAAGTTCCACTCAACATGGAGCAGTAATTCTCTCTACAGTGTAACTAGAGAACCCATAGTACATAGTCAAACAGTTGTTTTCGTGCTAGCTTCAATTACTGAATTTTACTGCATTTTCTTATATGGCACAAGAGGACTTTGAGAGAAGCACAAACAAACCTAAGTACTTTTCCTAACTAAATGTTGCCAAAAAACAACTTTCAAGGATAGTACCATTCGACTCCAAATGGCCTGAAACGTGCTCCTATCACATCCCCTGAGGAAGGATTTTGGCAAAAAACTAAAAAAAAAAAAAAAGCTAATGCTAATTAGCATGCTAATGCTAGTTAACATGCTAATGCTAGTTAGCATGCTGATGCTAGTTAGCATGCTAATGCTAGTTAGCATGCTAATGCTAGTTAGCATGCTAAGCTAACATGCTAAGCTAACATGCTAGCAACATTAGCATGCTAAAAAACCACTTCCTGTTTAACCAGGAAGTGGATGTAACTCCGGCTAGGAAGGTCGTAGAGAGCTCTGGTTGGATGCGTTGGAATCAGCGTCACCTAATTAGCATAATGGCAGCCACTTCCTGGTTACAAAAATAAGAACTACAAAAAAATAAAGAACTACAACTCTGGCTAGGAAGGTCGTAGAGAGCTCTGGTTGGGTGCGTTGGAATAGGCGTCACCTAATTAGCATAATGGCAGCCACTTCCTGGTTACAAAAATAAGAACTACAAAAAATAAAGAACTACAACTCCGGCTAGGAAGGTCGTAGAGAGCTCTGGTTGGATGCGTTGGAATCAGCGTCACCTAATTAGCATAATGGCAGCCACTTCCTGGTTACAAAAATAAGAACTACAAAAAAATAAAGAACTACAACTCTGGCTAGGAAGGCCGTAGAGAGCTCTGGTTGGGTGCGTTGGAATCAGCGTCACCTAATTAGCATAATGGCAGCCACTTCCTGGTTACAAAAATAAGAACTACAAAAAAATAAAGAACTACAACTCTGGCTAGGAAGGTCGTAGAGAGCTCTGGTTGGGTGCGTTGGAATCAGCGTCACCTAATTAGCATAATGGCAGCCACTTCCTGGTTACAAAAATAAGAACTACAAAAAATAAAGAACTACAACTCCGGCTAGGAAGGTCGTAGAGAGCTCTGGTTGGATGCGTTGGAATCAGCGTCACCTAATTAGCATAATGGCGGGCACTTCCGGTTTTGCCTTCAAAATGAAAGAAAATGAACGAAAAAGGAAGTAGAATTTCCCTTGCTCAGATCAAGCTAAAAAGTAGTTTTTCGGGTTCCTCGCAATATTTCGAGTCTCTAGAGTACCTACACGGCTATGAATAAACATTCCTTCAAAATAAAATACCAAACAGGAAGTAGTTTTTTTTAGCATGCTAATGTTGCTAGCATGTTAGCTTAGCATGTTAGCTTAGCATGCTAACTAGCATTAGCATGCTAGCTAGCATTAGCATGCTAGCTAAAAAAAAAAAAAAAAGTTGACATCTCAAACCTGAATAACTCCTAGGGGAAGTAACTTCAAGGTCTCAAATTTTTTGTGGGAACTCCTCTCACACTCCTCTTTCCGCCCACAAAAAATGGGAAGTCAAAACGGAAGTGGCATTACCTCAAAAAAAAATATGTAAAGAAGTCTCTATCTCCGGCAAGGAAGGTTGCACAGAAATGGGACTGACACCGTTGGATTCCTCGTCAAAAAGTACGTCGCGAATACCCCCCCGTTTTCCTCTAAAACCTTTCCTAGGGGGAGATTTTTGCACATTTAGTTTGAAAAAGTTGACATCTCAAACCTGAATAACTCCTAGGGGAAGTAACTTCAAGGTCTCAAATTTTTTGTGGGAACTCCTCTCACACTCCTCTTTCCGCCCACAAAAAATAGGAAATCAAAACGGAAGTGGCATTACCTCAAAAAAATATGTAAAGAAGTCTCTATCTCCGGCTAGGAAGATATAACAAAACCACCAAGAGCAACCGACACCAAACCATTTCATTGTATTCCTGCTTTATTGGCTCACATAGCCTACATGCAGCCTTATTTTAATTTGCCAGGCCAAAATACTGCCAAACTATGCTGGTTTTATGAGATGTCTGTCTGCCCCATAGACTGTAGGTCCACTCCCGCTTTCAACCACGCTGGCTTGTGTTTACATCTGGGCATTAGCAGGGAGGGGGCTTGCCGGGTGGCTGCGTAAGATGTAGACGCAACAGTTTACAAACGTATGGCATCCATTCGTTCAGAATCAGGTCATCAACCATCCAGGTGTCTCTCTCTCTCTCTCTCTCTCTCTCTCTCTCTCTCTCTCTTGCTCTCTCTCACTCTGTCTATCACCCCCCTCCATATTCTCATCAGGTGCGGTGTGACAAGGCTGTGGACGGGTGGGTGTGCAGGTGTGTCCATTGATCCAAAATGACAGGTGGCCTCTGAGCCTGTTGCCTGGAGACAGTGGCTTGGCAGGCTTGACAGGGAGGGCCACAGCTGCAGCCAACCTGCTGTCCAGGAGCAGCACCTGAAGACAGGTCAGTGTCTGTACTGTATCCTGATGCTCTATTCATGAGGGGTAACATTCCTCCACTATTTATTTACACACATGTAAATCATCTACTATGTACATGACAGGATAGCCAGGCCTATAGACCATCCTCACAGCTGTTCACTCCTCACAGATCAACAGCTCTCTCTCTCTCTCTCTGTGTCTCTCTCTCTCTCTCTCTCTCTCTCTCTCACACACACACACACACACACACACGCGCGCACAGTCGAATCAAACTACATTTAACATTGAATGCCACTATCCTTATACATGAAAAAAAGAAACATAGTCCACTATGATGTGATGTTGCACCAGCCCTTTAAAAAGAAACATTCTCTGCACCATCTCTTGACTCTCAAAACATGTTGTGAGACGAGTACAGCCGCTCAGCAGCGTGAAAGAGCGCCAAAATGCGTCATTTTGGTCCAATATCATTGCCTCTACCCAGAATGCAACACTCCTGCTCAGAGTTGCTCTCTCGCTCCATTGATGGAGTCAAATGTCAGCTGCTTCCAGTAGACTTTTTGCAGGTGGTTTTGAACAGAGAGGAGCTGGATGCTGCTCAAAACACATCCAGTATGCAAATGAGAGTGAGACCATAAGTCCTGTGATACAAGTGTAGGTGTGCCTGACGCCTGTACAATAGCGTGCGTGCGCCAGTGTCAGTGTCAGGTGGCAGTGGCAGTGGCAGTGTCAGTACAAGACAAGACTTGAGGCTGGTGTCAGTACCAGAACCAGACACAAGGCTGGCCATAATCTCAATGAATGAGTTGTTTGGATCTGGTGGCTCTGGCGCCGCCCTGTGGCGTCACAGGGTTTTACACCACTTCCTCAGTCTGCACATGTGGCCTGCAGAGAGGAGGTGAGTGGCGTTTGTTTGGGCAGCATTGTCATTGTATTGATAGCGTTTAGAAAGTAATGTTGGTCCAAGTGTCAAATGTTTGTTTGCCTCGTTGTGAGCATGTAGTGAGTTGATGCTACATGTTGATTGTATGTTATTCAAGTGTCTGGTGTCTGGTGTGGATTACAATGACTCAGCACTTCCTGCAGCTCAGCTCAGCTCAGCTCAGCTCAGCTCAGTGGACGCTCATGCTGCGCAACTCAGCCGCATTTCTCTTTTCCTGCGCGGCTGTCTGTCTGTCTGTCTGTCTGTCTGTCTGTCTGCCACCGTGACTCTGTCAAGCACAACACATCAGCTCAGGGCAGACAGGAACTCCCAAAGCGCACAAATAAAACCAATTTCAAAGTGAAATAATGATTTGGTCACTCACACTCTCTCTCTCTCTCTCTCTCTCTCTCTCACACGCGTGCGCATGCACGCGCGCACACACACACACACACACACACACACACAGACAAGGAGGCAAATTGTGACAAGACTGATCACTGATGTCATAAAAAAAAGTTGTTGTTCAAATAAATATACCAAGTAGTTATATAAGCGCTCTGGTTGTATTGCTTTGCCACGCAGGCAATTTTGATTTATTTTAGTATTTTAATATATTCAAAGGAATATGTTTTGTTTAGAGGGAATATTGGAATATGATTTTGGGGCTATTTTGACAGCCCTACATCCCACGCTCCAGAATCTCATCTAGCCTGATACGGGCTCTGCTGGGGAGTGCACTAATGCAGACAGGTGGAGCAGAGGAAAGGTGGGGGTGTCATGTTCTGTAAGAACTTGCCATTTATCTTTAAATTTGTCTCCCTCTAGTGGTCATTTGGGAGTAATTCTTTATTTTCTTGTTAATTCCTGCATTGGCTTCTCATTGGTTGTTTTTGGTCATGTGACAGTCACAACCAGGAAATGCTTTAGGTTTGCCTTTCATGTGGTCAGCTTGCAGCTCCAGCTACTTTCTCTTTTTCTTCTTCTGTTTTGTCTTGGAAAGCATCACTTGTAAGTTACATTTAAGTTAGTTATAATGATAAAAGTGTCATTTAATATATTCTGGTATGTTACATTTAAATATTTCGTTTATTTACATTGTGAATACTGCCAGTGCAAAAGTAGCCTTGTTATAGTGTTTTCTGCTAATATTTGATAGCCTAGCTGCTGCATGTCAATGCTAGTTCCTATTGGTGTTTTTTGATGGTGAACTTTGTGTATATTGTTTGGAGATATATTTACAGCTATTTACACATCACATTTAATTTGATATTTGTATGTTATGACTTAGCAGCTGTCATTTACATAATTGCATGTCGTTGTATGTATGATGTCTTTCAAATAGCATTTAGTAATTGGTGCTATCTTTTGGTTTTATTTCAGTTTTACAAAATAATTCACTCATGAGAATGACGACAACAGTAAAGGACATTCAACTTTACTCCAGCCTCCGACTTTCTCTTGAAGTCTGTTAGCTATCTGTCAATTTGTGTACAGACACACACATCGAGGACAGAATAGGGGGAGAGGGGATCCTTTAAGTCCTAACTAAAGGATAGTGTTTGTCAGACACTATCAACATGCCACAAGTGAAGAGTCACTACCATCCTGGATGTGTTGTACTTGCTTCATACAGCCTGTAGTCGGGTTCAGGAGCACTGAGGAGGCTGATTTTTGGACAAAATAAATTCAATCTACTTTTTTCCCTACCACCTCCTCCTTTGTTACAGCAGAGTCTACCACAGTGACATAGCCTATAACCAAAACCACCAAGAGCAACCGACACCAAACCATTTCATTGTATTCCTGCTTTATTGGCTCACATAGCCTACATGCAGCCTTATTTTAATTTGCCAGGCCAAAATACTGCCAAACTATGCTGGTTTTATGAGATGTCTGTCTGCCCCATAGACTGTAGGTCCACTCCCGCTTTCAACCACGCTGGCTTGTGTTTACATCTGGGCATTAGCAGGGAGGGGGCTTGCCGGGTGGCTGCGTAACATGTAGACGCAACAGTTTACAAACGTATGGCATCCATTCGTTCAGAATCAGGTCATCAACCATCCAGGTGTCTCTCTCTCTCTCTCTCTCTCTCTCTTGCTCTCTCTCACTCTGTCTATCACCCCCCTCCATATTCTCATCAGGTGCGGTGTGACAAGGCTGTGGACGGGTGGGTGTGCAGGTGTGTCCATTGATCCAAAATGACAGGTGGCCTCTGAGCCTGTTGCCTGGAGACAGTGGCTTGGCAGGCTTGACAGGGAGGGCCGCAGCTGCAGCCAACCTGCTGTCCAGGAGCAGCACCTGAAGACAGGTCAGTGTCTGTACTGTATCCTGATGCTCTATTCATGAGGGGAAACATTCCTCCACTATTTATTTACACACATGTAAATCATCTACTATGTACATGACAGGATAGCCAGGCCTATAGACCATCCTCACAGCTGTTCACTCCTCACAGATCAACAGCTCTCTCTCTCTCTCTCTGTGTCTCTCTCTCTCTCTCTCTCTCTCTCTCTCACACACACACACACACACACACACGCGCGCGCACAGTCGAATCAAACTACATTTAACATTGAATGCCACTATCCTTATACATGAAAAAAAGAAACATAGTCCACTATGATGTGATGTTGCACCAGCCCTTTAAAAAGAAACATTCTCTGCACCATCTCTTGACTCTCAAAACATGTTGTGAGACGAGTACAGCCGCTCAGCAGTGTGAAAGAGCGCCAAAATGCGTCATTTTGGTCCAATATCATTGCCTCTACCCAGAATGCAACACTCCTGCTCAGAGTTGCTCTCTCGCTCCATTGATGGAGTCAAATGTCAGCTGCTTCCAGTAGACTTTTTGCAGGTGGTTTTGAACAGATAGGAGCTGGATGCTGCTCAAAACACATCCAGTATGCAAATGAGAGTGAGACCATAAGTCCTGTGATACAAGTGTAGGTGTGCCTGACGCCTGTACAATAGCGTGCGTGCGCCAGTGTCAGTGTCAGGTGGCAGTGGCAGTGGCAGTGTCAGTACAAGACAAGACTTGAGGCTGGTGTCAGTACCAGAACCAGACACAAGGCTGGCATAATCTCAATGAATGAGTTGTTTGGATCTGGTGGCTCTGGCGCCGCCCTGTGGCGTCACAGGGTTTTACACCACTTCCTCAGTCTGCACATGTGGCCTGCAGAGAGGAGGTGAGTGGCGTTTGTTTGGGCAGCATTGTCATTGTATTGATAGCGTTTAGAAAGTAACATTGGTCCAAGTGTCAAATGTTTGTTTGCCTCGTTGTGAGCATGTAGTGAGTTGATGCTACATGTTGATTGTATGTTATTCAAGTGTCTGGTGTCTGGTGTGGATTACAATGACTCAGCACTTCCTGCAGCTCAGCTCAGCTCAGCTCAGCTCATGCTGCGCAACTCAGCCGCATTTCTCTTTTCCTGCGCGGCTGTCTGTCTGTCTGTCTGTCTGTCTGCCACCGTGACTCTGTCAAGCACAACACATCAGCTCAGGGCAGACAGGAACTCCCAAAGCGCACAAATAAAACCAATTTCAAAGTGAAATAATGATTTGGTCACTCACACTCTCTCTCTCTCTCTCTCTCTCTCTCTCACACGCGTGCGCACGCACGCGCGCACACACACACACACACACACACAGACAAGGAGGCAAATTGTGACAAGACTGATCACTGATGTCATAAAAAAAAGTTGTTGTTCAAATAAATATACCAAGTAGTTATATAAGCTCTCTGGTTGTATTGCTTTGCCACGCACGCAATTTTGATTTATTTTAGTATTTTAATATATTCAAAGGAATATGTTTTGTTTAGAGGGAATATTGGAATATGATTTTGGGGCTATTTTGACAGCCCTACATCCCACGCTCCAGAATCTCATCTAGCCTGATACGGGCTCTGCTGGGGAGTGCACTAATGCAGACAGGTGGAGCAGAGGAAAGGTGGGGGTGTCATGTTCTGTAAGAACTTGCCATTTATCTTTAAATTTGTCTCCCTCTAGTGGTCATTTGGGAGTAATTCTTTATTTTCTTGTTAATTCCTGCATTGGCTTCTCATTGGTTGTTTTTGGTCATGTGACAGTCACAACCAGGAAATGCTTTAGGTTTGCCTTTCATGTGGTCAGCTTGCAGCTCCAGCTACTTTCTCTTTTTCTTCTTCTGTTTTGTCTTGGAAAGCATCACTTGTAAGTTACATTTAAGTTAGTTATAATGATAAAAGTGTAATTTAATATATTCTGGTATGTTACATTTAAATATTTCGTTTATTTACATTGTGAATACTGCCAGTGCAAAAGTAGCCTTGTTATAGTGTTTTCTGCTAATATTTGATAGCCTAGCTGCTGCATGTCAATGCTAGTTCCTATTGGTGTTTTTTGATGGTGAACTTTGTGTATATTGTTTGGAGATATATTTACAGCTATTTACACATCACATTTAATTTGATATTTGTATGTTATGACTTAGCAGCTGTCATTTACATAATTGCATGTCGTTGTATGTATGATGTCTTTCAAATAGCATTTAGTAATTGGTGCTATCTTTTGGTTTTATTTCAGTTTTACAAAATAATTCACTCATGAGAATGACGACAACAGTAAAGGACATTCAACTTTACTCCAGCCTCCGACTTTCTCTTGAAGTCTGTTAGCTATCTGTCAATTTGTGTACAGACACACACATCGAGGACAGAATAGGGGGAGAGGGGATCCTTTAAGTCCTAACTAAAGGATAGTGTCTGTCAGACACTATCAACATGCCACAAGTGAAGAGTCACTACCATCCTGGATGTGTTGTACTTGCTTCATACAGCCTGTAGTCGGGTTCAGGAGCACTGAGGAGGCTGATTTTTGGACAAAATAAATTCAATCTACTTTTTTCCCTACCACCTCCTCCTTTGTTACAGCAGAGTCTACCACAGTGACATAGCCTATAACCAAAACCACCAAGAGCAACCGACACCAAACCATTTCATTGTATTCCTGCTTTATTGGCTCACATAGCCTACATGCAGCCTTATTTTAATTTGCCAGGCCAAAATACTGCCAAACTATGCTGGTTTTATGAGATGTCTGTCTGCCCCATAGACTGTAGGTCCACTCCCGCTTTCAACCACGCTGGCTTGTGTTTACATCTGGGCATTAGCAGGGAGGGGGCTTGCCGGGTGGCTGCGTAACATATAGACGCAACAGTTTACAAACGTATGGCATCCATTCGTTCAGAATCAGGTCATCAACCAACCAGGTGTCTCTCTCTCTCTCTCTCTCTCTCTCTCACTATCTTTCTCTCTCTCTCTCTCTCTCTCTCTCACTCTGTCTATCACCCCCCCCCCCCCCTCCATATTCTCATCAGGTGCGGTGTGACAAGGCTGTGGACGGGTGGGTGTGCAGGTGTGTCCATTGATCCAAAATGACAGGTGGCCTCTGAGCCTGTTGCCTGGAGACAGTGGCTTGGCAGGCTTGACAGGGAGGGCCGCAGCTGCAGCCAACCTGCTGTCCAGGAGCAGCACCTGAAGACAGGTCAGTGTCTGTACTGTATCCTGATGCTCTATTCATGAGGGGAAACATTCCTCCACTATTTATTTACACACATGTAAATCATCTACTATGTACATGACAGGATAGCCAGGCCTATAGACCATCCTCACAGCTGTTCACTCCTCACAGATCAACAGCTCTCTCTCTCTCTCTCTGTGTCTCTCTCTCTCTCTCTCTCTATCTCTCTCTCTCTCTCACACACACACACACACACACACACACACGCGCGCGCACAGTCCAATCAAACTACATTTAACATTGAATGCCACTATCCTTATACATGAAAAAAAGAAACATAGTCCACTATGATGTGATGTTGCACCAGCCCTTTAAAAAGAAACATTCTCTGCACCATCTCTTGACTCTCAAAACATGTTGTGAGACGAGTACAGCCGCTCAGCAGTGTGAAAGAGCGCCAAAATGCATCATTTTGGTCCAATATCATTGCCTCTACTCAGAATGCAACACTCCTGCTCAGAGTTGCTCTCTCGCTCCATTGATGGAGTCAAATGTCAGCTGCTTCCAGTAGACTTTTTGCAGGTGGTTTTGAACAGAGAGGAGCTGGATGCTGCTCAAAACACATCCAGTATGCAAATGAGAGTGAGACCATAAGTCCTGTGATACAAGTGTAGGTGTGCCTGACGCCTGTACAATAGCGTGCGTGCGCCAGTGTCAGTGTCAGGTGGCAGTGGCAGTGTCAGTACAAGACAAGACTTGAGGCTGGTGTCAGTACCAGAACCAGACACAAGGCTGGCCATAATCTCAATGAATGAGTTGTTTGGATCTGGTGGCTCTGGCGCCGCCCTGTGGCGTCACAGGGTTTTACACCACTTCCTCAGTCTGCACATGTGGCCTGCAGAGAGGAGGTGAGTGGCGTTTGTTTGGGCAGCATTGTCATTGTATTGATAGCGTTTAGAAAGTAATGTTGGTCCAAGTGTCAAATGTTTGTTTGCCTCGTTGTGAGCATGTAGTGAGTTGATGCTACATGTTGATTGTATGTTATTCAAGTGTCTGGTGTCTGGTGTGGATTACAATGACTCAGCACTTCCTGCAGCTCAGCTCAGCTCAGCTCAGCTCAGCTCAGTGGACGCTCATGCTGCGCAACTCAGCCGCATTTCTCTTTTCCTGCGTGGCTGTCTGTCTGTCTGTCTGTCTGTCTGCCACCGTGACTCTGTCAAGCACAACACATCAGCTCAGGGCAGACAGGAACTCCCAAAGCGCACAAATAAAACCAATTTCAAAGTGAAATAATGATTTGGTCACTCACACTCTCTCTCTCTCTCTCTCTCTCTCTCTCACACGCGTGCGCACGCACGCGCGCGCACACACACACACACACACACACACACAGACAAGGAGGCAAATTGTGACAAGACTGATCACTGATGTCATAAAAAAAAGTTGTTGTTCAAATAAATATACCAAGTAGTTATATAAGCACTCTGGTTGTATTGCTTTGCCACGCACGCAATTTTGATTTATTTTAGTATTTTAATATATTCAAAGGAATATGTTTTGTTTAGAGGGAATATTGGAATATGATTTTGGGGCTATTTTGACAGCCCTACATCCCACGCTCCAGAATCTCATCTAGCCTGATACGGGCTCTGCTGGGGAGTGCACTAATGCAGACAGGTGGAGCAGAGGAAAGGTGGGGGTGTCATGTTCTGTAAGAACTTGCCATTTATCTTTAAATTTGTCTCCCTCTAGTGGTCATTTGGGAGTAATTCTTTATTTTCTTGTTAATTCCTGCATTGGCTTCTCATTGGTTGTTTTTGGTCATGTGACAGTCACAACCAGGAAATGCTTTAGGTTTGCCTTTCATGTGGTCAGCTTGCAGCTCCAGCTACTTTCTCTTTTTCTTCTTCTGTTTTGTCTTGGAAAGCATCACTTGTAAGTTACATTTAAGTTAGTTATAATGATAAAAGTGTCATTTAATATATTCTGGTATGTTACATTTAAATATTTCGTTTATTTACATTGTGAATACTGCCAGTGCAAAAGTAGCCTTGTTATAGTGTTTTCTGCTAATATTTGATAGCCTAGCTGCTGCATGTCAATGCTAGTTCCTATTGGTGTTTTTTGATGGTGAACTTTGTGTATATTGTTTGGAGATATATTTACAGCTATTTACACATCACATTTAATTTGATATTTGTATGTTATGACTTAGCAGCTGTCATTTACATAATTGCATGTCGTTGTATATATCTATTATTATTATACTATTATATTGTATATTATTATACTATAATATTATTATCTATTTACTAGTATAATATTATTATACTAGTATTATATATAAATACTGCTGGTTTAAAAATGGGCTGTACATTCACAAAAAGATCTATATATAGTGTGTATATATGTATATACTGTATGTGTATACACACACACACTATATGTACTGTATGTGTGTGTGTGTGTGTAGATATATGAGGACCGCTTTTATGACTGTTGAAGCATTTTCTGAAAATCTCATAAAAAAACGCATTTACACTGTATGCTTCATTTACACTGTAGCTTCATTTACACTGTAGCCTACGCTTCTGTACTGAAAATCATAAAAGTCATAAACTTTTGTTAACCACAGACCTTATTTCAAGCATTCAACCAAAATCCTCACACATAAATCCCATTGACTTTTACACATAAGAGGCGGAAGTGTTAACATCCAGGTCCGGACTCATTCCTGTGGTACTTCTGTCCCCTTTACTTACTGTGTGACCTGCTGTCTCCCCCTGGTGGCTGCAGTAAGGCTGTGCTGTGGCTGGGTCAGCTGAAGCTGTCCTGCTCACCAGACCAGTTGCTGGCTCTCGTCGACCTTCTGCAACACAGTCTTGCATTTGGACCCACAGGTAACTGGAAGACTGATGTCTTCATTGAGATTGGAGTTCTGGCAGGTAAGACACATCCACTCTCCTCATGTTGAGCACCCTGATATGAACAATCCTCTCTGTGATCATCTGCTAAATGTGATTTTTCACTCAGTTATGTTGGTGGCTGTTTAGCTCTGGGAGCATTGATGCTACTTCACTTTCTCGTTGTGCAGCTGGTCTTCCAGATATGTCCATGTCAGCTTTGGTGAGGGACCAAATTGAAGGAATCACACCTCTGGCTATCTCAATGATACCACCTGAGCAGTTTAGTGTAAGTCTTAAATGACTATTATTACTAGTTTACTGTACACTGACCTGACTTCCACAAAACAAGTCTATGGAGTTCTATTCAGCTTTTGGTCTGGGACCCGAAATGTCTTGTTATCTATGTTGGTGTGTTCATCTTGACAATTCGTGCCTCCCCTCATTTGGCTCATGTCACCTTCTGCAGGTGGTGTTTAACCCGAACCAGATCAGCATGTTCTCCTATGAGCAGGCTGTGGCAGTAACAGCTGAACAGGAAGCAGCCCTGTCAGGTAACCAGCGGAAAGCCCTGGGTATTGTGCTGTCACCCTGGGAGGACAGGCCTGCCGACTTCAGAGGTAAACCACTGCAACTTGGATCATTAAAAAAATTAATTAAAAAGCCCGTTGATAAATTAGAAACATGTACTTAAAGGCCCATTCCGTTGGTTCTGGCGAGAAATAAATGTGCACAAAGTGTTTATTATTGGCACTGAGTGAATGCGCCTTGACGTCACTTAAAAATGGCGACCAGGGGCGTTTCTCTCCGACCAGCCGTTCAGAAGTGAAATGATTTGCGAGCGACCTCTGACCTATGACCCCTCCCCTGAGAGTTAGAATAGCGTCATCGGAGCACTCCCAAATCACGGAGGCGAGAGACCGTGATAACCAGCGGATCTCTTCCTAATAGAGGCTATCCCATACGACTAGAAATACCCAGAGTAAAAAGGCAGACACGTAAGTTCCCCCCGATGAGTAACAACACGTTAATCCTTTGTCCACCTCCGGGTCTTAATCTAGGACCTCTACCCCCTCCTCCCCGAACATCGGGTGGGCAGTCTACCGATACAGGTGGCCGTACGGCACTTTTTCCCTCCAGGGTGAAAGAATTTACTAACCTATATAGTAGAATCACCCAGTACATATTTCTTGTGAGAAACGAGCTGAAGCCCGAGATCATTCATTTCATTTCTACATGCATGGAGGAGGCTAATTATCTGAACCCAAAATCATGCCTCTTACCTTATTAGATGTGTGGACCCTTCTCAATGATGTTTTGAAGAAGAAAAATAATAAAATGAAAAATCCTTGGTTTTTATAGGTTTTATATATAAGTTAACACTTCTCCTTACAAAGCATACTATCATTGTCCATTACATTCAGTCCAATATACATGACATCATTATCCAATGTACGTTACCTTAATTTTCAACATGGAGTTCATTATACTCTCCCTATTTAAGTATCACTCTTGGCTTTTAAAGATTTATTATCTGAGGTGGCCAAGCTCTCTAAATGAAGCCTTGTTTTGTCGTTTAGATCATTCCTTTATTCTAATGGCCTGACTAAAGGCCTCTGTTCTTCGTGCTCCACCCGTAAATTCACAGGGGATTTCCTGCACGGGCACCCAATTCAGTGCTTCTTTTATCCCTAATTCCAGAACTTCTTTTAACTTCTCTTAATCTAATGGTCTGCCTACAGACCTCTGTTCTTCGTGCTCCACCCGTAAATTCACAGGGGATCTCCTGCACGGGCACCCAATTCAGTGCTTCTTTTATCCCTAACTCCAGAACTTCTTTTAACTTCTATTAATCTAATGGTCTGCCTACAGACCTCTGTTCTTCGTGCTCCACCCGTAAATTCACAGGGGATCTCCTGCACGGGCACCCAATTCAGTGCTTCTTTTATCCCTAACTCCAGAACTTCTTTTAACTTCTATTAATCTAATGGTCTGCCTACAGACCTCTGTTCTTCGTGCTCCACCCGTAAATTCACAGGGGATCTCCTGCACGGGCACCCAATTCAGTGCTTCTTTTATCCCTAACTCCAGAACTTCTTTTAATCTAATGACCTGCTCTTAACACATTGAATGCCAGCCATGTTTTCATTCCTGTAGGTAAGTTGTGCCAGGGGTGTTTTTGACGATTCTGGCTCATTTTAGAAACAGCCGAGGATTTTTTTCTGTTAAGAATTCATGAACACCAATCATCTAAAAATAACTAATAGAATGTGTGCTTTCTCTGTCTAAAAGAGTTAGTTTGCAGAGTTAGTAGTTATGTAGATATTAGCCGTTGAGTACAGCATGGTTTCAGCGTCTGGAAATTTATTCAGAGATAAATGGCTTTTTGTGAAACAGTCACTTTAACCATTCATTTTTGGCATCAGTAAGACCGTCAGACATTCTAAACAATAGTTTTGAACAGTAATTTCCTCCATAACAACAGGAAACACCCCTCTCATTCAAACTCCTCCCTCCGTGTGTCTTCTCCTCCTGGCTGTACAGCGGGCGTGTCAGAAGCGCTTTTGCTGCTGCCTGCCTGTGTGCCTGCCTGCCTGCTTGCCTGCGTGCAGACGCTCCTTGTGCGAGTCAAGATGGGCCGGGGAATGCGTGGGCGATGGGCAGATGTTGATTCTGGCCTTTCTGAGGTGTTTCAAAGTGTGTTTCACCTATGATCTATTTTGCAAATCGCTCTCCGCTCTCTGTGTGCTGCTGCCGGTGCGCGGCCGCTCTCAGGCAAGACAAGTCTTGAACGGATTACTGTAAAATCGCCACGGCATTTCCTTGAACGGCTTGGTCCCGCGGCAGTTTTTTCTTTGATTTCGGTCGTCTGGGGGAGCACTGTCAACACTTAGTGGGTCGGTAAAATAGATTATACACATTATCTTGCTCCAATAGTGATCTCGAAGATGTAAAAGTTGTTGATTGATGTACCACCGTCAAAAAAAAAAAAATGTTTATGTAAGACGAGTAAACTCGGCTCTGGCACTTAAGCGTTGGATTATGTAAGACGAATTATTTCGGCTATGGCACTTAAGGTGTTAATCTAATGGTCTGCCTACAGACCTCTGTTCTTCGTGCTCCACCCGTAAATTCACAGGGGATCTCCTGCACGGGCACCCAATTCAGTGCTTCTTTTATCCCTAACTCCAGAACTTCTTTTAATCTAATGACCTGCTCTTAATCTAATGGTCTGCCTACAGACCTCTGTTCTTCGTGCTCCACCCGTAAATTCACAGGGGATCTCCTGCACGGGCACCCAATTCAGTGCTTCTTTTATCCCTAACTCCAGAACTTCTTTTAATCTAATGACCTGCTCTTAATCTAATGGTCTGCCTACAGACCTCTGTTCTTCGTGCTCCACCCGTAAATTCACAGGGGATCTCCTGCACGGGCACCCAATTCAGTGCTTCTTTTATCCCTAACTCCAGAACTTCTTTTAATCTAATGACCTGCTCTTAATCTAATGGTCTGCCTACAGACCTCTGTTCTTCGTGCTCCACCCGTAAATTCACAGGGGATCTCCTGCACGGGCACCCAATTCAGTGCTTCTTTTATCCCTAACTCCAGAACTTCTTTTAACTTCTATTAATCTAATGGTCTGCCTACAGACCTCTGTTCTTCGTGCTCCACCCGTAAATTCACAGGGGATTTCCTGCACGGGCACCCAATTCAGTGCTTCTTTTATCCCTAATTCCAGAACTTCTTTTAACTTCTCTTAATCTAATGGTCTGCCTACAGCATCTATGCTCCATCCCTGGTGGATTCGAGAGCGTCTAAGTGATGGTCTCCCGTCTGACTCCCTGCCTGTGCAGGAGAGCACCAAGGCTCTGAGGTCCAGTTCTTTTATGTCATTGTCGTTGAGGGTGTGTCTATGTTTTTGCTGACTCAATGACTTCAATTCTGATTGGATGCTACATGATCCCTCTCCTAATATTGGCCCTGCCCATCAACTGGGCCACCTCCCTTAGGTGTCTTGAACTCAATGATACTCTAACACTGAACCATCCTTATCTGAAAACATCCATCAACTTGGACACCTCCTATGGTCTTGAACTCAATGACACTCTCTTGCCACTCTCATCTGAAAACATGTTATGTAACAGGCTTACTTCAGCACACAACAATGCATTAATACAATTGTCATTTCAAACTTTGTGCATGTAACACAGACTATTTCAGCATACAATTAAAATCCATTCATATTGAGATTAAATTTTTCACTTGGAAGTCCATAGACGCGTGTTCACATCCCTCAGTCAACACAATGCATTTCAACGATATAATACAATCCATGTTTCACGTGACATAATGGTTATAACATTGTGACTTCAGTGCACACAGGATATATAGAAAAACTTTGGTGAATAGCATTTTGATTAAATAGGAGTCTCCTCTCCTCCAGTCGGCTTTGCCCCCTCGCAGGTGGTGGAGCAAAAGTTCATCCAAAGTTCAGCTTTGCCAACACCCCCTCTTGGACTTTTGCCAGGGGGCATGGCCTGGGGCGTGGCCTGGGGCGTGGCCTCGAGATGTTGTGG
This sequence comes from Poromitra crassiceps, assembly GCF_964638095.1. NCBI lineage: Eukaryota > Metazoa > Chordata > Actinopteri > Beryciformes > Melamphaidae > Poromitra > Poromitra crassiceps. Next base: position 55,462,500 of record NC_139631.1, on the reverse strand, counting down.
GTCGAGGGGCTCCCGGAGTTCCACCCCCCTTTCCCCCACCGCTTAAGGGGAACTGGCGATCCGGAACCCGGTAACGTGGCTCCAGTGGCATGGTGCGAGCCCCCGCTGTGTTGTGCATCCATGGGACCAGGTGACCCATCACTGCTCCTCCCAGCTCTCGGATTTCACACCATGGCCCAAAGGGGCTTTCCAGCAGGGTGACTCTCAGAGGAACCGCAGTGGGATACGGCATTCTGCCTGGCATCTGGACGTTTGGGAATAGGCCAATAGGACCACATTTCCATTTCCCTACCGGCCCCCACCCCAGTTTTGATTCATTCCACCATTTGGCTAGAAGGTCTTCTCCCACTTCCCAATAAGGGGGTTCCTTAGGTATTCTTCCCCACCGGCCTGACACTATTTTCAGCCAATTAAATGGATTTTCCAATTGGTAGTCTGTAAACCTTCTTCCCCTATAGTCGTAAAGCTCCATTCTTTTCTCCTGTTCGATTATTCCCCTTTTCCCCTGCTTTTTAACCACTCTCATATTTCCACTTTGCTCCAGAACGATGGACCTATCATCTGGTCCCCCACTTCCCCTCTTCTGTACAGCTATTGGTTCCCCCTTGATCGTCCTTACAGGGGTTTTCATTTTACCTTTCACCTCAACTCGTATAATCGCTCCATGGTGTGTAGTAGAGCTAGGCTCTATTCTGTGCTCCTTATTTCTCTCATCATTATTTCTCATTCCTTCTTCTCCTCCATAGTGCATTCCCTCCATTTTTCCACCTTGTTCATTTATTTTGCTCGAATTATCCTGGCCCAAATCTACCCCTTTTAACCCAAAATCAAGATCATAGTCAGCACTCGTTACCTCTAACACATCACCATCTTGAGTAGCTGACAAATCCACCCCCTCTAACTCAGCTAGGACAGCATCCATTTTCTGGGAAAGTGGTTCCCCAACAGGTCCCCCATCTGGCTGTCCAGTCTCACCCCCACACTCCTCAGGTGCAGTCTCACTGACCGTCTCGGTGCTGATGGGTAGGGATTCGGACAGGGGGTATTCCTCTGTATACTTCTCGCCTTCCATTTGGAATGCTGCCCTCCACTTTGCTTCCCTCCTGTCTCCTTTGGCTTCTGTGGGGAGCAACCGAGGTAGAGATGTGAGCAGGGGGCCTAACGCCTCCCGATAACTGAAGCCCTATATTCCCCTGTTGCCACATGGGGATTTCATAACAGACTTCTCAGTATTCTCTATTAGCTTGTTTTCCCTCCCATCTGTTTCTTATGGAAGGCGTGTTGCTTTACTTACTTATTTACTGTTGTGTATAAATTCAAATTAATTTGGATTACTTGGTAAGAAATATCTTACCTCTATGGGTGAGCCTGTGTTTCCCTCTCCCTCCCCCTCTAAGGGTTCAATAGGTCTATTAGACATTTCAGGATTGGTAGGGTAAGTGTTGATTATCCTAACACTGCCCGATAAATCAGAATAACAGTCAGTGACTGTCTGCAAGCTCTTTAGTTCAGAACAAATGGCTTTCCCACACCGTCCTGCTCATGAAGCTCCCCTTATCTCTTTCACCCCTGCCCCTCCTCTTCTTGAAGGGGTCACAGCCGTTCCAACTACTGTAAACTTTTACTCTATTATTTTGCTCATTACATTGTGCACCGCTTTAACGGTAAATTCCTATTTATTCCTTCTTATTCATATACTATATATACTATGTGCAGATGATCAATAGACTAATGAGATGATCACTATATTATATAGATTGGCTTGCACTTGGCATTTTTTGATCTGTCTTTTACAGTAGATCTCTTTCTGCTGCAGACCTCTTCTCTATCAATCATTTCTCTGATAAGATCTCCTGGGCGTTCTGCCAGAGTCTCTGACCTGCTGCCCAGGTGGCCCATAAATTCTAATCTCCCTCCTATGCTGCCAGCAATAAACCATCTTATTATATGGAATGTCTTCCCTACAGGATGAGCAAGGCATCAATAGCCCTCCCCTTTTTTACTGACTTCATGGATTCCCTTTGAGCCAGGCACTTCAGTGCAGTCTACATGTATAGTACATAACCCATAGCCCTCCTGGCTATAAGCCCTGAGTCTCTTAGCCCTCTCTGTCCATCCACACATAGCAGAGTGTTTAGTAGCATGACAGAGAAAGTACAGTAACAGCAGTCTCGCGGGCTCCTATCATGGTCTACACCACCTTGTCTTTTCCCTACTATTTATTTTCAAACAGGCTACTTCTTTTTTGCATTGTCTAGTACGCCTGTTGCTTTTATCTATATACAATAGAGGTAATTTGGGTTGCCTCCTCCAGCTTTCGGTAGAAAGTAAGAATGAATCATGTCACACACATAAAAACTAGCTGTCATGCTTCTGACAGTCAGCCTCCCTGTATTTGTACATTTTGCACTCCTTTGTGCAGCCTTTTACTAGACCTGAGGGACCAATACTCGATTCACACAACTGTTTCACTCGAGCTCCCCCCGCCTGGCCTAAAGCATGATGAATGTTTGTCGCGACCTGGGCTACCTCTGTTCCCTGGTACGTGTGTCACACCATCGACGCTAGTCCAACTCTTTGGACACGTAGCGTGATACCCCTCAGTCTCGCACCACCATACCTGCCGCGTCTCTTTATGCTGACGCTTCGACTCCACGATTATCCTCGTGCCACGTAGTCGCGTGTGTCGGTGTGGCTCACCACTCTTATCTTATTTTACTAATTTTCCTTTTATTATTATTATTAATAATTTATTTTCACCTTCTTGGGTTTTTTAGCTTTCTGCTATTGACCACTGCTGTGGCTCACAGCTCTTCCCTTAACTTAGTGGAGGAACTGTTGTGTCAATAAGTTTCTCTATACTCAATTTGTAGTTTGTCACGTTGCTATCTGGTGCGAAGGCATATTCATCTTTTTGAGCTGGCCCCTTGCCAGGCATCTTTGCTGGCCCCATCTGTCTTGGGTGTCAGAGTCACTGTCTTATCTCGTCCTCCTTATCTCTCATTCCTCTTTCAAGGTTTTAGTGCAGCTCCGTCACCATTCCTTATCACATCTAAGTGCCTTTGAAGGGCTGCATTTCCCTCTCTAATAGGGTTAATTTACAGCACAGCGCTTGTATCAACGGTAGCGCTGGCTGATAATAAATGTCCATATTTCACATTCACAAATATTTTTGCAGCTCTCTTTCTGCATCGCTCAACATCGTCCTTTCTTGAGCTAAGTTCTGGCTCTGCCATTTCATCTCCCCCTCCTCACTGATGCTAAGAGGGGTACTGTGTCTAACGCATACGGCGGGGGATCCCTGATCCCCAAGTCTCTGTCGTCCGCCCCTCGTCTTTACGACCAGCCGTTAGGCTTCTGACCTTTTGACTCGTGGTGGTGGTGACTTGAGAGGATTTCAGTAGGATTTAGTGAGAATTTTATCACACCTGTATTAAATCAGCGGGTTTGAATGCTATTAGCTATATAGCCCCTGTGAATAAAATACAGTACATCTCGAAGCTACTCTTACCGGATACAATACGAGAGTACTCTAAGTGCGAAGTCGGCCGTTCTATTGGCCTGGACTTTTCCCCTGTATTAGGTACGGATTCCTACCTATATACCGTGTGATTTGCTGCACTTCCATCCTCCTCAGGTTTGAGGCAGAAGCCCACAAATTATCCACCGTCTCCCCCGCGAGAGTTCTCGGTGCGACATTTGCGGCTTCTTTCTGAGTTTATCAGATAGACTTGCACTATTTAGATGAGTTTAGCCGGTTTACCCCCACCCAAGGTCAAGTTTTAGTCTGACGCGGCATGAAAGCACAACAATATAAATATATGGATTCTTGAATTTTAACACGGAAAGGCTTCTTGCCTTCCCCGTGCCCCGCGTTCTGGGCGCCATGAAATGATTTGCGAGCGACCTCTGACCTATGACCCCTCCCCTGAGAGTTAGAATAGCGTCATCGGAGCACTCCCAAATCACGGAGGCGAGAGACCGTGATAACCAGCGGATCTCTTCCTAATAGAGGCTATCCCATACGACTATAAATACCCAGAGTAAAAAGGCAGACACGTAAGTTCCCCCCGATGAGTAACAACACGTTAATCCTTTATACACCTCCGGGTCTAAATCTAGGACCTCTACCCCCTCCTCCCCGAACATCGGGTGGGCAGTCTACCGATACAGGTGGCCTTTCGGCACTTTTTCCCTCCAGGGTGAAAGAATTTACTAACCTATATAGTAGAATCACCCAGTACATATTTCTCAGGTGAGAAACGGGCTGAGGCCCGAGATCATTCATTTCATTTCTACATGCATGGAGGAGGCTAATTATCTGAACCCAAAATCATGCCTCTTACCTTATTAGATGTGTGGACCCTTCTCAATGATGTTTTGAAGAAGAAAAATAATAAAATGAAAAATCCTTGGTTTTTATAGGTTTTATATATAAGTTAACACTTCTCCTTACAAAGCATACTATCATTGTCCATTACATTCAGTCCAATATACATGACATCATTATCCAATGTACGTTACCTTAATTTTCAACATGGAGTTCATTATACTCTCCCTATTTAAGTATCACTCTTGGCTTTTAAAGATTTATTATCTGAGGTGGCCAAGCTCTCTAAATGAAGCCTTGTTTTGTCGTTTAGATCATTCCTTTATTCTAATGGCCTGACTAAAGGCCTCTGTTCTTCGTGCTCCACCCGTAAATTCACAGGGGATTTCCTGCACGGGCACCCAATTCAGTGCTTCTTTTATCCCTAATTCCAGAACTTCTTTTAACTTCTCTTAATCTAATGGTCTGCCTACAGACCTCTGTTCTTCGTGCTCCACCCGTAAATTCACAGGGGATCTCCTGCACGGGCACCCAATTCAGTGCTTCTTTTATCCCTAACTCCAGAACTTCTTTTAACTTCTATTAATCTAATGGTCTGCCTACAGACCTCTGTTCTTCGTGCTCCACCCGTAAATTCACAGGGGATCTCCTGCACGGGCACCCAATTCAGTGCTTCTTTTATCCCTAACTCCAGAACTTCTTTTAACTTCTATTAATCTAATGGTCTGCCTACAGACCTCTGTTCTTCGTGCTCCACCCGTAAATTCACAGGGGATCTCCTGCACGGGCACCCAATTCAGTGCTTCTTTTATCCCTAACTCCAGAACTTCTTTTAATCTAATGACCTGCTCTTAATCTAATGGTCTGCCTACAGACCTCTGTTCTTCGTGCTCCACCCGTAAATTCACAGGGGATCTCCTGCACGGGCACCCAATTCAGTGCTTCTTTTATCCCTAACTCCAGAACTTCTTTTAATCTAATGACCTGCTCTTAATCTAATGGTCTGCCTACAGACCTCTGTTCTTCGTGCTCCACCCGTAAATTCACAGGGGATCTCCTGCACGGGCACCCAATTCAGTGCTTCTTTTATCCCTAACTCCAGAACTTCTTTTAATCTAATGACCTGCTCTTAATCTAATGGTCTGCCTACAGACCTCTGTTCTTCGTGCTCCACCCGTAAATTCACAGGGGATCTCCTGCACGGGCACCCAATTCAGTGCTTCTTTTATCCCTAACTCCAGAACTTCTTTTAACTTCTATTAATCTAATGGTCTGCCTACAGACCTCTGTTCTTCGTGCTCCACCCGTAAATTCACAGGGGATTTCCTGCACGGGCACCCAATTCAGTGCTTCTTTTATCCCTAATTCCAGAACTTCTTTTAACTTCTCTTAATCTAATGGTCTGCCTACAGCATCTATGCTCCATCCCTGGTGGATTCGAGAGCGTCTAAGTGATGGTCTCCCGTCTGACTCCCTGCCTGTGCAGGAGAGCACCAAGGCTCTGAGGTCCAGTTCTTTTATGTCATTGTCGTTGAGGGTGTGTCTATGTTTTTGCTGACTCAATGACTTCAATTCTGATTGGATGCTACATGATCCCTCTCCCAATGATACTCTAACACTGAACCATCCTTATCTGAAAACATCCATCAACTTGGACACCTCCTATGGTCTTGAACTCAATGACACTCTCTTGCCACTCTCATCTGAAAACATGTTATGTAACAGGCTTACTTCAGCACACAACAATGCATTAATACAATTGTCATTTCAAACTTTGTGCATGTAACACAGACTATTTCAGCATACAATTAAAATCCATTCATATTGAGATTACATTTTTCACTTGGAAGTCCATAGACGCGTGTTCACATCCCTCAGTCAACACAATGCATTTCAACGATATAATACAATCCATGTTTCACGTGACATAATGGTTATAACATTGTGACTTCAGTGCACACAGGATATATAGAAAAACTTTGGTGAATAGCATTTTGATTAAATAGGAGTCTCCTCTCCTCCAGTCGGCTTTGCCCCCTCGCAGGTGGTGGAGCAAAAGTTCATCCAAAGTTCAGCTTTGCCAACAGAAGATACATGGAAAACCGCAGTTTCGAAGTGGATAGCATCTCCCGCCACAGCTAGAGGATGTGACGTCTCGCGCGTTCACGTCGAGCTTGTCTCTTGTGTAGACGCTAACAGGAAATGGCTGAAGTAGCTTTTAACGTTACGCTCGTCGCTAGCTGCTAGCTAAAGGAAACAACAAACACAGACTCCAGAAAAAGTCCAGACTAAATAAATAAATATTTATCTAATGAAGCCCGTCTGGCCAGACAGCAGCAATGTGACCGACATCGGGGGGGAAACTAGAGTCAGGACTGTGTTTTCGGTTCATGAAGGGAACTTGCTGCTTGTAGCTACTGTAATGTGGTTTTGACCAGATAACGTTAGCTGCTTGCTAATGGATTTTCAAGATTTTTACTGTCACTCCGTAGTACAAGTATCTGACCACCTGGTCAGAAACTCTGCTAACATTACCGTCTTGTGTGAAGTAATGCAACCCTAACGTTACTACCGTTATGCTTATGGTCATGGAACATTATTGTTTGACTGCATTTAGCTGCGGTGGTGAGTCGTTAGCTTCATGCGGGGGTCACCCCTATGTTCCCACAGCCCAATGTTCCCACAGCCCTATGTTCCCACATTTCTAAGATTTCAGCCCTATGTTCCCACATTTCTTAGATTTTTTTTCCTTCCAAAATAAGGCCCTGTGTTCCCACATTTCCCAACAATAGTCTTGTTGCACAACCACACCAGTCTCAAAGTTTTGTGTGCCTTTGATCATGCAAGAATACACATGATCATGAAAAAATACACAATATGACTAGCACTAGTTAGCAATTCATCCATATCAGATTTGGCCCCAGCCCCCTAAACTACAAGAAGTGGTTTGCACTAGTTCTCATAATGTTCCCACGTTTACTAAGATTTACTTACTCTTTGTCTGTGTGCATTTTAATTTTTAATTTTATTTTATTGTATTAATGAAGAATCAAAAAGGCATTCACAATCCAACTTACACAATGCATCACTACGAATGACTGAGTAAGGTCAAAGAGACAAAAAACCACAAAAAATAACAAAACACAATGTGATCTAAACGTTTCGATGCAGAATGTTCCAATTTGCACCAAATTTGGTGAAGGCGTGTTGCGTGGAACACTTTTGTGTTGATCACGATCCGTCCATAGTTGTTTCTATTGCGACAGTTTGAAAAACCAAATGCACAATTTCGTAAATACTACAGCACGGATTTTCACGATATTTGGTGGAGAGGTGTAGTTCCGACGACCCCCTTATATTTTGATCGTAATTCGCGGCCATGCCCCATTGGTGCTGAGTGGTCCACAGTGTTTGCTCAGATGGCTGCTATTCATGGAAGCTTGATCCCTGGAAACCGTGGAGGAAAGGTTTTAGTTGTTCAGAATTTCTGTTTCCACCGTCATGAAACGAGAGGAGAAAAGATCCATTGGCGTTGCTGGCGCCAGAAATATAAATCTTGAAATAGTCTTCAAAGGACAGCACTTGCAGATTGCCTGTTCCTGGCACAAAAATGTTGAGTGAACTGCATAAATAGTGCAATAAAGGTTGAGTTAACTGCATAAATAGTGCAATATTTTTATTTATTTAAATAAATAAAAAATGTATCTTATTTTGATTGTTTGCTAGTAGCCCTGGCCTGTGGACATGTGCTGTTCTCTGGCATAATTTTGACACGTCCTTTGCTAAACTTAGCTCCTTAAGGCCAAAATACACCGAACATGTATGTCGCGCAAAAAAACGCGCCGCGCCTTTTAGATTCAATTATATTTAATGTAAAGTCTCACACCGGCCGTGGCTTGTCAGCATGCAACGCGCAGCACACGCGCTGCTCTATTTTACGCCACTGTTCTATTTTCAACGCGTTGCTGCTCTATAAAATAGTCAAGAAAGGGCTGTGGGAACATAGGGCTGTGGGAACATAGGCACGCTCCCCTTGATGCTAACTAATAGATTTAGCTATATTTATAGAAATTACCACCAGCCCCACTAATAACGTTACTGTCTTGTGTTGATAATGAATGAATCTAACAGTCGGAAATATGCCTAACGTTAGCCTACTGTCTGTTATGCTTACGGTACATTGTTTGACGGTACCGTACACACAGGGGGAGCAGGCTATTTCCTGGCTTGTGCAAACATGAGTATCCACTTCCCGCAGCCAGCAGGCTCTGACTGCAGTGGGACTGCACATACTAGTAGCGTTAGCTTGATGCTAATCGCGGCTAACTAATATTCATTTACATTTATAGAAATTACCACCAGCCCCACTAATAACGTTACCGTCTTGTGTGGATAATGAATTTAACAGTCCTAAATATGCCTAACGTTACTGTTATGCTTATGAAACATTGTTTGATTGTTCAGTTTGGTCAACTCCAGGCATTACCATACATACAGGGGGAGCAGGCTATTTCCTGGCTTTTGCTAACATGAGTATCGACTTGCCCGCAGTCAACGCAAGCCAAAACACGACCAAACATGCCACAATAACGTCCCCTAATTCATCCAGAATCCTTCCTGGGCATCTCGAGGCTGATCTGACCGATAAATTGTCCAGGTTGCCGTTTTCAAGTGACTTTTATGAGTTAACGTTACAAAGCAACGAACAGCTCTGCTGTTGCCAGGCAACTGCTTGTGCGCGTGCGAGTATGGTGCCCGCGCGTCAGCTCGTTCACACGCTGCCTGCAGTTACACTAACGGCCACCGGCGTCAGTAATAGTGAGTTTTGACGGATTGGGCCTTTAAGTTCACAAAAATCACATCATTTGTATGATCTTGGGACAATCCACCAAAATGGGTAAACATGAACAAACCTCTCTCAAAGCTCAAAACATTCACTTAAATCGCATGATTTGACAGTGGCTTTTCTTTATTTGTAAGACGTTTATTTAAACTCTGTTAGGGAAATGTTCTTTGATTTTTCGAGCGCCTTCATTACATTACATTACATTACGTCATTTGGCAGACGCTTTTATCCAAAGCGACTTACAATAACACATTTTTTGTCAGCAATAGAGCAATCAACTATGGAGCACAGTCTATGACAACTACAACTTCTGAAGGAACAGTGGTACAAGTTTAGGTTAGTGGTACAAGGTTGGTTAGTTTTTTTTTTTTTTTTTTTTAAGAAAGAGAGAGAACAAAGTTAGATCAAGAAGGGCCCAGATGGAGCCTGAACAACACTATCCAGCCACACATTCTAGCAAATAAACTGATTCAATATAAATTGCATAATTCAACCATCGCCTGGTGCATGAGATATCTTGTGCCTCGACCTCAGTTTGTTAGGCTGGACGACACTGTATCAGATATCATCTGGACAAAAACTGGAGCCCCTCAAGGAACAGTTTTAGCTCCTTTTTTCTTTATTCTTTATACTGCGGACTGCAGACATAGTGAGGCCATGTGTCATATGCAGAAATTCTCTGATGACACTGCTCTTATTGGTCTCATCAACAAAGGTGACGATCGGGCCTATAAAAAGGAGATTGATTTATTTGTTTCCTGGTGCGATGACAATTTTTTACTGCTCAATGTTGAAAAGACCAAAGAGCTAGTTATTGATTTTGGGAGGAAGAAGGCAGAAGTCTCCCCTGTCATTATTAAAGGGCTGGAGGTAGAAATAGTCCAGTCTTATAAGTATCTCGGTGTCCACCTGGACAGTAAGCTGGACTGGAAGAAGAACACAGATTCTGTGTTCAAGAAGGCCCAGTCTGGACTTTTCCACTTGAGGAAGCTTAGATCATTTGACATCAGCAGGTCACTTCTTCATGTGTTCTACCAAGGTATCCTAGCTAGTGTCCTTTTCTATGCTGTGCTCTGCTGGGGGGGCAGCCTCACTGTCATGGACAAAAATAGGATAAACAAAATGATTAAAAAGGCAGGCTCAGTGATTGGCCTTCCCCCTGATTCTTTGGAGATGATTATAGCCAAGAGAACAAGGAGAAAATTGAATTCTATTCTTTCTTATGAAGGCCATCCTTTGTTTAATGTATTTAATGCCCTGCGCAGTTCGTTTAGTAATAGGCTTTTGATGCCTCGGTGCTCTACTGAGCGATTTAGAAGATCTTTTGTTCCTGCTTCTGTAAAATTCTTTAATGAACACTGCTAGCCTTGCTTTGTGAGGCTCTCTCTCTCTCCACTGTATTATTGTTATTGTGCTGTATGTTACTGTTTCTTGTTTGTATCTGTTCTCGCTCTGGTGGCAAACCATGTTTCCCCTCGGGGATTAAGAATAAACACCATACCATACCAAAAGAGGCCTGAAACACAACATGTAGCTAACAGCTCTGAACACATGTAGCTAACAGCTCTGAAACACAACATGTAGCTAACAAACATGTAGCTAACAGCTCTGAAACACAACATGTAGCTAACAGCTCTGAAACACAACATGTAGCTAACAGCTCTGAAACACAACATGTAGCTAACAGCTCTGAAACACAACGTGTAGCTAACAGCTCTGAAACACAACATGTACCTAACAGCTCTGAAACACAACATGTAGCTAACAGCTCTGATACACAACATGTAGCTAACAGCTCTGAAACACAACATGTAGCTAACAGCTCTGAAACACAACATGTAGCTAACAGCTCTGAAACACAACGTGTAGCTAACAGCTCTGAAACACGTGTAGCCAGGTCTGAAACACAACATGTACCTAACAGCTCTGAAACACAACATGTAGCTAACAGCTCTGATACACAACATGTAGCTAACAGCTCTGAAACACAACATGTAGCTAACAGCTCTGAAACACAACATGTAGCTAACAGCTCTGAAACACGTGTAGCCAGGTCTGAAACACAACATGTACCTAACAGCTCTGAAACACAACATGTACCCAGAATTGCTGGAATCAGGTGTTGCCACACTTACAAAGCAGCTCCTCCCATTCAGTCTTAATGGAGCAACAGAAACTAAGTGTGACGGCATCATCTAAACTGGAACTCTGTTTACTTTGCCTTTTGTTTGTGACATGCCCAAATACAGTGTGACCAATGGGCATTCTATTTTCCAGTTCTATTGGTTTGACCCCTGTGTGTGTGTGTGTGTGTGTGTGTGTGTGTGTGTGTGTGTGTGTGTGTGTGTGTGTGTGTGTGTGTGTGTGTGTGTGTGTGTGTGTGTGTGTGTGTGTGTGTGTGTGTAGGGAGAGACTCATCGGGGCTGGCACTGAGCCCCAGTCCTCTGTGTCTCATGCTGATGCTGCTGCCCTGCCCCACCATGCCCTGATCTGCCCCCATCCACCCTGGCTCATGACCTCACTCACCCCTGGCAGACGACCTCGCTCACCCCTGGCAGATGACCTCGCTCACCCCTGGCAGACGACCTCACTCACCCCTGGCAGATGACCTCGCTCACCCCTGGCAGACGACCTCGCTCACCCCTGGCAGACGACATCGCTCACCCCTGGCAGATGACCTCACTCACCCCTGGCAGATGACCTCACTCACCCCTGGCTCATGACCTCGCTCACCCCTGGCAGATGACCTCACTCACCCCTGGCAGATGACCTCACTCACCCCTGGCAGACGACCTCGCTCACCCCCACTCACCCCTGGCAGACGACCTCGCTCACCCCTGGCTCATGACCTCGCTCACCCCTGGCTCATGACCTCACTCACCCCTGGCAGATGACCTCACTCACCCCTGGCAGATTACCTCGCTCACCCCTGGCTAATGACCTCACTCACCCCTGGCTCATGACCTCGCTCACCCCTGGCTCATGACCTCACTCACCCCTGGCAGACGACCTCGCTCACCCCTGGCAGATGACCTCGCTCACCCCTGGCAGACGACCTCACTCAACCCTGGCAGACGACCTCACTCACCCCTGGCAGACGACCTCACTCACCCCTGGCTCACGACCTTGTTTAACCCTGGCAGATGAGCTCACTCCTGCTCCAGCAGGAGAAACTTCTTCCACCGTGAAGATGATCTCATCTGTCTGTGCAATACGGTATCTCTCTGAAATGAGCAGCACTTCACCATTTCTGTGTGCTTATGAGTTTTGTCATTTATTTGTGTAACTATCTCTTTGACATATCAGCAAACCGCACTGAAGAAACCAAAGGAATATTATGTAATTTAAGAGATTAAAAAATATAGATTTGCACAGTATATCATATAAACACCCACTGTAGAATGAGTATCCTTACACATGAACCTGAATGAAACCCAGCTGTACCGATGTAGCCTTCTCAGGGATGCAATGCCATACCCAGAACAGCAACTAAAATACTTTAAAGATTTAAAAAGAGTTATTATGAGCAACTCCTTATGCAATACTATGTTGTGCGAACCTGAAAAATCTATTTTTTTAGAAATGACAAAACGTCTGCTATAACATAGCTATAACATTTGGTACATTTATATCTATCCTAAATTATCTTGTTTAAGTAGCCTTCATAAAGCTTAATAACAACTGATTCACTTGGACTTGTCTATTCATAGTATTCCCATGATGTCACATGCATTTCCGACCAATATGGCACTTTAAACTACACACAGCTCATTGGCTGTGTGGTTAATCACCTGTTAATTGATTACAAGCAGACCAAGATGTCTGTGTGGTGATGTCACAGAATACTATCAAACCACTGGTCTACTTGTTGCTGTGAGTTTTGTATTGTTGTGCTAACATTCTGGTATGACCTGGAACCTGGAACCTTTCTGCCTATGTTTGAATCTGGTTTTCTATTTTGACACCCGCCCCCCCTTCCTATCAATTGGGTTAGGGTATGGTCAGGGTTAAGAAAACCCTCATCTTAACCACATCTATTTTACTTGTTGCATGTGCTGTGTGTTTGAGCTAGGCTGTAGTCCAGTGGTGAAAGACCATGCCTTCCAAGCCAAAGGTTTGTGGTTTGAATCCCTTTGTCCTAACATTCTGGTATGATAAACATGCACCTGGAACCATTCTGCCTATGTTTGAATCTGGTTTTCTATTTTGACACTTATGAGCACTCAGTGCAGACTCAGAGTAGTTAACTGTTTCTTTAATGATTAATACATGTCAGTTTGTGAATATATTAGTTAATCATTAGATAGTTGCTGATTAGTCGGTCAATTCCAGAATAGAGTGGTTAATGATGAGTATTAATAATTGAAAACAAAATATAAAAAAAAAGATATATACTGTAGGTTGTTTGACCAAGAATCGAACCCCAGTCATCAGATTGGTAGGTAAGCACCTTATCCATTAAGCCATGAGCCCAAGCACCACAATCAGCCAGGGATGCAAACTCATGTAAGGTGAAATAAGAGACACCGGGGGTGTTGCACCAAATTGTTTGCAGTAATAATTTGGTGCAACCCCCCCTATCAATTGGGTTAGGGTATGGTCGTGGTTAAGAAAACCCTCATCTTAACCACATCTATTTTACTTGCTGCATGTTCTGTGTGTTTGAGCTGGGCTGTAGTCCAGTGGTGAAAGACCATGGCTTCCAACCCAAAGGTTTGTGGTTTGAATCCCGGTACGGACACTTAAACCTTTTCAAGTCTTTCATTGGGAAAGCCATAACAAAACTGCCTAGAGATCCATTGTAAGTTACCTAGGCTGATGGTCTAGGGGTTAAGGCGGTGATCCTTAACAACCCCGGTGCAGGTTCGATTCCTGCAGGGGATTTGAAGTCGTCCCCCCCTCCCCCCCCCCCCATCCCCTGCCTCCCTCCCCCATCCCACCCCCCCCTCCCTCCCCCACCATATCCCGGCCACCCTCCCCCATCCCCCCACCCCCGCCCATCCCCCCACCCCTCCCCCTCCCATCCCGGCCCCCCTCATCCCACCCCCCCCTCCCCTCCCTCCCTGCCATATCCCCACCCCCCCCTCCCACCCCTCATCCCACCCCCCCCCCCCCCTCCTCCTCCCCCATCCCTCCCACCCCCACCCCTCCCCCCTCACCCTGCCCTCTCCCCCTCCCTCCTCTGCCATCTCCCGGCCTCCTTCCTTCACTGTGTTCTCACTCAACCACTCTCACCATCTCTGCAGGGACTGTGCCTGCTCCCCTCTCTCCTCTGCAGGCTCAGTCCCTGCGGAGATGGTAGAGTGGTTGAGTGCGAACAGGGTGAGAGGAAGGAAGCCGGGAGATACATAGATAGATGGCAGAGGAGGGGATTTTGTTGGAGACGGGAGGAGGAGATGGGGGGGAAAATGGTGGTGGACAGGTTGGAGGTGGGAGAGAAGGGAGGAGGTTGGGGGGAGGTGCCTCTCTTGCTATTCTCTACGCAGGTGCAACCTCCTGCATTGTCTTTGTCCTCTCCTGTCTATCCTCTCTCCTGCCTCCTCTCTCTAGCTCCCTACCTCCTGTCTGTCCTCTCCTGCCTCCTCTCTCTAGCTCCCTACCTCCTGTCTGTCCTCTCTCTCCTCCTGTCCTCGCCTGCCTCCTCTCTCTAGCCTCCCTCCTGCCTCTGTCCTCTCTCTAGCCTCCCTACCTCCTCTCCCTCCTCTGCCATCTATCTCCCCGCCTCCTTCCTCTCACCCTGTTCACTCTACCATCTCTGCAGGGATTGCGCCTGCAGAGGAGAGGTCCTCCGCCTTAACCCCTACAGCCTGGGTAACTTACAATGGATCTCTAGGCAGTTTTGTTATGGCTTTCCCTGTACTTTATAAATTCAACAGATCAGCCCCTCCTATGCAGAGACAAACATAATTAGTTTTCAATTAACCACACAATACAACAAGAGTCCCCTTCAACACAACTATTATTACATTGACTTTCCCATACATCAAACCTAATCATTTATAATGACTCCAAGTAGTTTAACCCCTCAAAAATTGGTTTTACAGATTTTCACAATTGTTTAAACACATTAGACACAATGTGCACAACCTGAAACTGAACATGCAAAGGCATAATTCTACTGATAAAGCAGATGGGTAGTGAGGTAGTCTATCAGGAAATGTGTTTAAGCAATTGTGAAAAACTGTAATCAATTAACCAATCAATTAACCCCCCCCCCCCCTACTCAACCACACTTGGCATGTTCCACTGCTCCCCGTCTACAAGTGAGGTTGGACCATGGGTTGGACCCATCTGCCTCCGTTTCGCCTCCTCAGTCCAGACCAGGACACTGAGAACTGAGAAGAGGTGAGAAAACACACGTTTTGCACAATGTTTCCCAATAAAGTCATTAGCTAATAAAATGTATCTGTGTTGTTATTTAAATAGTTGATGATAATGAGTTGATAGTTGATGATAATGTATGAATGCTACTCTTGAAGATGACAATTTTGACATTTTATCATTGTGTACGTTTAACACAGAGGTTCTCAAATGTTTTTCAGCCAAGGAGCCCTTACAAGATAGAAAATATACCTCATTCTGATTTGTGATTTTGGGCTAAGCTTAATTGTTTCCACGGTAACGTGCTTGACTTTTAAATTGATAGGTTTGTTAGATTAGAATGTAATCCATGAACCATTTTAGATTTAAAGCATACAATATTTTCGTGGAGGCCAGGGGTCCCCGGACCTCCATTTGAGAACCAATGGTTTAACAGAGCGATCACTCACAGGTAGGTAGAATAGATCTTCCATGTGCTGGTGGGAGCTATTTGCATGGCGGTCAGGACTATCACTGGAACATGTCAAATCTGGGGGAGTAAAAGGATCAAAGGATTTGATTGACATACAGCCACTGGACAGCAGGCTTTGAAGTTTGCTATTTCAGCTATGAATTGCAGTACATCTATAAATAGCAGAGCATGTGATGGCATTCTACCAGCGGCTCAAAGTGGTGGAAGCGGAGTCGTCTTACCAGGATGAAAACAGCCAGGATGACGATGACCGCGGTGGTGATGGTGGCCAGAGGGAGGCGCACACACGGGCGCTTCACCACCTTGATTACTGCAGACACAGCTGGCAGCTCGACAGCTTCTCTGGAAACAGCCGCTGTGATCGTGTGATCTGAAATGTCATAATTTGTAACTGTGACTCTCAAAATACGATCAAGCTCGTGTCTAGTCCATCCAACCCTGCCACAACAACACAGAACGTCTTTGCACAGAAACATCAAACAAGAAGTCCCAAACTGAATGGGAGCAGCTCACCTGCTATCAGGCCGGGGCGTTGACAGCTATAGACGGTCTCTTTCGTGGACAGCTCAGTCGGTGGTCTGGAGGCCAGATACAAACAGCCTCAGCTCATAAGACGCTTCTTAAAACAAAAGTCACACACACACACTAACACCCACCCGTGAGAACGGAGGGAAAACTACTAGGGAACAGGGGCTCCAGAGAATCAATCATATATCACCCTGCAACACTAACCAATAAATACAAACTTGAAGAGAAAGTAAAACTCAACACATAGTTTATTGGCATCACACATCAAACTTTTTTTCTTTCATATAAAGAGGGAATGTATCAAGTATAGACTATGAAAGTGCAAATAGCATTTCAAGGATTAGTTGTTTTACAATAGAAAATCTCAATGCATTACAAAATATGTTTGCCATTTAAAAATAAATCACCTTGACATTGGAAGTGAAATACAAAGGAAAATCCAAATCAAATGACTTCAAAACCGTTTACAGTTTTCTGATATACTACTGATGTTCTAATGATACAAAGCTGGTTGAAAATGGGCGGAGTGTTCCTTTAAATAATGATAATAATCCTCAGTATCAATATAGATAATAATCATCAGTATCATCCACCCTTGCATGGTAGCAGCAAACAGTGGACATAATGATAATAATAAAAAAAACAGTGGACTTATCAAAAGACAGCATATCTCCAGTCATATGGACCATAATACTGTAACTACGGAGACCAGCTGTGGACAAACTATCATAGTACTGTTTCTCATTCAGTTGGTACTTTTTTTACAGTGTGTTAAGCTTACAGAAATGAGGACTTGAGTCGACACTTTTAAGTGTCGGCGAGCAGTGTCTGCTACCTGGTGAAATGTCTAGTGTTGCTGACTACGTCATAGTATCGCGCAAGTCTGATTGGCTATATAGACGGCACGCATTTGACTTCCTTGTTTTGGTTTTCACTCGATTGAAATGAATGAACGTGTCTCCGCTATTTTTATCAGCCTGTCCTTGATGTATGACTTCGTGAAAATCACAAAGAACATCGTGCATTTCCCAGAGAGAGAGGAGGTGAGTTGTGTGTCGTTTATATGCGGCTGCAGTCAAGTACGTTACATCTTGCCTCCGAGGTGGTTTCACTGTGCGTTCCTCTTCGCTTGGCTGTCTGCTTATAGCGTTCGGGTGTCACGTGACCATTGAACCGAGGCGAACATTCACTGAAGTATAAATACAACACCATGAGCGACACTTTCTTTTTCATCTGCGACCATGTGCTGAGCGACACTTTATAATAAGTATAAATTAAGCTTTAGAGTAAAGGTCCTTACACATCGGGAGCGTTTTTTTCGTGCGATTAATTTGCATGTCAATAATATTTTCCGAACCTATATCAGTCAATGCAACCGTGCATACCAACGGCGAAGTTTCGCTGAGCGTTATTGCGGTGTTTATTTTTTCGAATCACGGTCGCATCGCTCTTGATGTGTAAGGACCTTAAGGGTTAGGTTTAAGTCCAAAACACAGCAGCACCTCCCCTGCAACACTTCACGCCACTGTGCCATTTCAAATGTGGCTGCCTCGCGTCATCTCGTTGTCCCGCGCTGTGTGGTCGCTCGTACGAGCTGCAGCGCAATGCTTCCTATGTGTGCTAGGGGCGTCACATGATGCGCGTCATAATGCCTGCCACCGCTGATGTGTTTTACACTTTAGGCCAGTGGTGCCGGACCAGTCAATCGCGGTCTACTGGTCGACCGCGGACTGACCCCAGGTCGATCGCGTCAAAAAACGATTATAAAAATAAATATATTTTTTATAATCAAATAAAATATAATGGAAGTACATGCAGTTGTTTATTTTAATTATGGATCATAATACAATGCAATTCCAAATGCACTTTTATTTTAAAAGTAGCCACACAGTGAGAAAAAAGAAAGTGAGAAAAAATAAATCATGTATTGGGGAAAAAAGTGATGCATCGATTTAAGATGCATCGATAATCGTAGTCGAATTGAATCGTAATGGAATTGAATCGTGAGGCCAGTGAAGATTCACAGCCCTAGCGTCAAGTGGTTGTGGGACAACGAGAAAGTGTTGTGAGGTTAGTTACTGCAGGCTGGAAACGATGTGTGTGCGTTTGCGGCGATGTTGAAACTGGACTGGTAGATCTCGGGAGGCTGGCTACTTTAAAAGTAGATCTTGGGTCAAAAAAGGTTGGGCACCCCTGCTTTAGGCATTCAGTGAACTGAGTGTTTTGTTACCTGCGCCTGGGGGCATCGGGGGAGTCGTTGGGGGCCACTCCCCGGGCTACCGAGGCCAGGAACTCCTGTCTCTTCTGCTGCACCAGGCACGCCGCGCGGATGATCTTATGGCGCGGGGTCCGCAGGTACGGCCGGTTGACTTTCTGTGCCAGGTCCTCCGTCACCATCTCCAGGTCCGTCTGAGGGCAGAGGGCACTGATCGGTTGGCTGGCCGACAGACTTATTGATAAACCCGTGAAGTGAAGGAGTGGTTTTTAAATGGATAAAAATATGTTATTCATTCCTGAGAATAATCCCAACATTTACACCAATGGCAAGTTCAAGGACATTTAATTGACTTTCCTTAGGGCAAGTGTCCACATGGTGTTTGTCAGCATTTTTGTGTGCTGCCTGGAGCGCTTTGTGTGAGGAGAAATAAAAGTGGATGATAACTTCCCCTGCTGCTAGCTTACTACCCAGCTGGTTAGCTCTTCTAGCAGACAATACACTGTTATGGAACCAAGCAAAGGCTTACCAGATATTTACAATACATGTCCGGTACCATACTGCCTTTAAGATCGCTGTTACAGTAACGTAAATTCAATGATTAGAATGTCCTATTTCTCCACCACCAGCACTTTGACTTTCTCCATTATTGTTGTTGCTATGGACGATATGGGAAATGGCCAGCGTCTCTGTCATTGCAATTGGTTGACTGGAAAAAGTTCATCTTGCGGCCGCTTCCCGTTGCTTTTACTGAGGAAAGGGTGCTATATGGACACACTCTGCTGTAAATTCAACCATTTTCAATCCGTCCGTAAACCCGTTTTCAAAAACATTCTCAAATTCACCAACTTTGAAGTGTTTTCAAAGCCTGTGGGAGCCATGCCAATTTTATACATGGCCCTATAACTATACATCACATCAGCAGCACCAGTCGATACATACGTCAGCAGTAGAGTGCACACCGTGTCTGGCATATTTACATACTAGGGGTGGGGGGGGAAATCGATACACCATAGTATCACGATATTTTGCCTGACGATATTGTATCGATATTTGGATGCCAAGTATCGATATTAAAAAAAAAATAAAAAAAATGCAGGCCATGCCATGGCAGGCCACCGGGCATCTGCCCGAAACGCCCGATGTTGCAGTACACGCCTGCAGTGGCGTATTGAGTCCAGAGAAGCTTAATAATGTAGCCTACATGTGGGGCAAAAACAAAACAAAACAAAAAAACACTGCATGTTTTACTTCCGGTGAGGTCAAGGAAAAGGAGTTAGACAATAGATCGCAATATCGCAATATTCAATATATCGCAATATCGGCGATATACTATCAAGTATCGTTTTAGTATCGTATCGTGGGCATCTGGTGATTCCCACCCCTATTACATACCGCTAAATATTTCAATCAAAGCCAACATATTTGCAGGAATAACTGGGTCAGTATGGGGACATCATGAGGTGGGGGACACTCTTTAGTTGCACATCTCTAATGGTCCACATGTGACCGACAGCTGTGAACATGTCTCTTGGTCGCAGTAAGTAGGACTGTGAACCTGCATAAGCTCGTAGATCTCTTTCTTGGTGCTTTTGGGCTCCAGGAAGAAGCCGTAAGGATAAGAGCACTTCAGGATGCGGCGAGTCTTTAGCAGCTCGAGGACCGCGTCTTCAATGAACGTAGTGTCGGGTGGGCCGCCTTCCCCTGGGAAAGACAAGGAGGCAAGGGGTAAAGAGGCGGAGGTTGAGGGGCAGTGAACCAAAACCAACATATTAGAAGAAAAGAAGAAAAAAACATACACTTGTATCCTCAATTGGCAACACAACTAAGCAGATCACCACAAAGTGATGAGATGGCAGTAGCAAAATAGTGAAACAACATATATTCTTTCTCTCAGATAGCATGATTAGGGATGTTCATCAATTATCGAAAATCGATAATTATGAGTGCCAGCCACTTTTGGAGAACGGACGGTCCCAGTGCCAGAGTTTCAGAGCGTTTTCAGTGATTTCTCGAGGCCCACAGAATATTGTGTGATATTACTATGTAAACACCGAACACGCACAAAGAACGAGGAGACTATTGTATCATCAGCAAGAAAAAGTTTATTGATACCATTTTCCGTTCTTTAGTTATCAGCCGGAGAAGATAGGTTGTTTTCAGCATAAACAGACGTTTCAAATTAGAAGCTGAGATATTGAGCCTTTTGTGAAATGAAGCATTTCAAGCAAATCTTTCCCCCCAAAAATAACCGGGAGATTTACTGCGCCTTACTGGGCGCCGTGCTTTTCGGGGAGCCACCACCAACGAGACATTATTTGGCACGGAAGTCCGGGACACTGTTCGTTGCCATGCTTGCCGATGAAGGGAGGAGGGTCCTTTGGGCCGCCGGTATGGCCACCCGCTCCGGGCGGATGTAGCTGGAGAATGCTGATGAAGACCGGCGGCCCGTTTGCTGGAGGGAGGTGGACACTCCTTGCACGGCGGCTGAGGTGGCCGCTCCGATCCTGAAGGAGTGGCTGGAGAAGTTCTTCGTCGGGAGGTTGCGCTTCTGGAGCGTCCGCTTGAGGTGCAGGACGAACCAGGATCTTGTCATGTGGTGACGAGGTGCGATGAGGAACAGGGGAGCCGGGGGCCGGTCTGGGGCCTGAGCGGTCTTTTCCATGATTTGGGCTTAGCTGCAATGCTGTATGGGTCAGCAGTCAGCCGTGATGAGATTGATGAGCTGAAAATAAACAATATGACGCATGGACAGGATCGCTAGCTGGAGAGGCAGACAGAATTCACCCGATGCAAAATTCTTATGATAATAGCTTCGATGCTCTCAGCCCTTTCAGGGACAATTATTTCAGAATTACGAGCCAATAATTCATGGGAATGCAAGCATTATTAGTAGCTATTTGAATGAAAAGATACGGTGCCGGCCGGTGATGATGTCCTCAGATGGCGACCATCTTTTCCCCCCCATGGGGAAGTCTGGGCAGATTCACGGTGATTGACGGGATCCGGCCTGGAGACGCACTGATGCTGAAGTGCCATAGCATCTCGGGCACTCTGGACAGACCGAAAGATCCATGGGGCAAACGGTTCATTCTGGCGGCAACCCTATAGAGCTGAAATGTAATGCTTAATGCATGGGATATAAAGAACTGGTTAATAAACAAGTAAAAGAAAAACAGTGGTTTCACCGCCTTGCAAGTGCACCATGGACTGCTAGTTGCAACCATGGACCCATCATAAGATGGACTGGGCATCACGCTGGTTCAGTGAAGCCGCTGCATGTTAGATCGCTGCTCTGGCGGTTGAATCCAGTATTGGGTCACGAGGCCCGCCTCCTCATGTTAGTGGATGGGAAAATCAAAACCGAAATAATCACAGTATACGTTGGAGAATTTTTTTTTTTTTTTTTTTTTTTTAAAGGTGGTTTGTATCATTTTTAGATAGTCATTATCATGCTAATGCCTGTGCAAGTGGTCATTTTTTTCTGATCAGTTTGTTTTTTAAGTAGTTATTTGACGTATAAAAAGGGATAAAAATGGATGATTGGCAGCTGTGGCAGCCGGTCTCAAGCCGTCATTGGCTGGACCTCCCCTGTTCTCTTTAATTTATATATGGATGATCTCTCTGTCCAGCTAAGAGACTGCAGAACAGGATGCACGATCGGTAACGCCTTGATTAACCACCTTATGTATGTGGATGACCTGGCGATCTTCTCCCCCAGCAGCGCTGGGTTTCAACATCTGCTGAATATCTGTTCTGATTACGGGGTCCAATTTGATGTTAAATACAATGCTAAGAAGAGTGTTGATATGATCTGTTGAACGAAAGAGGACCGGGATCTTGCTTTCCTGTCTTTCTTTTGTCTGAGCATGCTCTATGTGTCTGTGACAAAACAAAATATCTGGGCCACTTCATCACTGACCATATGGGTGACGATGATGATATGTATAGACAGCGGCGTGTGTTATACATTCAGGCTAACATCCAAAAGGACTAACCCAATGAGTGAGCTGGAGCACACGAAGTCACTTAAATAAATTTAATAAAGGTACAAAACTGACGTTTCGACGCGCACTGCGTCTTCTTCAGAGTCAAACAGTACAGGCATAAATCCCAGCCCTTAAGAGAGCCTCCATTCTAGGTGGTAGTTTCTGATTGGTTACAATGGAGTGGGAGGTGCTTAATCAGTAAGCCTATACCATGAGAGCACTCACAGAAAAAATAGAAAAGGAGGGCAGTGCTGTGTTAGAGCAGCACTCCCTCATAATAATACATAACAAACAACAAGTACAATACAACAACACATCACTTCCTCACAATAAGATCACAGGTAACAAGAGAGGCTCAGTTCCTCGTTTAGTCCCTGTGGTTCCACTGTATTCAGGGTGAAGATCCAAAAAGCCTCTCTTCTAAGTAGCCTGTTGACAATGTCTGTATATACAGTAATGCCTGTATACATGCATCCCTCACGGTGTAGGTATCGAAGCATTAATGCACTACATCGATACACGCCCCACTGAGGTGCTACCACCCAACGACTTTCTGTTGACTCTCACAGAAATAGTTCTCTCTAGAAACTATTTCCAATATGCAGGTTCATATTATCTTCAGAAGAGAGGTGTAAGTATGGGCAGTGCTTTTGCGCCGTCATATGCATGTCTAGTTATGGGGTTCTGGGAAGCTAGGTTCATTCACAACTCAGCCAACAACACATTCCTCTCTAAGATCATTCTGTGGAAACGTTACATAGATGATATACTGTTTGTTTGGGCCGGCACCACTGTTGAACTGAAGGACTTTGTGGATTACATCAATTCCACCACTCAACATCTACGCTTCACAGTGGATCACTCTAATGAAAACATTAACTTTCTCGATTTGACCATCTCCAAAAACAGGTACGGGGGTCTGGACAGCACCATCTACCGTAAACCTCTCAGCAGAAACACCCTCCTGAGAGCGGACAGTCATCATCCAAAGCAGCTGATTAAAAATATTCCCATCGGACAGTTTCTTCGCCTAAGAAGAAACTGCAGCACAGATGAGGACTTTGAGTGCAAGGCAGTTGACATGACCAATCGCTTCCGCGACAGAGGATATGCAGAGAGCGACATCACAGCAGCATATCAGAGAGCGGTGCGCACCGACAGAGCCCGCCTCCTTACCAAATCAAAGCGCTGCTCCACCCAACGCCTCTGCTTCTCCACCGAGTTCTCCTCCATCGGAGGAGAGATCAAAAACAGCATTAAAAAACATTGGCATGTCTTACAGAGTGACCCTGCCCTAAAACATTTATGCACCGAACCCCCCCTCATCTCATTCAAAAAATCCCGTTCTCTCAAAGACAGACTGGTCCACAGTGCTATGAGCCCCCCTCAGAAAACCACCTGGCTACGCCCACCCCCTTCAGGTTTCTACAGATGTGGTCACTGCACACACTGCTCTAACTCATCAGACACCAAACAGTTTCTTCACCCCCGTACAGGTAAAAAATACAACATTAAGTCATTCATCAACTGCAGTACTACACATGTAGTCTACATCTTAAAATGTCCATGTGGCTTGGTATACGTTGGTCAAACCAAACGCCAACTTAAGGTAAGAATTGCTGAGCATAAGGCTGCTATCCGCAACAACAATATGGACTAATAATCAAAATAATGCCAAACCAGAAGCCCTGGATCAATAGTGACGTCCGGGCAGCCCTCCACGCCAGGACCACCGCCTTCAACTCCGGAACACCAGAGGAATACAAACAGACAAGATATGCCCTCCGAAGCACTTTAAAAAGAGCACGGAGAGAATATGGCAGACAGCTGGAAGCAAAACTGGACTCAAACAACCCCAAACACCTGTGGAGAGGACTCCACGCTGCCACTGACTTCAAAGGGGCAAAACAGCAAAACAACAACGAGTCACCCACCCTGCCAGACGAACTCAACGCGTTCTACGCCAGGTTCGACCCCTCTGCCAGAGCGCCTCCCCTCCTCCCCCCCTCCTCTCACACCCCTCTCCTCCTCTCCTCCCCCCCACCACCCCCCCTCCCTCCTCCTCTCCTCCCAACCCTCCCCCCCCTGCCACCTCCTCTCCTCCCCCCCCTGCCACCTCTCTCCCCACACCACCCCTCCCCTCCTCTTCTCCCCCCCCTGCCACCTCCTCTCCTCCCCTGCCACCTCTCTCCCCCCACCACCCCTCCCCTCCTCTCTCCCCCCACCACCCCTCCCCTCCTCTCCCACCCCCCCACCACCACCACCACCACTCCCCCCCTCCGCCCCCCCACCACCCCTCTCCCCCCCACCTCCCCTCCCCTCCCCCCCACCCCTCAGCACCCCCTCCCATCCCCACCTAACCACCAACCCCCCCCACCTCCCCCCCCCCACAGACCCAGACCACCCTCTCACCATCACTGAGGAGGAGGTGCGCCGGTCATTCCTGCGTATCAACCCTCGCAAGGCGGCCGGCCCGGACGGCATCCCCGGGCGGGTCCTCAAGGCCTGCGCCCACCAGCTGGCAGGCGTATACACAGACATTTTCAACCAGTCTCTCTCCCTCCGACGAGTTCCCTCCTGCTTCAAAGCAGCGACAATCATCCCCATTCCCAAGCAGCAGAAAGCGACCAGCCTCAACGACTGGCGCCCAATAGCCCTCACACCAATAGCCAGCAAGTGCTTTGAAAAGCTGGTCATATCAAAGATCCGCCCCACACTCCCCCCGGACCACGACCCGCTACAATTCGCATACCGGCCCAACAGGAGCACAGCGGATGCAGTAGCACACGTGCTCCACACCGCCCTGTCCCACCTGGAGGGGAAGGACACTTACGTAAGAATGCTGTTCGTGGACTACAGCTCAGCATTCAACACCATAGTACCCTCCAGGCTGGTATGCAAGCTCAAGGACCTGGGACTTAACACAGCAATGTGCGACTGGATCCTGGATTTCCTGACAGACCGCCGCCAGGTGGTGAGGGTGGGCAACCTCACCTCCTCCCCACTGACCATCAGCATAGGAGCGCCCCAGGGGTGCGTCTCCAGCCCCTTCTGGTATGACCTCTACACGCACGACTGCGTGGCGACTCAAACCTCTAACACCATCGTGAAGTTTGCAGACGACACAGCAGTCGTGGGGCTGATCTCGGGGAGCGACGAGACGGCCTACAGAGAGGAGGTGGGGGCCCTGGAACAATGGTGCCAGGACAACCACCTCTCTCTGAACGTCTCCAAGACCAAGGAGATCATTGTAGACTACAGGAGGGGGGGGGGCGCACACCCCCCAATCACCATCAACGGCACAGTGGTGGAAAGGGTGGACAGCTTCAAGTACCTGGGAGTCAATATCCACCAGGACCTGACATGGGCCGGCCACACCGCCACTGTCGTCAAAAAGGCCCAACAGCGAATACACGGACTCAAGCGCCTGAAGAAATTCGGGCTAAGGAAAGAAATCCTCAGGGACTTCTACAGAGGCACCATTGAAAGCCTGCTGACTGGCGGCTTCACCACCTGGTACGGGAACTGTACCACCATGGACCGCAGGGCGCTACGGAGAGTGAGACGCGCGGCACAGCACGTAACAGAATGTGAGTTGCCAGATCTGCATGAACTGTATAAACAGCGGTGCCTCAGGAGGTCCCTGAAGATCATCAAAGACACAAACCATCCCCACAACAGCCTGTTCTCCCTGCTACCCTCAGGGAGAAGATACAGGGTTCCGAAAGCACGCACAAATCGCTTGAGGAACAGTTTCTTCCCGCAGGCCACGAGACTCCTTAACATACACAAATAGTGTAGTAGCCGCACTGTACCGTACTGTAGCTGCTACCACTACGTATGTCTAACGTTTAATTGTATGTTTAATAAGGAATATGCTATTTGCACCTGTATGTCAAATACGCCGAATTTAAAATGCCGAGTTTAATTGTATGTTTAATAAGGAATATGTTATTTGCACCTGTATGTCAAATACGCAGAATTTAAAATGTTTAAGCACGTCTAAAGTATGCACCCGACACGTGCACCTATGTACAGTGAATATGCCACTGTCTCTGACTTGTCTTATCACTATACTGCCTTATGCTTGTTGTGTCTCTTGTTGTTTTTGCACCCATATGCCCTGCTATATTTGTTATATTTGTACTATTTGCACTATGTTGTAAACGGAGTCCACAGCACAAGAATTTCACACGTGATACTTGTACCATGGAGTGACAATAAAAATCTTGAATCTTGAATCTTGAATCTTGACTACGCCATAGCCAGACACTATGCACAGGCCAAACATGGCTCTGCAGCCACACTCAGATTTTGGGGGATTGAGAAAGTCTCTCCCTCACAGAGAGGGGGAGACATTGTCAACAGGCTACTTAGAAGAGAGGCTTTTTGGATCTTCACCCTGAATACAGTGGAACCACAGGGACTAAACGAGGAACTGAGCCTCTCTTGTTACCTGTGATCTTATTGTGAGGAAGTGATGTGTTGTTGTATTGTACTTGTTGTTTGTTATGTATTATTATGAGGGAGTGCTGCTCTAACACAGCACTGCCCTCCTTCTCTATTTTTTCTGTGAGTGCTCTCATGGTATAGGCTTACTGATTAAGCACCTCCCACTCCATTGTAACCAATCAGAAACTACCACCTAGAATGGAGGCTCTCTTAAGGGCTGGGATTTATGCCTGTACTGTTTGACTCTGAAGAAGACGCAGTGCGCGTCGAAACGTCAGTTTTGTACCTTTATTAAATTTATTTAAGTGACTTCGTGTGCTCCAGCTCACTCATTGGGTTAGTCCTTTTGGAAGTGGCCCATTGACCTGTTTACATTGTTTTGTCCTGTTCTGAGAGCACCGACCTCCCTCTGTGGAGGGGTTGAAGCGCAGGAGATTCCTTCTACAATATATATATATATATATATATATATATATATATATATATTTATAAAACGGCTCTCTCAAATCAAGCAATCTGATTGGTTCACAGCCATTGTATAAATCCCGTAACCGAGTCCAATAACCCATGGCCATGGGTTATTGGTTGCCATGGCAACTCTCTTACTAAAAGCATTTGGTTACCTCAAAAAAAACAAATGGCGGAGACAGCTGTCAGATCCTTGTGAATCGATCTTCGCTTATAACTTTACTAATACTTCGCAGAAAATTATGTTTTGTACAAGAATAGATGCGGGCTAATGTCTTCTTTGCAAAAAAAAGGCTGTTAACCCCGCATTTAACCCCGTAACGTTAGTTGGTGTCGGGCTTTGCAGAAAGCACTCAGCTTCTCAGCAAGCGCTGAGAATGCAGCGCTGCGCTCGAGCTGCCTGTCGGCTTTCCAGAAAGCTCTCAGCTTCTCAGCAAGCGCCAGGATTGGCCAATGTCAACTTCAGTCTCCAGAACGATCCAATCAAATCACCCGCACGTCTATCTTCTTGCTAGAGGTCCCGCCTTACAGTAGTGTTTTAAATGACTATCAGAATACCATGCCAGTCGGACTTATAGTATTATTATTATTATACTTGGAAACCGTTTTATAAAAGCAATATAGCACTCGAGCAGCGTGTGTTGTGGCATATATCCCGCTGATAAGCTGTTATCCCACGAGGCCGCAGGCCGAGTGGGATAACAGCTTATCAGCGGGATATATTTGCCACAACACACTTGCTCTCATGCTATATTGCTTAAATATATATATATATATATATATATATATATGTATATATATATACACATATATACATTATATTGTCTATTCAGATTAGTGGGGCGGCATAGCTAACGTTCATTTTGTGATAAAAGCACCAAATTTTGCAGATATGTCCATAGCCCCCTGGTGGCCGTGGCAGACATTTTTCAAAATGGCCATCATCAAATTTGTCTACATTTCATATCCCATTGGACCCACATGCAATACAAGACATCATATAGATCCTAGTAAGCCTGAGAACCAAATAAAAATAGTCATTAAAAATGATATGGACTTTTACAAAGTAATTGGTCATTTCATTATATTATGTGTGCACATTGCATGAAGTAACCAACTACTTTGTAGAAGTCCATATAATTTTGAATGAGTATTTTTATTTGGTTATCAGGCTTGTTATTATGATCTATATTATGTCTGGTATTGCATGTGGGTCCAATGGGATAGGAAATATTGACAAATCGATGGTGGCCATTTTGAAAAATGTCTGCCACGACCACCAGGGGGCAAATTTGCGATGCCCCAATATCCAGTTTTGTTCAGAATATATATCTGAACACATCTGCAAAATTTGGTGCTTTTATCACAAAATAAACGATTGGTCTCATCTATTGAGCTATGCCGCCCCACTACATAGACATTTAGTAAAAATGCTTATATAAACAGGTTTACTTAGTCAAACAAACGATTCAACGGGGTTGAAACCCACTTTTGCAGTTGGGTCTGAGCCAAGAGGCTGATCTTTGGTTCTGCTTACATCATCAAGAACCCCTTTCTTTCAGAGTCATTCTAAGCCCCACCCCCCAGCTTGAGACTCTTCATTAGCATCTATTTAACCCATTGATACCTCATGCAGCATTTGCATGTATATCCCTCATTTGTGTGTGTATCCCTTTAAGACCGCGAACCGCGTCACACGGTCTTAAAGAGATACACACACAAATGCTGCACCAGGTATCAATGGGTTAATCCCAAGAAGAGGCAGGTATGCCAGAATTCCGGGGGCTTAGTTCCCCAGTGAGACCCAGGACCAGCTGGCAGCTCCTGGCTCTGATGGCCTTTATTGTGGGAGGAGGTGCTGCTTTTCAAATGTATGGAGAATTTGATGGCTCGTTTTTGTACCTGTCTCTCTCTCTGGATCGGTGTCTCTCTCTGGATCTGTCTCTCTCTCTGGATCTGTCTCTCTCTCTGGATCTGTCTCTCTCTCTGGATCGGTCTCGCTCTCTGGATCGGTCTCGCTCTCTCGATCTGGATCTGGATCTGGATCCTGGAGGTGTGTCTCTGGTCTGGTCATTCGGAGGTCTCTGGAACAACAAGCAACAGAATGGTTAACAGACAGGTTAAACCAGCGATTCCCAACCTGTAGGCCGGAGCCCTCTGGTGGTCCGCAGGGGTATTGTAAGTGGGCTGCCAAATCATTCCACTGAATATATTTTTTTTCATTAAAGTCGAGCTGAACCCAACAAATGACTTTTCTTTTCTTTTAGTTCAAATACCTGGGTATGCAGTGCACCTATTTAATGATGTATGCAAAAAGAAATCACAAAAATCTAATTTCTTTCATTTTTCACACTTTTTCACATCAAAAGTTCATTTTTCAAGATTTCATTGATAACAGTAATGTACAGTTTGCTGGCGTCACCTAGTACTATCAAATTTCTACCCCATTTCAACCAATCATATCACGACATGCAGCCGTCAATCAAATCTTCATTTCTGGATAATTTTCTCTTCCAAATGAAGTAGAAAATGGCGCCTAGTGCCTGTCATCTGGCAGAATTCCTATCCCATAAACTAACTACTAACTTGGCCAATTGTTAGAAACATGAATAAAAAACAAAAACTATGATCTCTAAGAATGCAAAGAAATGTAACTGGCTCGTTAAAACGTGCATTCCAGGAATATCGTATTTACAGAAATAGCGTAAAAGGCGCGCGCTTGAGAGCGTGGTAGTCAGGGGTCTCCCCTCGGAGATTTCAGGCGGGCGGGCAGCACCCATGCATCGGATTGTCCGCTCGCTCCGCACGAAACAAGTGGCTGCCTGGTACTCCGCGGATCCCACTCACGTAGCACGACAAAACGCTGAATCCCACTTGATTTGGGGGTGGAACACGCCATGATTGACCAATGCCAAAGCCAGTCGACAGAATTGTCAAATCAAATCATCGACACGTATATGGTGGTCCGCCTCTCAATTTGTTTTCAGTCGCCGACGCTCGTGCTATTGCATTCGCCTCCGGTTCACTTCGACTTTAAGCAAAAAAAACTTGCTGGTGGAAAGCTCCTTGAAAACTGTAAGACTGAATGCAACATGTTTCAGATGCTGTTTTAGTGAATGTGTGTTTTTATGGGGTCGGAGGTCGGCCACAAAAAGTTTTCAAGATTTTCAAGTGGGCCGTGAGTTGGGAAAGGTTGGGAAGCGCTGGGTTAACCCATTAAGACCTAAGGCTGAGTCTCAATATAGCGAATGTTTTTATGAGGAGAGAGTGTATGCGGCTGCATTGGGCTACCTGGAGAAAAGGCACTGCACCAGCGTGTTTTTTGGTTGGAAAGAGATTGCTTGGTTCTCGTCTGCCATTGTTTACCGTAGCCACCACTTACGTTAGCTCCCCAAACATAAATAGTTCTCCAGAGTCCCGTGAGCTGTGACACGAACGGTGGTCCCCGTCTATCTTCATTTGTTTACTTAACTGAGATGGGTGTGTAACGTAATGTTACATTACATTTAGGGCTGGGTTCAGATTTTCATTTTAATCCTCGATTATCGATTCATATGTCCAGAGATCGATTTAAAAAAAAAAAAAAAAATACTAAACAGGCTAAAATATTGTGCTGTGTGTGGTAGTTGAAACATAGTTTCAAGTTGACGTTTAATTATGTTTGTAGTTGAAACAAAAACATAAATACTGTAGGCTACATGAATGGAAATGTTTGATCATTATTAATATCTACTTTTAGAAATTATATAGGCTGAAATCAAATCACTGTGCATAATTGTGAAAGTGTCTTTATTGACAGATGAAAAGGCTGTTATTTACCCTTTGTCACCACGTGGTGAGTAAATATATGTGTAACTAAAACCATTAAAATTGACAACAGGTCTGCAACTTTTTTTCCCCATGTATC
This sequence comes from Poromitra crassiceps, assembly GCF_964638095.1. NCBI lineage: Eukaryota > Metazoa > Chordata > Actinopteri > Beryciformes > Melamphaidae > Poromitra > Poromitra crassiceps. Next base: position 55,430,972 of record NC_139631.1, on the reverse strand, counting down.
TACTTGGCTGGTTGGAAACCCCTGTGTTACATAACTGGACAGTCATGTAATTCAGGGTACAGCTCAAAAACCATGTTTTGGTATCACTAACCAAATCAATATTGAAAATTGATCGAATCGGAATCGAATCGAATCGAATCGAATCGAAATTAATCGATTCGCAACCTTGTGAATCGGAATCGAATCGATTCTTGAAATTTGAACCAATACCCAGCTCTAATTACATTACATTACATTAATAACGTAACGTAACGTAACGTTAGACAGACTGCAGTTCTATCTCTATAGAGAGATAACTATAAACTGAGATGGGTGTGTAACGTAACGTTAGACAGACTGCAGTTCTATCTCTATAGAGAGATAACTAGATGGGTTGTTTTTTTTGGTCCGCCCGCATATATGTGGAAACGAAGCGAGAGAGACATTCCAGCTCGAGGTTGTGTCAGTTTAAACTGATGGACTGTTGCGAGAGCAAAACACTCGGTGTAGCCAAGCCTCTGCGGTTATATAACCGTGACGTTTTAAACCGCGGTTAATAGTGAAACCGGTTAACCGCTGCATCCCTAATCAGCTGTTGACAAGCTCTTAACGAGCGGCTAACGTTACCTTATGAGATGAGAAGCAGGCTAGTCATCACGACTCGTCAGTCAGACTGGACGTCCTCAGTCAGAGATACACTCCAACTATGGTAATGTTAGACAGACTGTTATAAGATGTTACTAGAATAAATTGCAAAAGCTGTCTCGCTCTCCTTTCTGCCAACTCATTAAGCACTAATTAACTATTAGCCACATGTGCTAACGTTACATAACCATAACATCAGCTGTTTCCCATCACAGCTGAATATGACCAGGTGCACGGCACGCTGATCAGTCTTATCATTTCAGTAGGGTTAGGGTTAGAGTATGTCATTTGAAAAGAAAATACCATTTAGTGAACAGTTAACACCGTTTTGAGGGCAAAGTGTGCTTTTGCAAGAGAAGTGTAGGATTTTGCATTTTGTGTGTGAGTTTTGAGATTTGTGTTTCGGGTTTTGAGAAAGTGAGGTAGTCTATCAGGAAATGTGTTTAAGCAATTGTGAAAAACTGTAATCAATTAACACCCCCCCCCCACCCCACTCAACCACACTTGGCATGTTCCACTGCTCCCCGTCTACAAGTGAGGTTGGACCATGGGTTGGACCCATCTGCCTCCGTTTCGCCTCCTCAGTCCAGACCAGGAAACTGAGAACTGAGAAGAGGTGAGAAAACACACGTTTTGCACAATGTTTCCCAATAAAGTCATGAGCTAATAAAATGTCTCTGTGTTGTTATTTAAATAGTTGATGATAATGAGTTGATAGTTGATGATAATGTATGAATGCTACTCTTGAAGATGACAATTTTGACATTTTATCATTGTGTACGCTATTTGCATGGCGGTCAGGACTATCACTGGAACATGTCAAATCTGGCTTGATGAAGCACTAAGGGGGAGTAAAAGGATCAAAGGATTTGATTGACATACAGCCACTGGACAGCAGGCTTTGAAGTTTGCTATTTCAGCTATGAATTGCAGTACCTCTATAAATAGCAGAGCATGTGATGGCATTCTACCAGCGGCTCAAAGTGGTGGAAGCGGAGTCGTCTTACCAGGATGAAAACAGCCAGTATGACGATGACCGCGGTGGTGATAGTGGCCAGAGGGAGACGCACACACGGGCGCTTCACCACCTTGATTACTGCAGACACAGCTGGCAGCTCGACAGCTTCTCTGGAAACAGCCGCTGTGATCGGGAAGGGAGAGGAAAGATGAGGGATTGATTCAAACAGGTACGAGGAGCGGAGCGCGTGACGTTTATAGACCGAATCACCGCTCAATCAATCGTTGTGCTAACGACAGTCACTTCCAGTTAGACAACTGCCGATTGATTTGAATTGCTTGAATTGAAATCGGCAAAGCTGTTTATTGTTTATCTCCGTTGTCATTTTCAGCCGTAACTGTAACCTTTAAAGATATATACCATAGTTGAACAGGGTGGTCCGACCTATCCAAACCGACGTTATAAAGTGTTGTTATTAATGAGATATAAAAGCATCCCACGTGCATTTGAGCCTTAATAATTTGTTAATAGTTTGTTCATTGCCCCCCGTTTAGGCCGCTCCATTAAATTGTATGTATATGATGCATTAAACAAACTTGTGGTTCAGTCTATACAGTCATCCGTCTCGCACGAGTAGCCCAGCTTCCTCAGCACCACTGACGTCTCCTCGGCCACCTGGGAGGGAGGGGGGGGCAGACAGGAACACCTGGGAGGGAGGGGGGCAGACAGGAACACCTGGGAGGGAGGGAGGGGGGCAGACAGGAACACCTGGGAGGGAGGGAGGGGGGCAGACAGGAACACCTGGGAGGGAGGGGGGGGGGGGGCAGACAGGAACACCTGGGAGGGAGGGGGGGCAGACAGGAACACCTGGGAGGGAGGGGGGGGGGCAGACAGGAACACCTGGGAGGGAGGGGGGGGGGCAGACAGGAACACCTGGGAGGGAGGGGGGGGGGGGGCAGACAGGAACACCTGGGAGGGAGGGGGGGGCAGACAGGAACACCTGGGAGGGAGGGGGGGGCAGACAGGAACACCTGGGAGGGAGGGGGGGGCAGACAGGAACACCTGGGAGGGAGGGGGGGGCAGACAGGAACACCTGGGAGGGAGGGGGGGGGTTGACAGGAACACCTGGGAGGGAGGGGGGGGGCAGACAGGAACACCTGGGAGGGAGGGGGGGGGGGCAGACAGGAACACCTGGGAGGGAGGGGGGCAGACAGGAACACCTGGGAGGGAGGGGGGGGCAGACAGGAACACCTGGGAGGGAGGGGGGGGGCAGACAGGAACACCTGGGAGGGAGGGGGGGGGGCAGACAGGAACACCTGGGAGGGAGGGGGGGGGCAGACAGGAACACCTGGGAGGGAGGGGGGGGGGCAGACAGGAACACCTGGGAGGGAGGGGGGCAGACAGGAACACACATTGGCCCTCTACCGCAGCAGCTGCCACAACCCATACAGTCTTGTGGTGGTGAAATTGAGTGTGGTGTATGTGATGGAGTTAAGGTTAAGTTTATTGCATATGGACATCACAGAGCATTGGAGATGCAACATACATGTATGCACATGTAACACCTACTACGATAATTGAGAAACAATACTATCACTTATAGAAATAGAATGGACCAGAAGGTTCTGGGTTCGGCTACTGGAGCACAGTGAATGTTTAAATGAGACTCGGAGATCAAGAATTAAATGTGTAATATGCCGGCTTCTTTAGTATTGGAAGAATAAAGAATGAACAATGGTTGGTACCAAAAACAACAATAAGACAATGACAAAAATATCACAGCGTGTTGATATCAGAATAGTGATCACTTTTGAGTTGAATCTTTTTCCCAGTTATTCAATCTCGGGTGCACCCTTTAACCCGAATTATCAGTTTCAACCTCTAAATTCAGTTCAATTCAGATCAATCAAATCAATACATTTCAAAACTAATAAAATAAATACCAAAATGACCCCTCTTCTGCAGTGTATACTGCCACTCCACTAACTAATTCACAGTTCCAGGGAAGGGAAGAGGTAAGCCCGTACGATCCAGTCCAAAACGAAAAGAAAACGCATCGAGAGGTAAGTGTGAGTTCAAAGTCCAGGGGAAAGGGGTGTGTGTGTATCCGGGGGAGATGATTGTGAAAGGGGGAAATGTGAATGAGTAGCCTGAGTGTGGGGTGTTTGCAGCAATCGGCCTCCCACACCGCAGAGTGCAGCAGGACCTGTTCAGTGATCACGACACGGGATGGGGGGTATCCTGGGATAATGGTCCTCGCTCTAGATCCAGGTGGGAAGGCTCGCCATCAAGGTCACGAAGAGATCGATTTAAGCAGAACAAACAAAAAAACCTGACCTGTCAGGGTCAGAGAGGTATCATGAGTATCAATGTACTGTATCTACTGTCTGTTCTACAGCATCTACTCTCTGTTCTATAATACATGTAGTTTTCATCATGTAATTTGCATTACCATGAAGCGTAAAATAAAAGGAAACAATTATGCAATACTGTGTCTGGTTCACATTTGTTGTACATCACATCATATTGCATTTGTAATAAACATTACATCTCTAAACAAGTTATCTGTATAAGGTGCAGTAACAGTGTTTTACATAAAGTGCAAAATAAATTGAAATATATCATTGTAAAATAATTCACTCCTCTTTGTAACAAAATAGCTATACAAACAACCAATCATTCAACAAGTGCACACACTTTAAGGCAATAAAGTAGAAAATAAATGACAATCATTTTTGTAAAAGTGCATGTTCTCACCGATTCCGTGAGCAGGCTGGACGCAAAACAGTGTTTGGGGCGCCCAGTAAGGCCACAGGGTTTATACATATATATATTGTAACGTGTTTGGGTAATCCAAGTATTACCTGTAATGTATGTGCAACCTAAGTGTCTGGATTGTAGCTAGGAACTAATGTGTGTGGGGTGTTCCTAGGGGAAACGGGGTATATAGGACCAGCGGCCGCTGTGCCGCGGGGAGTCAAGATACGGAGTGAGCGAGACCGGTTGTTATGTGCAGAGCTAGCTGTGTGAAGCTAGCTGCTAGGAGCTAACGAAGCCTGTGAATAAAGACCCTGTACCAACTACAACTCTCCGCTCCTTGGTGTATCAGCGATACGCTACATTGGTGTCAGCAAGTGAAGCGGTAGCGCCTCTGTTTTCGGTCGAGAGGAGAGAGGGAGGAGGAACAGCGGAGAAAAGTTGGAGATCAAAGGCTCGAGCGACCTAGCTGTAGCGAGCTAGCTGTGTGAGCTAGCTGCTACGAGCGCCACGTGTGATGGAGCGTCTAGAAGAAAGCCTGTCGGTGAACGGGAGAGAAGAAGGGCTGACGACAGAGATCAGCTCGAGGCTGGCGGGCATGGAGGCCCGTGTGTTGAAAGAAGTCAGACGGCTGGTGGAAGGAACTCCTGCCTGGGCAGTGGAGGTATTGCGGACGCTACGAGAGGTCGCGCAGCACGGAGAGAAGCGGACGGAGGAGACACAAAATAGACTGTGTTGGAACTGTGGAGAACCGGGCCACGTGGCGAGGTGGTGCCGAGGCGAGCCCGGGATACGGACCGGGTATGTGGGACAACGATATGGACAGCAGGGAGCCTGCTGGGCATGCGGCGCGATGGGACATTTAGCCAGAGAATGTCAAGAAGCTGTCGGGGATTGGAGGACAGCGAGAGAGGAGAGACAGGTGAGGCTTTGTTGGGCTTGCCAGTCGCCTGGACATTTGGCTGGAGACTGCATTAAGAGTGTGAACGCTGGAGGAGACACACAGCCGGGGGAGCAGCCCGAGCAACAAGCAGTGGAGCCGCCTGAGCAACAAGCGGCGGAACAGCGGGGCAGTATAGAGCCGATTGTTCTGGGCAGGAAAGGGACTGTTGAGCCGGCCCAGGCTAGCTGCTCTGTATGCCAGCCAGTGGTGGGGGAGATCGCCATCAGCGACGAGACCATCAAGATAATGGGAATCGTTTTGAACAGCCAGAGGGAAGTGAGCGACATCACCTGCAATGCTGTTACAGTGGGGGGAGCGGCACTCGTGTCCCCGGGGGAGCGAGAGGGGTCAACGCTGGAGGAGCCGGCCCAGCCAGGCCGCTACACAACCCCCACGGCTGCGCTGCAGAAAGTCGAGGTGGAGATCGACGCCGATGGTGTCCGCCCTGCTGTCCTCAACACGCCGCCCCCGGAGGGAGCGGGACGGGAGGACGAGCGAGTGCAAGCGGTGGAGCCGACAGACGAGGAGAGGCACATCACGCATGTCAACGGGGGTGAGTGGAGACGCAGACAGATGGAGGATGCGGATATCGGTCCGGTGTATGCGTGGGTGGCGGCCGGACGCCGGCCCCCTGTGGAAGAGATTCACACATGTTCCGGGGCCACAAGGGGACTGTGGAACATGTTTTCGGACCTGCATCTGGGTGGAGATGGGGTTTTAGAGAGAAAGGGACACGGGAAAAGCGGGACTCAGTGGGTTGTACCCGGTTGCCTGCGAGAATTGGCACTGAAGGGGGCGCACGATGGACCATACGGTGATCGGGGGCCCGAAGAGACACTCAGCCTCCTCCGTAGACATTTCTACTGGGGCAAACAAAAGGAGGACGTGCGGAGATACTGCAGTGCATGTGTGGACTGTGGGACACGGGGGGAAGACCGAGGAGAGTCACCCTGCGGAGGGCTAACCCCACTGGGGTTTGAGCAGGACTGATGTGCTTCAGATGGGACAGAAGCTTTAAAAAGAGGGGATGGAAATAGTGGTTGATGTGAAGATGAGTGTAAAGAGAAAAGAGGGAATGTAAATATTGGGGCTTGTGATAATTGAAATGTGGGTTGAATTTAAGGAATGGGAAAAGAAATGGAAATGGTGGTGGTGGAACGGAAATTGAAAGTGTGCTGAAAAATAAGAGGCAAATTGGGGGAATGCAAAATGTTGTGGGGTGGTGTGTTTTGGTACAGGGGGATATGTTGGGTTGTGGGTGTTAACGTGGGCGTTAACCTTATTGTTGGGTGAGGAGTATGTAACGTGTTTGGGTAATCCAAGTATTACCTGTAATGTATGTGCAACCTAAGTGTCTGGATTGTAGCTAGGAACTAATGTGTGTGGGGTGTTCCTAGGGGAAACGGGGTATATAGGACCAGCGGCCGCTGTGCCGCGGGGAGTCAAGATACGGAGTGAGCGAGACCGGTTGTTATGTGCAGAGCTAGCTGTGTGAAGCTAGCTGCTAGGAGCTAACGAAGCCTGTGAATAAAGACCCTGTACCAACTACAACTCTCCGCTCCTTGGTGTATCAGCGATACGCTACAATATATATAAGACCAACGGAATTTCAATGTGTTGTTACTGTGCAAACTGCAGCAGTTAAAACAGCATTTACTCTTAAATTAACTGAAATGAAATAAAATAGTTTGGGATTGAGTGAGTTACCTTGCGTTTAGAACGGGTTGTGACGGAATGTGCTGGAAACGTTCCGACGTGCTCAAAGCTATCTCACGCCGCTAATTCACATGGACAGCCAATGTACTGTAGCTTCCACAGCTAATTCACAAACAGCTAGCAGCTGAAGCTAACCGTGTTGAGCTGACTCACGTGTGGAAGCTGTAATTAGCTACTAATCTCATGAGTTTGCATAACATCTAAAAGATAACGTCTTTTCAGGAGAACTATTTCTGCTGTTTAAAATGTATAACCGTCACTCGCAGCGTTCCACACGAACGTGGCTCTCGTCTCTCTACATGGCTCTGATCCTCTGATCAGATGCAAAAAGAAGTCAGGAAGTAAACACACTCCTTCTTCTTCTTCTTCTTTAGTGTTTTATGGCGGTTGGCAGCCAACTTAAAGGTGCATTACCGCCACCAACTGGATGAAGTTTGATGTCTTCTTCATATTGGAATCTATTTACATTGTTCATCATATATCCACCCATAGTACTCCCATTCACGATATATATGTCCATTCTACGACTCAGTCGGCGGGAACTCATCCCTCAGCGCCTTCTCGATCTCCTCTCCAGAAATGTCCACTCCTTCTTCTTCTTCAGGAAGTAAACACACTCCTTCTTCTTCTTCTTCTTCTTTAGTGTTTTATGGCGGTTGGCAACCAACTTAAAGGTGCATTACCGCCACCAACTGGAGTGGATTGTGGAACAGGGGATTCAAAACGAAACAAAACAAACAAAACCAAAACAACTACTCTTAAATTCTTGTGTCTACCCCAATTTCTTTAAGAAACTTAATAACATGCATATAAATGCTACCTGCTGTTTTCCCTAATAAACCTGGCAACGAAAAATCTTGATGTTTTGCCATTTTCAATGCCTGAAACATAGAATTCCTTTCTGTATCGTATTTCCTACAGTGTAAAAGGATGTGTTCAACAGTTTCTGGTTCGCTACAGTGTATACATTTCCCATCAGGGTGCTTGCCTATTTTATGTAATGTATGATTGAGAGCTGTATGACCTATTCTTAAACGGGTGATAATGCTTTCTTCCCTTCGTTTCCAACCCACCCTCCTTCCAGCCCCAACCTGCCTTTGTATGTTATATAGATGTCTACCAGTTTCTTGACCATCCCAGTACTCCTGCCATACTGACTGCACGTATGATTTAATGAATGTCTTGACTTCAGCTTTACTTAATGGAATGTTTATATCTACCTGTTTGATTCTTAGTGCTTGTTTGGCAGTAAACACACTCGTTCTACCAATCATGGAGTAGGTAGGTGGGACCAGCCTTAACAGTCAGCAGTTTATCATGTGAACATTTCTGAAGCCAGCCCTCTGATGCAGGGATTGAACCAACAACCTTCTGCACCACATCCATGTTTACCTGGGTGAGCTACAGCCCACTTCCTCTGGCACAGAGTTGGGCAATATGGATGGAAAATCACATCTCTGTATTTTAGACCATATGGTCTTAGATGTTGAATATGGTGATATGAGACTAGATATGGTCTTAGATGTTAGATATGGTAATATGAGACGATATTATCTAGTCTCATATCACCATAGCATACAGCTAGATGTTTATTATGTAACTAAATGGTTTTAAATCCAAATGTTAACGTGTTACATTCTGATGCCATGAGAAAACACTTGTATTCACCCCCCCCCCCCCCCATTCTGAATTGTATTATTTAGATTAGAATGTTAGTCACAATAGACCAGGGGTTTTCAAAGTGAGAGGCTCCAAACAGCTTCAGGGGAGGCTCAGAATGGAAGTGAAAGAAATATAGTAGTTATTACACTAGTTATCAAAAGGAGATCACATAAAGTAGAATAACCTACATGGGTGTGATTTGGATAAACAGATAGTTCAGAGATACAGTGGTTTTGGGGAATTTGACTGTTTCCCACACTTTGTCAGAGAGCCATAAACAAATAAATGCCTTCAGGCAGACCTTTTCCAAGTATTTGGTCTCAAGACTGTCAAAAGTAAGAGGATATCTTTGCTCAATTGTTGAGTTGCAATGGAATCAAATAATCATGAGGTGGTGTATGTGTGTGTGTGTGTGTGTGTGTGGGGGGGGGGGGGGGGTCCAAGCTTTGTCTGAGGGGAGGCCCACAGACTTTGAAATCCCCTGCAATGAACAAGTCTGGAAACAAATATTTGTCCATACTCTTCATTTTTCCATACTTTTCCAGACCTGGAAAATACTCTCAAGTCTCAGTTGTTTTCTCTCTGTTATACCTTAGTACCATTTTCCACCCAGGGATCATTCATTTAATCTCATACCAAAATCTTCATGGAAATGCATTCTCGTATTGAATCTATACTGGAATTCACAGCTCTCATACAATAAACCATTTTAAACTTCCATTTGAATTTTATTTATGAAACCCCACATTTCCCAAACAAAAAATAAAAATACAACTGCTTGCATCTAGATACACCACCAGGGGTGGGCAACTATTTTTCATGGGGGGCCACATGAGAAACCCAGATTGTTGCCGGGGGCCGAACAAATATTGTCATGCCTTGAAATTAACTTTTTTGACCACCTGCCAATATGGCTGCTAGATTTTAAAGTTACCAGCCAATTAGAATTTCCACTAGCCAAAATGTTTTTCTTGAAATAAACCAGAATATGAGTGGGTCAATTTAAGCATAAGTATCAGTAAATGGCCCCTGATTCTCAAAGCCTGTGTTGAGGGTCACACGAACAAAAATCCACTCTTGAAGCTAAATAAATCCAAAACCAATGAGTTAATTATTTAAATTTCTACTTCAATGTAGCATTTTAGTCATAAAGATTATTGAAAGATATTCCATATTCCAGACTGAAATGCTATAACAGAAGTGGAGTATTGGCCAGAATGACATGAACATTTGGACACCAGGGGCGTTTCTAGGTCCTGAAGACATTGGGGGCTTTAGCCAGGTACCCCGACGGGGAGGGTGGGAAAGGGGGGAGGGGGCTCCCCTCCCCCCCACTCCAAAAAATTTGTTTTTTCCAATCCGTAAATACCCATGTTGTGAGTCATTTGAGATGGATACAGAAGAACAAGATTAGTGGGTCTCGAGGTCCAGGGACCACCAGAGGTCCTTGATAGGGTTCTGGCGGGAGTCCACTTAGCAAATTTACATATTTTATTTTATTAAATATTATATCTCAATGGTACGAACCCCCCCAGTAACTCCTGTGAAGGTATTTTATTAAGGTACACGCTTCCTGTAAACCTAAATTCTGATGGTGCCGTTTTTGTATCATATGGTACTTTTATTTTGAAACTTAGAGCGGACGTAGTGATGTTATATCTACGCTACTTGACGTAAGGTGTGCTCACCGGCCGGTCGCAAAACACATGTCGCTCTTCAACCTACGGTTCTATCTAATCAAAAGCGCCTAGCTGGAATTGGGAACAACGTATTGTTTGTTGTAATGGTTTAATGAAGCAGTGATGTGTGGTTTTGTTTAATGTAACTGTGAAGTGAAGGCATTGTTATTGTGACAGTCATGCTAACGTTAGCTTCTATAGACATTGGAGTGGATGGCTGTGGCTTCATGCTGATGCTAGCGTTGTAGGTTGTATGGTTAATAATATTCTGTGTGAAGATATTTTCTGAGATAAATGGGCCTTGAGCATCAAGGCCCATTTATCTCAGAAAATATCTTCACAACTAAACAACTAAATAACATAAGATAATTTCATAGTTGTAGCTACTGTTATGCTGTGCATGTTGGCGCATGTCATTTGTTTGAATAATTTCATAGTGAGATGATGAGCTCGTGTGGAGAGGAGGTGGTGAGGAGTGAAGCAGAAACATTATGTAATGACACACTATGACAATAGTAACTGATAATTTGGTCCTGCATAGCCTACTGATATTTTCTGTTTTTTTTTTTTAGAAAACTGTTTAGAACTCTGACTTAATGATTTTGCTTTATTTATTTTATTTTGTTGTTTATTTGATTGTCTGTTCCAATTTTGTAAATGTTTAGTCTGATTTTTTTGTATAATGTACTGATTATTAATGCCAGACTTTGTTTATTGGGAAAAAAAAAAAAAAAAAATAGGAAAAAAACATCCGGGGCTAGGAAAAAAACATCCGGGGCTCTAGCCCCGGAAGCCAGGGTCTAGCGACGCCCCTGTTGGACACTTATTCAGCGGGTATCTTGCATGTTGCGTTCAGGTGCACTGTGTAAAAAAAAAAAAAAATGTTTTTTTTTTTTTTTTTGCAATTCCATCGCGGGCCACACAGGTGGCGCCGTAGTTTGCCCATGTATGCATTAGATCCTGTGTATTTAACACATACATTAGATCCTGTGTATTTAACAGGGATTGGATCCTGTGTATTTAACACATTGGCTCCTGTGTATTTAGCACAGGCATTATACCCTGTGTATTTAGAATAGAATAGAACTTTATTTGCCATTTCAACACATGGTTGATTGGAAATTGTCTTGGTGCAGAAGTGCTCACATAGAATCACATAGAATCACAGGAGACGATGCAGAGAGTTCCATACATAAAAAAACAAGGAAGTAATAAAAAGGATAATAACGACATTTAAAAAAACAATTCATGGAACCTGTTAAAAAAGCAGAGTGCCACAGTGCCACAGAAAGCTAAAATAATGCTCGATAAAGTGCTTAAAAAGTATTTAAAAAGTGCTAAACTATTTTTTTTTAAAGTGCTTTTTAGTGATAAAGTGCAAAAAAACCTAACTGGTGTTGACCCTTCTAGCACAAAGTGCCTGTGCTCTTGAGGTAGAGTTGAGGTGTCGGACAGCCTCAGGATATGTACTGTTTTTGAAGCGAGATGTCCTACACCTTATGCTCTGGAGCCTCCTACCAGAGGGGAGGGGCTTAAAGAGGGAGTAAGCGGGGTGCGAGGGGTCTCGCATCACCTTCTCCCCCTTACGCTTGATGCGTGTGGCGTATAGGGAGGCCACAGAAGGAAGGTCGCAGCCGATGATCTTTGACGCCGTGCATACTATTCTCTCTAGCCGAGCTTTGTCCTGCTCGCTTGTGTTGCCGTGCCACACAGACACTGAGAAAGTGAGGACACTCTCAGCACAGCTATTATACCCTGTATATTTAGCACAGGCCTTATACCCTTTGTATTTAGCACAGACATTAGCCCCCGTGTATTTAGCACAGGCATTAGACCCTGTAGCACAGGCATTATGCCCTGTATATTTAGCACAGGCATTATAGCACAGGCATTATATACCTGTATATTTAGCATAGGCATTATACCCTGTGTATTTAGCACAGACATTAGCCCCTGTGTATTTAGCATAGGCATTAGCCCCTGTGTATTTAGCACAGGCATTAGCCCCTGTGTATTTAGCACAGGCATTAGCCCCTGTGTATTTAGCACAGACATTATACCTTGTGTATTTAGCACAGGCATTATACCTTGTGTATTTAGCACAGGCATTAGAGCCTGTGTAATCCACTTGTAATGCAAGCCTGCAATTTACTGTGAAGCGGTTATCGTCATGTCATCCTGTCTGTGGGTCATTTCTAAATGAAATTTTTTTTCTTATCGATTTGTTTTTGTACTGTTATCTTACATTGAAGTAAACATCGAGTGGCACTAGTGTATAAGAGTCGTATTTACCCACAATGCCTCGCGTTGCTCACCCAGAAGTGATGTAGTTGCCCCAGTTCTATTAGCGGAACGAAAGGCGTATATAACAAAATGCCTCACCATTCCGTCCGTAACTTTTACACAGGAGGTGACGCGTAATGCTTCTGGCATACTCTTCGCGCACGCGCTGGAGGCGGGGCTCCACGGAGGGCGCGCGCACTCTGCGCAGGCCAAAACAGAACAAAGTGAGTGCTCCAGAAATGGCGGCGATCAGTGAAAGGCAGTCTGAATGAAATTGAATGTAACGTTCCCAATTCTATATATTAAATTCAAAAAAACGACCCTCAACATTTGCGAAGGCTAAGCCACACAACTAGTTCGTTATAATCGAACATTATGCTTTTGAAGGCGACTGTACGACGGTGAGGACTCAATCACAGCAGATATCCGCTGATAGCCTACCACGGAGATCTCACAGGCACAGGCAGCAAAACCCGACGCGCTGATAGAAAAATCTCCATGGACGCGCCGCGCTGCGCTCAGGCCTCGCCCCCCGACACGCCCCGTGCGATGACGTCATAATCGTCGCGCGCTCTATGCGCTTGGCTGGGCGCAAAGAGTATGCCAGAAGCTTAATAATCCCACAACGATCACGGCTTTCACAGGTTGTGTAAAAGGGGCTGTTTCTCCTCCCACTCTGTCAGCAGCAGATAAGACAGATAGACAGAGAGAGAGAGAAAGAGGGAGAGACAGACAGGGTGCATGCTGACAGACAACAGGCTGCTGAGAAAAGTGAGTTTATCTGTTTTTTGTTTGTTGTTCTTGTTTGTTGTTGTTTTCCCTTTGTGGGAGTCTGAGTCTGCCACAATTTTATTTATTTATATTGTTATGAAGCTTTCAATTACACGTCAATCTAAATTTTAGGTATGGCAGTTTTAGTTTTTATTTAACAATTTTTCCTTTAAATCTTTAGTTTCAGTTTATTCTTTCTCAAGTTTCAGCTTACTTTTTAAAGGCGTGATTACATCAGAATGTTCTTTGTGTAACTTTTTTTAAACAGGTTAAGCATTCTTCAATACAACAATAATTATAAATTACATTAATTTAAAGGTGGATTTCCATACATTTGTCAATCCATCATTCACTCGGAAGTAGTATGATATTGTATTGTATTACTATCATGTTATATTATATTATATTATATTATATTATATTATATTATATTAACCAGCACAGAAGCAAAAAGTCTAGAAAGACCTAAAACTAAACACATTTCATCTATATTGCGTGTATAAGAAGACAAATATTTAGTTCTTAAGCACTTCACAGTTTACAGTGGTTATTTTCCTCTCAGTTGTAGTTTTCTATAAAAAGTGTTTTCAGGATAACAGTAAAGAGGAGCAGCAGTTTGTGGCCTTTCACCTGGGACAGCAGCTGGGTCAAAGCTCAGCGCATGTTAATGAGATGTTAATGACGAGATGTTGGGACAGCTAAAGAAGGAGGTTTGAGTCAGAGAGCTTGGTTTACACCAAGCTGAGCCAAACTCATAACTGAACCTGATTGTTCAGTAATGGATTATTCAGGTTGATAAGAACCAATCTTGAGAAGGTGAATCACTGTGTTAATGTGTGTATCAATAAATGATCTATACATGATAGAGAGTGATCAGTGTTTAATGGTCTGACAGGGAGACAACCGTTTGGTTCAGATCCGTCAATACTCTTATCAGCTGTTAATCATTCATCACATACTTGGCCTGCCTCATAATATGAATACACTGCCAGAGATTTGCTCTTGGCTTTTTTCAGGATATTTCCAGTCAATATGACTTGTGTGAAGAAATCACCCGAAAACATTGACGAATATCTGGAAACTTTCTCCAAGTCAATTTTCCTTTAACCATGTAATTGAACCCAGTTTCATTCTGCTATGTCTGGTTCTCTTTCAAAAGCAGTTCAACTATCTCACAGTCAATAAAATTGATGGAATAAAAAAAAATATTGATGAGTCGAGAGAAAATACACACGTCAGCCATGTTTTGCAGTGTTGGCAATGGCATTATCCAACAATTCCAGATAACAACGGATATAAATAGTTAATCACTTTCTAATGACTTTCTAATGGCTCTTTAAACTGTTGATGAGAATGATACAGACATACTCGCATATCCCTCTTCTACGTGGAAGGAAAGAAGGGAAGCAGGAAGGAATGAAGGAAAGGAAACACAATATAAGGTACCTACTGTATATCCGACACAAGATGACATATGTGTCATATTTGACATGTCAAGTTTATTTTTGACATACGAGTCAATCCAAAATATATGTTTATATATGTGGGGAACATGTGATACTTGACAGATAAATTGACAGATATGTTAATTTCAATCATGAGAGACCAGTGGGTAAAATTTGACAAGCAAGCTTTATTCACAAATAGCATGGCAACTAATTAGGGTGTAATGACTCTGTGGTAAGATTACCCTCTTCTTGTGGTGAGAGAGGAGGGCATCTGCTCAGTCTAGGATAGAGAATCCCTCCCATAGGGAATGCTTTGGGAGTCAAGACGGTGGTGGACTGGGGAGGTGGGTGGGGTGAAATGAGAAGATGATCAGCCCAGGTACAGCCACCACTGAGGTGAGCGATCAGGGAGAGGATACTGATGTGCTGACCATGGCTATATATACTGCCACATCATAGGCTTAGCAGCGATGCCATAACAGACATATTGAAAGGAGCTGATTGGCTATTGAGGATGGGGTGATGAGTCACGAGACACACGTCATAACAGATGTGGGGGCACGGTGGCTCAGTGGTAGAGCTGTCGCCTCGCAGTCAGAAGGTCCTGAGTTCGATTCTCAACTGGGACACTGCGGGCGCTGTGGTTGTGTTCCCCCCATATCTTCAGTGCCTACTGCCCAGGTGGGGTATCTCGTTGTAAGGGCCTTTCTGTCTGTGTGGAGTTTGCATGTTCTCCCCGTGCTCCGCCAGGGGAGTTCCTCCGTATATAACCCCCCCCCCCCCCCCATTAAAAACATGCAGAAGATCAGATCGTCATCGTCATCCGACCAGTGACGACAACATCCGAAGTCGGTCCCCGGGCGCTGTACGAGAAAGCGACCACTGCTCCTGGCCTGCCCCCCGGAGGAAAGGACAAAGCCAGGATGGGTTAAATGCAGAGGACAAATTTCACCGGCCACCGTCAGCATGTGTGTGTTTGTGGCCCTCCGTGCATGTGTTGATGTGTAACCGTGTGACAATAAAGACGGGCTTGTCCGTCTGAAATCGTGTTTTTTTTTTATGTCACACTTGACTTATGTTGAGAACTGACTGCTATTGTGATATGAGGTAACGTGACTGGTCTCCATCTTGAAACTAGGTTGAGACCCCCATTTCAATCATGAGAGACCAGTGGGTAAAATTTGACAAGCAAGCTTTATTCACAAATAGCATGGCAACTAATTTTGGCGTAATGACTCTGTGATAAGATGACCCTCTTCTTGTGGTGAGAGAGGAGGGCAACTGCTTAGTCTAGGATAGAGAATCCCCCAAAAGGAAGGACTCACTTTTAGATACGACTCCGGGCTTCCGGGCTTTTAGTGACTTACGAAAACCACGGACCGGCTTGGCCTCAGCGATACAGCAGATGCTGGATTGAACAAGCACTTGTTCGGCAATGGGCTTACGTCGGCGCGCTCGGTCTCTTCAGCGACTTACGAAAACCACCACCCGGGGCCACAGCGCACAGCGGGCGCTGGATGGAACGCTTGTTCCACCGCCCGCTTTACCTTGGCGCACTGTATTCCGATTTGGCCTAATTACTGCACACCTAAAAACCACCGACCGGGCTACTTGGCCTCAGCAATAGAGCGGGCGCTGGATAGAACGCACACTTGAGCATTACTACTGCTGACGCTATAACTTTAGACTGGCTCCAACGACTTACGCGCATGCAGCACTGGAAGAGGAACGCTTGATCTACTACTGCTGGCGCTATAACTTTAGATGCTTGAGACGCCACCCGGCTTACTTCGGAGCATTACTACTGCTGGCACTATAACTTTACCCGCACCCCCCAAAACTTCAGCGACTTTAAGAAACCACCGACCGGGCTTGGCCCCAGCAATACAGCGGGCGCTGGATGGCCAACCAATCCAGTTTACTTCAGCACGCTGAATTCACGTCCTCGCAACGAGCGACTTATGGTGGCTTACTGCTGGCGCTATAATTTCGGGGAGAGCACGACCAACGAAATGCGATGAAAGGGTGCTACTGCACGGATTTGCATTTGCCATGCTGCTTAAGGAGGTTACATTTCTGGAGTGTCTGCTTGAAGAGTTGGATGAACCAGGATCTCCCCCAATTAAGAAAGGAGGGATCTTAACTTTGTGCAGATAAGGTAGCCTGCATGGATGTATGCCGTGTAGGCTGGCGAAGACCAGGGATGCTGAGGAACAGAGGGGCCAGCCCGAGGCCGATAATGTGGTGGCCTGCTATGGGCGTCCTGCTCCGGAAGCCCGCCAATGATGCATAATGCGGCGGCGCCTGCTCCGGGCGGCCTGCTCCGGAAGAAGACCCCAACGCCTGCTCCAGCCGTGGCCTGCTCCAGGCGTCCTGCTCCGGAAGCCTCTCAAAAGCATGATGGAAGATTTAAGCAAATGACAACTGAACAAAGGCATACAGGGTAATTGTAACATTCCCTGACAATAATAATGATACTATTAAAGTTTGATTTCCTTCTTTCCGTGGACTGCAATGCTTTTGATTCACGGTTTAAGAGGCAAACGCTATGATGTCCCGCATGAACGATATTGATCTTGATTTTCAACTCAAACAACGACTGAGTTTGATCTCCAGCTTAGCCAATGATGAGTTGATCGCCACATATACCACGACAGCTTTGCAATCAGCTCATCAGCATAATGAATTCGATTTTCCACATTTTCCACACGGTGACAAGATTTCAGCCTAGACAATGGCAATGGATTTGATTTCCAGTTTCGTCAACAACGAGACTAAGCATTCAGCTTAATCAGAGACGATGAATTGAATTTCCAGCCCCCTCAGCAATATTATGTTGCAAGGACCATAACTGAATAAATAGACAGAACCAAATGCAAAATGCACCATGTGACTCGGTCTGCCCTGACCTGGATGGCTGCTATCTTGAACTTAAATGCCTTTCCGCCCCTTCAAAGATTAATTATCTCAAATTATGTGCGCACACACACACACACACTCACACGTGCACACACACACAAACCCTCTTCTCTCTCTCTGGGAGTGTTAAAGCTGTCTCTCTTTCCCTCTCGCTCTCCGTGTTTTCTGTGTGTATCTCAGACTGCTGCTGCTCATCAGTGACGACAGAAGATGGCCATCAGCTCGCCCAGGGACAAGTGAGTCGAATATAAACTTGAAAATAAGAGCTAAATAATTAATGAATTACTTCGTGGGTTAATTAATGTTTAAATGGTGCTGCAGGTATTTAGATTTGACTGTTGTTATGTCACTGTGGTCTCTGTCTGGATCGTCAGTTGCAAGCGGTGGTAACGAGTTACAAGTAGCCTAATGCACAAAAGTTTATTTTATTTTATTTTTTAGAATGAGTACTTTTCATGTTCCTCTTTTGAAATGGCACTTCTTCTCTTTACTGCAGTCTATTTTTTTTTATTTTTTTTTAACTTAATTTTTATTTGGTTTACATCAACATTGTACATCATTGTATTCCTTCGATTACAGTTGTTTGCTTTTTCCTTTTCCTTTTCCAGCAGTGTGCTTATTGTACACATAATCTTTGTATATACACTCATAGCTTGTAATGACAATAATAATGAACACCAAACCTGAAAACAAACAAATAAAAAATAAAAAAATAAAAACCTCCACTCCAACATATACATATGTCCAGCAGCGCTTCATAGATAGGGAGAGCAAGAGAGAGAGAAGAGAGAAATGTACATCGGGGGAACTAGTGTGTATGTACGTATGTGATATCTATCAAAAATGTGTGAGAGAATGGAAATTAGACTAGGGGGGCGTACAGCATTGGGTAGTAAAACCTCATTGCATTAATAGAGTCATTACAGGCCCCCATCTTTTAACAAAAATTGGTTTCTGAAGCCTTAGTGTGTAAGTAATTTGCTCCATCTGGTAAATATCCCACACTTTTTGAATCCATATATTATATGGGAGGATCTGGTTTCAGCCATCTTATAGTAATACACTTTAAGGCTGTAGTTAGTAGTATATTTAAAATATATTTGTTGGCCCTCCCGCCTAGGCCTTCAGGTATTACCCCTAACAGTGCCACTGTGGGGTCTTGCGGTATATCTTGTTGGAAGACATCTTTTAAGGCGTCAAATACCTCTCCCCAGAATAAATTTAGCTTAGGACATAACCAAAATACATGTGTATGATTGGCCATATCGGCTCCACAATTTCGCCAGCATGAGCTGGAAAGTGAAGGACCCATTTTGGCTACAATTTCTGGTGTTCTAAATAATCTAGTGATTATTTTCCATTTAAATTCCCTCCATGTGTTTGAATGTGTAGCTAGGTGTGCCTCAGTGCACACCTCCTCCCATGTATCCAGTGACATTTCCTCATTTATTTCCACCTCCCATCTCCACTTTATCTGTAGGGAATTATGTTGGTTCATACAGTAGGTAAAAATATGTAATATAATTCACCTATAATTTTCTTATCCTCCTTCCCCATTTGAATCTCTATAAAGTACTGTTCTATGGGGGTAGGTTCCAGGATTTTCACCCATTCTCTGTGACATCAGGAAGGTTCTTATCTGCAAATATCTATAAAAATCTGTCCTGGGGAGATCATAGTCACTTCTCAACTGCTCAAATGTCTTGAACTCGTCATCCTTGAACAACTGATACAGATAAGTCAGACCACGATCTGTCCATTTTTTAAAGCCCGTATCCAAGTTGTTCGGTATAAAGGTCTTCATAAATCCAATGCTTGTTAGTAATGAGATTAACTTCGGAAGCCCAAAACATGATCGTATTTTCTTCCAGATTTTAAGTGTAGTCTTAGTCCAGACTGCCATGTCTTTAATAGGGAAATCTAGAAACGGTAGTCGTAGGTGCTCTGGGCACATACTTTCTTCAATATTGAGCCAGCACGTATATGTACTATTCTGAATCCACGCTATCAAGGGCTTAATTTGTGCCGCCCAATAATAATATTTTAAGTTTGGAAGTTTGAGTCCTCCATTTGGCTTAGATAGTTGTAGTGTTTTAAGTCTAATTCTAGGGCGCTTTTTTTGCCATATGAACTTCGAGATTATTCTGTCCAGATAGTCAAAAGTTGATTTTGGAATTAGGCAGCATCTGAAACAAACAAAGTAGTCTGGGCAAGACATTCATACGAATACTTTCAACCCGACCAAGTAGAGAAAGAGGAAGCATATCCCACCATTCCAAATCGCTATTAATATGCCAAATTATTTTATTATAGTTAGCCTCATGTAAATTCTGTAGAGATAGGGGTATATATATGCCATGGTATTTAATACCTTCTTTAGGCCACTTAAATCCACTCTGAAGTTTAACACTTTGTGGAATCCTGCCATTGACATCCATTGCAGTCTATTTTTGAGGGAGTGTTTTGGACGTGTACCACAGCCAACGTTACGTTCGAGTATGCACAGTATCGCTGTCGCCGCTAGTCGGCGCAAGGCTCCAAGTCGAGGCTGCGCAGAACCCTGTCAGTGCCTTTAGAGATTATCAATTTAAATTCAGAACAAAAAAATAAGTAACAAAAAAAAACACAAGTGACCCAATCGGGTCTGGGGTTAAAAAAATAAATAAGATAAAATCAGGCAACCCTATTTGAATTCCAGGCGACCCCACTTAGGGTTGCGACCCTAAGGTTGGGAACTACTGCTTTTTAACGTGGAGATCTTTTGTTGAATGGTTTGTGAAATGTCATGGAGAAAAAGGGTGGGATAAAACAATACCAAAACAATTAATAAACCAATTGATAAACAAATGATTGAATAATATTGAATAATTCAATGTCCCGACAAGTTTTAAGATTTTCCAAACAATAATTCAGTTTACTTCATCATTTTGCCAATTACAAGAAACTACTTAGTTTGTTCACAAGACAGTCATGACAACATTTTTTGCAACCAGGAGGAGAGACCGCGGCGGTGTCTCTCCTAAAAGCATCCTCTGGTCAACTGGGTCTTCTTATACTATCACACTAGGTCCAAAAACAGCATCTTCTCTGCTGAAGAGAAGGCCACAATGTCAACTTAAAATCCATGTAAGAATGAATGTCCAAAATAACAGTTTGTATGTGTTCAGTCGACAACATGTGTATTTTAGATGCACCTCTCTTTTCAAGCATGTGAGACCTATTGCCCCACAGGACAAGAATTCAACAGGTCATGGGTCAACAACCCCTAGGAGCTATAGATACTCAGAGGAAGCAGCTGCTATAGTTTCTGGTCTGAAGCCGTCCGACTGATAGAAGGCCAGACCCAAATGGGCACATTTGAACACAAATTTGGATTTTATTGTTGAATTGTTTTTAAATTAACCAAATCAGACTGACTATACTTATACAAAAATATCTGACAAATAACATGTGACTGTTGCAGGTTCCGTGGCGTGTGGCTGATCTTCTTCATGCTGGGTCTGGGCACGCTGCTGCCATGGAACTTCTTCATGACAGCCACGATGGTACCATGCTCAATCTGAGCCTCACTAACCTCCAGTGTTGGGAGTAACTACTGTAAATAAACTAGTTTTTGCAGTAACTAGTGGGGTGTCACGATACACTCAGTTCACGATACGATACGATACACGACATTGGGTTCACGATAACAATACGATACGATATTTTCACAATTTTTTTGCGATCGATTTGTAAGTTGAGGGTGCATCCTCCACGCTAATTTGAGTAATTTCACCATTTTCATCCTCCGTGTCTGTAACGTCCCTCATCTGTTCAAACAAAGCAATGAAAAGGAGAGCGAGCATGCAATCAGATGCAGATCAGTGCCACCATGTTCAGTTTCTTTTTCTCGCGATATGAGATTTCATCTCAACGATACATATTGTCACGTTTTGATATCGCGATATATTGTGGGACGATATATTGTGACATCCCTACTAATAATCTAATAATCTAGTAATCTAACTAATCTAATTACTTTTTAAAGTTTAGTAACTCAACTAACATTTAAATACGCGAGTTACTAGTTTAGGGCGTTAATATAGCGGACAACTTCACAGGATTATCCGGTTTATGATCATGAGATGTAGTCCAGCGAGAGACACCGCCTCCCTGCCCGGCAAAAATGATCCACACGCCGCAACTGCAGCCAGAGCCCCAGACGATAATGACATTGATTAGGCTATAAGCCCGAGAGGCTAATGATTAATAATAATAATTGATTGGATTTATATAGCACTTTTCTAGACACTCAAACTGTTTTAAATATCAGGGGAGGGAGTAGTCTAGCAAGTCCTCAAAAAAGGCTTTAGTTTTTTAGATACCCCTATCCGAGGTAGAACAAATGACAACAATGATTTTTTTTATCTTTAGGGTCTCCCATTAATGAAATTGATTCTTGTCAACAACAAAAAAATGGGGGGAAAAATGTTTTTTTTGCTGTTCTTTAGAACTACCCCAATCCCTGAAAAAGAGCCAAATTAGGCCAGTCCGAATAGGGGAAAGGTGACAAAAAAGCCAATAACTTGAGAATGCTCACTCTTTTCCTCATCAGATTTGCTGAGGTATGAACCAGGTGGCTGCCCTACATCACCAAATAGTCAGAATTGTCTAGGGTGCCCTCACGCCCATAGCCAGCAAATGCTTCGAAAAGCTGGTTATATCACAGATCCGCCCCACACTCCCCCCGGACCACGACCCGCTACAATTCACATACCGCCCCAACAGGAGCACAGCGGATGCAGTAGCACACGTGCTCCACACCGCCCTCTCCCACCTGGAGGGGAAGGACACCTATGTGAGAATGCTGTTCGTGGACTACAGCTCAGCATTCAACACCATACCCTCCAGGCTGGTAAGCAAACTCAAGGATCTGGGACTAAGCACAGCAATGTGTCACTGGATCCTGGACTTTTTAACAGACCGCCGCCAGGTGGTGAGAGTGGGCAACCTCACCTCCTCCCCACTGACCATCAGCATAGGAGCGCCACAGGGGTGCGTCTCCAGCCCCTTCTGGTATGACCTCTACACCCACGACTGCGTGGCGACTCAAACTTCGAACACCATCGTGAAGTTTGCAGACGACACAGCGGTCGTGGGGCGGATCTCCAGGAGCGACAAGACAGCCTACAGAAAGGAGGTGGAGGCCCTGGAACAGTGGTGCCAGGACAACCACCTCTCTCTGAACGTCTCCAAGACAAAGGAGATCATTGTAGACTACAGAAGGGGGGGGGGGGGGCGCACACCCCCCAATCACCATCAACGGCACAGTGGTGGAAAGGGTGGACAGCTTCAAGTACCTGGGAGTCAATATCCACCAGGACCTGACATGGGCCAACCACACCGCCACTGTTGTCAAAAAGGTCCAACAGCGACTACACGGACTCAGACGCCTGAAGAAATCCGGGTTAAGGCCAAAGATCCTCAGGGACTTCTACAGAGGCACCATTGAAAGCCTGCTGACTGGCTGCTTCACCACCTGGTACGGGAACTGCACCACCATGGACCGCAGGGCGCTAAGAAGGGTGAGGCGTGCGGCCCAGCATGTAACAGGATGTGAGCTGCCAGAACTGCAAGATCTGTACAACCAGCGGTGCCTCAGGAGGTCCATGAAGATCATCAAAGACACAAACCACCCCCATAGGGAGTCTGTTCTCCCTGCTACCCTCAGGGAGGAGATACAGGGTCCCAAGAGCACGCACAAATTGCTTGAGGGACAGTTTCTTCTCGCAGGCCACGAGACTCCTTAACATATACAAATAGTGTAGTAGCCGTACTGTACCGCACTGCAGCTGCTACCATCACGTATGACTAATGTACAATAGTATGTTAATTAGGCATATGGTATTTGCACCTAACAGAATGTTATTATGTTTAATTATGTTTAAAGTATGTTCATGCCATTTGCACATATGTGCCACTGTCTGTGGCGTGTCTTACTGCTTTATTGCTTGTTGCCTCTTGTTTTTATTTTTTATTTTTTTATACTATGTTGTAACGGAGTCTACAGCACAATAATTTCACACGTGATACTTGTACTACGGAGTGACAATAAAAATCTAGAATCTTGAATCTTGAATCTCTCTTGAATCTTGAATCTCAGTTCATCCAAGTTTGTGCACATCAGTCCATTTTCCTTTTTCTTTTTTCCGTAAAGCAGAAGCGCAAATTCTCTTGCGACTGGTAAAGACTCCTCCACGCTGGCAGAGTCCAAAATGGGCCAGATCTTTGAGCTCACTGAGATGGGTCTTGAGTTTGGTGAATGCTGTTGTCTTTCCTATTCTGTACAAACTACTTGTTGTGTCACAGCCAGTGAGTGCATGACATGCTGGTAGACAGCAAGAGCAATGTATCAGACACTGATATAGTTTCACAGTCACATGCCCAAACCCCTGTTATGGAGTCCTATCGTCAAGGGATGTATTGCCAGAGACGGAGCCATTTGACCAGTCCCATTTAGGAAATGCCCAGCACCTACAGAAGTGAGAGACATTACTCACTTGTATTGCAAAGATCCAAACTGTGGAGAGAGTGGAAAGTGCCAGTGCTTCTCTGTTGGCCATCCAACATCTTATATACGCGCAGCAACAATGAAAGATCCAAATACTACCGGAAAAAGGTTACAATATGATACACAGAAGAGGGAAGAATGTAACATTGTGATAGCTTAATATGACAAATGGACAATGATACTAAGGATATATTAAACATGATTGTCTCCAGATAGACAGGCTGCCTCCAGACTGAACAATATTTAGACAGTTTTGTTTGCATCAGTCTTTTGCAATCCTTACAATTGCAGTCCATGGAGTATAAGGTTGTGAATGTGCTCCAGACTCCCAAACACTGGCACAATAATTTGGTAGGGTCATAATACGTTCAACAAAGGCCTGATACTGTATTTCATATTTGGATATTTGGACTTTGGCTGTGAAAAAAGTGTCCATATACCTGGACAAATAAGCAGCCACTTTTTATGCCTCCGCCGGCGATAGCCAGGCCGGAGGCATTATGGATCCGGGTTGTCCGTCCGTACGGCTGTCCGTACGGCTGTCTGTCCGTCCGTCCGTACGATGTTCCATGTTTGTTAACGCGATATCTGAGGAACGCCTGGACGGAATTTCATCAGATTCGCCTTAAACATTCACTTAGGCTCAAGGATGATCTGATTAGATTTTGGTGGTCAAAGGTCAAAGGTCAAGGTCACTGTGACCTCTCGAACGCCATTTTCAAGCTTGTTAACGCGGTATCTGAGGAACGCCTGGACGGAATTTCATCAAATTTGCCTCAAACATCGACTTAGACTCAAGGATGATCTGATTAGATTTTGGTGGTCAAACGTCAAAGGTCAAGGTCACTGTGACCTCTCAAACGCCATTTTCAAGCTTGTTAACGCGATATCTGAGGAACGCCTGGACGGAATTTCATCAAATTTGCCTCAAACATCGACTTGGACTCAAGGATGAACTGATTAGATTTTGGTGGTCAAAGGTCAAAGGTCAAGGTCACTGTGACCTCTCGAATGCCATTTTCAAGCTTGTTAACGCGATATCTCAGGAATGCCTTGACGGAATTTAATCAAACTTGTCTCAAACATCGACTTGGACTCAAGGATGAACTGATTAGATTTTGGTGGTCAAAGGTCAAAGGTCAAGGTCACTGACCTCTTGAACGCCATTTTCAAGCTTGTTAACGCGATATCTCAGGAATGCCTTGACGGAATTTAATCAAACTTGTCTCAAACATCGACTTGGACTCAAGGATGAACTGATTACATTTTGGTGGTCAAAAGTCAAAGGTCAAGGTCACTGTGACCTCTCAAACGCCATTTTCCAGCTTGTTAACGCGATATCTCATGAATGCCTTGACGGAATTTCATCAAATTTGCCTCAAACATCGCCTTAGACTCAAGGATGATCTGATTAGATTTTGGTGGTCAAAGGTCAAAGGTCAAGGTGAGCTCTCGAACACCATTTTCAAGCTTGTTAACGCGATATCTCAGGAATGCCTTGACGGAATTTAATCAAACTTGTCTCAAACATCGACTTGGACTCAAGGATGAACTGATTACATTTTGGTCGTCAAAGTTCAAGGTCACTGTGACCTCTCACACACCCAATTTCCAAGCTCTGTAACGCAACATCACAGGAGCGCCTTGACGGAATCTTTGATTTGGACTCCAGAATGAACTAATGGCGGAGGCATATGTCCGCGTTGCAGTCATTCTAGTTATTTCTCTGTTCGGTTTTGTGATTGTGTATGATGTATTATGATTACTATTATACTTGGATTAATGTTCCAGTTTCAATAAAACTTCCAATATTTACACCTTGTTATTTCTATGTTTTATGGTAAATGGTAAATGGCCTGCATTTATATAGCGCTTTTATTTAAAGCGCTTTACAATCAGTAGGTACATTCACCTATTCATACACCGATGGTGGCAGGTTACCACGCAGGGTGCTGGTACACCATCAGGAGCAATTTGGGGTTCAGTATCTTGACCAAGGACACTTCGACATGCAGACTGGAGGAGGTGGGAATCGAACCACCGACCTCTTTTATCCAAAGCGATTACTGGACGACCCGCTCTACCTCCTGAGCTCCAGCCGCTCCAGGCGGTTTGTAATTTAGATCAACTTTATTTTATTGGGTTACTCACATTCTGACTCTTTGGTGATGTAGTTCAGCCTGGTATTTCCTTCTCCAAATATGATGACCATCAGAGTGAGCATTCTTAACTTATAGGCTATTATGCCACTTATCCCCCATTCGGAATGACCTAATTTGACTGTTTCAGAGAAGAGGTAGTAGGCCTATGTCTAAAGAAATCTCATTTGCAATAGAACCTTACGAGATATCTCCATACAGAGCAGTGTTCAATAGGGCCTAAAAAAAAAAAAGTTTGGTTCCTGTTGGTTGTCAGTTGAGGTGATGGTCGGTAGGGAATTTATTTTATTTTTTATTTTTATTTTTTTTCCAGTGGCAGCAAGGGATAGATAGGAAATATATATATATTTTTATTTTCCTTAAAATTACAGCAGCGATGGATACTTTTTTCATAACATAGCCTACATGTACTCTACCACTGTGCTCTACACACGTTTTTATATGAACAAAATATTTAAGTCAATATGAATGCTTTCATATCAAACATGTTTGATATTTAGGACTGAAAATCTGCGCGAATACATCATCCTTCTGGTGCGCAAGCCTCCCGTCATTATCGTTAATTGATGCGGCGCCGCACTGCACTGGCATCAGATAGGCTACCAAATACCAAACAGCACAGAACCATGAGTATTTTGGGGAAAATGTCACTAATTTATATCACAATGAATGACCAATGAATAAAAAGTTGTTATAGGCTACCGTAGTTTCAAAGCCCCTGCCAGTCAGAGGCTGTTAATCTCCTACCTGTCTATCAGGCAGTATGGGGGGAAAAGGCATTGCTGCTACATCCAAACTTTTGCCGATGTCATCACATGCAGCAGGGAAATATATGTTTGGTAGCTGATGTGTTTGTTGTCCTCACTTGTCCAGACAATCTTGCTATAGAGTCTCGTTGTTTACACGCTTGTTAAACTGCCATGAGATCCATTTGTTTTGGGAGCTGGGAGCATAATGCGAGACGGGCTGAAAGAGGAAAAGAGGAGAGAGGGTGAGGGACGCTCCAAAATCGAAACAGGTTCAGAGTATGGCTGCTGATACGAATATACAAGGGCACTGTTTAGCTGAAGCACGTTTTCAAATTATTTTAACCCCAATGTCACAATTTTGGTTGGCACGCTAGTGCTGCATGGGCAGAGAAGCGACACAAAGCACATGTCCGTCATGCTCCGTTTTGCACTCATATGCCCTGTTATATTTGTACTATGTTGTAAACGGAGTCCACAGCACAAGAATTTCACACGTGATACTTGTACTACGGAGTGACAATAAAAATCTTGAATCTTGAATCTCCCTGCCATTTTCGTTTTAAAGTATCCGTAGCAAAAAGCACCTTCGCGCAGTGGCAAACCCGCCCCTTAGCGCCACCGTCACATCAACAAGCTCATAAAATAAATTGGGTCGCACGTAAATTGACAGGGTCGGTCGGCAACCGGAACCAAACTTAATTTTTTTTTAGGCCTAGCACCCTAGACAACTCCTAATGGTATATTTTTCAGGGATTTCAGTTTTTCTGATAAATGAGAGAAAAGTGATGGAGTCCTATGTTCCTGCACCACAAAGTACAATTTCCACCTAAACTATATTTACAGGACTATAATTCATTATCTTTTTAGGTAAATCATTTTCTGACTATTTGGTGATGTAGGGCAGCCACCTGGTTCATACCTCAGCAAATCTGATGAGGAAAAGAGTGAGCTTTCTCAAGTTATTGGCTTTTTTGTCACCTTTCCCTATTCGGACTGGCCTAATTTGGCTCTTTTTCAGGGATTGAGGTAGTTCTAAAGAACAGCAAAAAAAATGGGAGACCCTAAACATAAGAAAAATCATTGTTGTCATTTGTTCTACCTCGGGTAGGGGTATCTCAAAATCTGAGGGCCCTTTCTGCTAGGCTAGAGGGGGAGGGAACTCAACTCATCCACCACTGATGTGTAGCACCCACCTGGGTGATGCACGGCAGCCAGTTTGCACCAGAATGCTCACCACACATCAGTTATCATGGTGGGGAGTTGAGGACTGAATGTGCCAATTAAGTAATGAGTGATGATTAGGTGATTATGATTGAAGGAAGGCCTGTGTGGGAATTTAGCCAGGGCACCGAGGTTACACCCCTACTCTTGCAAAGAGTGCCGATGGGATCTTTAATGACCACAGAGAGTGGACCTCGGTTTAATGTCTCCCCCGAAGGACAGTGCTCACTCACAGGACAGAGTCCCTGTCTCTGCCCTGATGGGGAGATTATCCATCACACCATTCAGACTAGAGGGGAAGAGCACCTCCTACTGGTCCTCCAACACCACTTCCAGCACCAGTCTCCCATCCAAGGAGTATCTATAGGCCAGACCTGCTTAGCTTCCCTATGAGAGCCAGTAATGTAATGCAGCAGCCACTGGTGCTGACGTTGAGTAGGCTATAAGCCTCCCCAATAAGCAAATGTTCAAGTATCCCATGCAGGTACAATGTCTGCATTAATAAGACAATAGGAGCAGACTTTTAAAAGTAATGCAAACGTTAATTTCCCTAGTAACTAATTACTTTTAGTATGCAGTAAGTAAAGTAATTAAATTAAACAAATAACTAGTAACTGTAACTAATTTGCAGGAACTCACCGAGTTCCCCCCTGAGCTTATGAAACAGCCCATAACTGCCGATCTTTCGGAAAAGACTAAAGACTCACCTTTTCAGGCTCCATCTGGGCCCTTCTTGATCTAACTTCGTTCTCTCTCTCTCTTTCTTAAAAAAAAAAAAATTATACTAACCTAAACTTGTACCACTAACCTAAACTTGTACCACTGTTCCTTCAGAAGTTGTAGTTGTCATAGACTGTACTCCATAGTTGATTGCTCTATTGCTGACAAAAATGTGTTATTGTAAGTCGCTTTGGATAAAAGCTTCTGCCAAATGACGTAATGTAATGTATATCATACATGTACTTGCGTATAGTTACTGTTAAGTTAAAGGATGGCTTTACCGATTATCAACCCACTTTGTGGATGTGCACATACTTAAAAAATAAAAAATAAACAATAACAGCTGCCCTTGGAGCAGATTCCGTGTATCGAGTTCCGTTGTGACGCAAAATGTGTCACAACGAAGCATTTTGCCAGAGGAGGAAATGGGAGATCTCCGTGAGGAAAACAGAGAGAGAAGGTAAACACTGCCCATGTGTTTATATTCCAAAGATTATAATAGCCGCTTTCACACACAGATCACGCAATATTGCAGTTCAGAAGGGCCGCAACGCCAGCAGCCTTGCCACAGAAATTGCTTTCACACAAGACCAAGCAGCCCAGCCATATTTCCTCCTCGGAGTGCGTTTTCAGATAGCATCCAGCCATCCACCCCTCCTGGATTGAAACAAGGGTGAATGATGGGCCCTGAGTTTCATTATTATAATTAATCAAAGTCCAACAAATTAAAATGATGCTGGTCACCAACCAAACCAAGGAAAACATCGCCATCTAGCCTACAGCATGAAGCTCTCAACAGCTGCTCGTTAAGACATCAAAAAGACGACAGTCGACAGCTCACCCAAATATGCAGACAATGCAGAAACTGGTAATCATTACGGTAGTTAAAGTGTTCTCCAAGACATAGGCTACCGAAACATCTTCATATTCCACCTGCATTATTATGAGAGGACGTAGGCTACTGCGTGCAGATGCATGAATATATTCTGGGGAGTTGAAGATCATTTTGCAGCTGTGCATAAAGCAGGCTGCAGATGGATTTCTCTGTGCGCACCTATTGCCACAGAGATTATTATTATAACCGAGGAGTCTATTAACGCACAACAGGCAAGACAGACTGCAGATATGCTTTGGTTATCTTACTTCTGATAGTAGGCTGTTCCGTGTCGCGGCTCATCAGGTGGAGGCGGAGTGGAGGGTGATACGGCGCTATGATTACCTCCACTGGTGGAACGAAAGGCTTAACACAATTATTCACCACCCCGCTTTCACCACTTTCACATCGGAGGCGCGGATCACATATTCCCTAACATTTACTGCTTTCAAGGCCAGTGTGAAAGCGGCTAATGATACAAAGTGGGTTGATAATCTGTAAAGCATCCTTTAATACAAGTAGAAGTCAAATTAAAAGGTACATACTTATTAAAAAAACATTATGATCTTTAAATATGATTACAAGACAGAGTTCAAACGAAGTTATTTTAATTTAATACAAAAAGTAAAGCATGAATCTATTCATTCTCACTCCCAACTGGTGAAATACCCTTGGTGTCACTTTTTAACACACTGGATACCCGTTTCCTAATTTTTTTTTACAATTTTTTGTAGCCACAACAACTTGTGTTACGATTATGGTCATAACTAAAACATATGGATGGGTTAAATAAGAAAAATGTTTGTTAAAGGTTTTAAATGTGGCTCACGGTTGAAATGTACTTTGAAAATGCTGAGGATCGAACCCCAGCAAACATATACGCCCATCCGCCACCCTGACCACAACGCCCTTACTGCCCACCATTTTATTTAATTGTCATACTCCCGTGGAAAAAAAAATGAGGAAAAAGGGTACCCAGTGTGTTAAGAAGTGACACCAAGGGTACAAACATTTGTATTTGATCAGTTGGGAGTGAGAACGTTTCTGATTCAATGCTGATTTGTCCTCTGAAATGAAGTGAAGAAAAATACGTCTACATAAACATTGTCTGTCTGTAGTATTTTACCAGTCGTCTGAAGGATCCCTCTTTGGCCAGTTCTCCAGCCAATGGGACAGAGCAATCGGTCCTGGAGGCCAAATTCAACAATGTGATGACGCTGTGTGCAATGCTGCCTCTGCTGCTCTTCACCTGCCTCAACTCCTTCCTGCACAGCCTGTGAGTCCAGTTCTAACCCTAATCCTAAAGTTCCCTTAACGTTTTCTGACTGTCCAGCCAAATGAGTTGAAAAGGGATAATGCACTTATTTGTACTACCTATATATCTATCTATATCTATGTATACATTAAGTATTTTTATGGCAAAAAAAAACATGATCAATTACTTGACCTATGGCCCCAAAAATGCAGATACTGCACTCTGTCTGTGTATTACCTTAAACAGATATATAGGTAGTACAAATCCAATGTGCAGTATCTGCAATCTAGTGTCCTTTTCCTGTCTTGTTTTTCATGAGAAAATCGTAATCTGTTTTGATTTCGATACCACATTATATCTGTATTTAATTGTTTTGTTGTTTACATGTTTAAAATGTTTAAATAGATGAGTAACAGAGAAATTCAGGGAATCCTGATTGGATTGGAGAAATAGACTTCTGTCTGCTCCCCCCTCAAGACCTTTTTTCGATGAACAGGATGTCATCAAGTGTTTTAAAAGGTGTAAACCTAGAAAAAGTGTGGGTCCAGACCATATTGGCGGTCGCATAATAAAGACCTGCGCGGAGCAATTGGGTCCCATTTTTAATTACATATTTAACTCGTCTCTGACCCAGCAGAGGTTGCCGTCCATGTGGAAGCAGTCCACTGTTGTGCCTGTTGCCAAGAGCAACAACCCAAAAACACTTAAAGTGTAACTAACCCCCAAAACACTTTTTTCAGCTTTTAACCAATATATATGACTTTGGGGGTGATGTGTGAAGAATGCTGGTCAAAATTTCCACATTTGTGGCCAAACTGTTGCCATTTTACCATTTGTATCATTTTTCAGCAGCATACCTGGCATAAGCGCCCTCTAAGGGTGGAACACTGCTTTTTTTTGGCCCTCAAATGAATGGGAGATTTGGTACAACCTGATGTCTGGTTGTCCCCAAAGACTATGGGATTTCAAGATAGTTACTCCCCTACTCCCCCTGTACCCTTTCGGCTCCTCAACTCCAAGCCTATTCCCATGATGTCACTTGACCTGTTAATCACCTGTAAATTGATTACAATCGCCTGTTATTTTCCTACCAACTCCTATGTAACACAATACTATCAATAAACGTCCCACTATAAATAAAATCATAAAAGGAAGGACATGGCATTGTGTTGCTGTAAATCACTCCCAACCAAAAACCCTATGCTCTTAAAATACTGAACACCACATTGTCATATTTGACGCATGTCTTCATTGTAGACAGTTTATCGCTGAATGTGTCATTACATTATTAATATCTTACCTGGATAAGCTCAAATGATGATGTTTATATTATCAGTCCGACTGTCCGAGTTGGAAGCACTGTCTCCAGGCCAGTCAGGCCTCATGCACGAGCCCCCAAAGCTCCGGGGGCGCGTGCAGCAGCAGCGCGCTCTGCCTCTGGCCGAGAGAGCACAGTCTGACATTTCCGCAAACAAATCTCATCGCAGTTTAGCGCACATGTAAAATATAACGCTATACTACGACGTGACAACGTGACAAAGCTTCTCTAAACACATCGGCTACTATAATATATTTCTCTGCATCTCCTACTGAGATTATATCGCTATTGAGTTTGGACAGACTGAATGGGCTGACTGAGGAGGAGAAGAGCTCTGCAGCTCTGCCCTGCGCTCTGAGAGGAAAAATCAGAGGTGCTGTAACTTTTAACAAGAATCACGAAAAGCCCCAAAACGCAAATTAAAAACAGATTTCATGACGCGGTTTATCGCTAGTTAGACGAGGAAATGACGTGGAGAAATCTTGCATTGTGTTACCCCAGAGAGGGGGGTTTGTCCTATTGTGCGGTGTGCTGCGGTAACGAGCCTCGCCTCACAGCTCTTTTAGCGATATATACACGCTACATACACACACATGGAGAAAAATAATTAAATTTCTAGTTCGCCACTGAATTACCAAATTGATATAACTTTCAACCATTTTCAGCAACGCTGTTTGCATACAGGCCACCAGCGTTGGCTAGTTGTTGATATTTATAAAGATATTGCCCCTCTCAAATAAATTATTTTTGAGGCGGTGGGCAAACTGTAATGGCATCGATTTCCGAAAAAGATTCCTCAGCTGAACACAGCCAAGAGCATATGTCATTTCTTGTTTTTTTCCATAGATATTTTCAAATCACTGTTCTGATACATATCTGGGGGGTTAGTCCCCCTTTAACGATTTTAGACCCGTTGCTCTGACCTCTCTGATCATGAAACAGTTCGAGAAGCTAGTCAAGACAGAACTCGTGGCTAAACCTGAGAGCCTGCTAGACCCTCTTCAATTCGTGTACAGGGCTGGTACATGTAGGAGCGTTCAAGACGCAACTGCCACTCTACTCAACCGGCTTTATAAGCATCTAGAAGGAAGTAAAAATCATGCTAGGCTGCTTTTTGTTGATTTCTCGTTGGCGTTCAATACCATTCAGCCCCATGTTCTGGTAGAGAAATTAGTTGGCGCCTTCGGTCTAGATCCATGTCTGGTGGGCTGGATCCTCGACTTCTTAACGAACAGATCTCAACGTGTAAGGGTTAATGAGATACTGTCCAGCCTTCTGTCAACTTCCACTGGTTCGCCTCAGGGCTGTGTTCTATCTGCTTTCCTGTACATTCTTTACACCAATGACTGTCGTAGCCGCCATGACAACAGATTCATTGTCAAGTATGCTGACGACTCTGTCATCGTCAGCCTGCTTGGCGATGATGAGGATGGCCACGGTCAGGTTATGGATGACTTCCTGTCCTGGTGCAACGACGCCTTCCTAGAACTTAACATCTCGAAAACGAAAGAGATCTGTATTGATTTCAGACGTCCCCCCTGTACTACCCAGAATAGTGTCGTCCATGGTCAGTCAGTGGACATTGTAACCAACTACAAATACCTGGGCACGATTATTGATGACAAACTGAAATTTGATTTAAACACCGACATGCTGTGCAAGAAGGGCCAGCAACGCCTTTACTGCTTGAGGAAACTAGCCAAGTTCCAAGTAGACAAGATCCTGATGAAACTGTTTAGTGCTTATATTGAATCTGCTTTTCCTTCATCTGTTGGTACGGTAACCTCTGTATCAAGGATAAAAACTCCCTCTGGAGAATTGTGAAAACAGCTTCTAAAGTAGCCGGCATCCAACTGGAGAGCCTTGACCTTACCTATAACAGACAGATGCTCAAAAAAGCTCTGTCCATCCGCACAGACAGTGACCACCCACTCAGTTCGGATTATAGGCTACTGCCATCCGGCCTTCGCTTGTGTGTCCCACGGACCACCAAAAACAGGTATAAGTATTCCTTTGTCCCCTCCTCCATCCGTGCAGTGAATGCTGCTGGAGGAAGGAAAAGATGACTGAGGAATTTACGTTTCATCAATCATCAACCAGCAGTCGGCTCTTTTATGTTCTTAGCTCTTCTTATGTTTTTTAATTTTTTAATTTGTTTTTTAATTTGTTTTTATACTGTTTTATGGGCCGTATCAGCCGCTGGCTCATCCCGTTCTTAAGTTATTAGTGTCGTTTTATATTTATTTTATCAGCCGCACCAGACGTATGCTCTTTTATATTGGCTCATCGTATGTCTAAATGTTGTTATATCCTGATTATTTATGTCATTGTACGTATGGTTTGCACTTCTATGTTTTTATGTCAAGCCTCTATGCCTGCTGTAATCCAATTTGCCCTTTGGGACATTAGGTAGGTAGGTAGGTAAGTACTTTATTAATCCGTGAGGAAATTCAGGTATCCAGTATAGCAGCTCGCAGGCCAAAGACAAAATGAGACATGACATAGCACAAACCAACAAACATGGCAATACAGGACAATGCATACAGTACAAGACGGTAACATGACAGGCAGGTTTCTGGTTAAAGATTAAGAAGAGCCAATTAAAAATTAAAAGGAAGATTTAAACGTTACCACAATACTAAGATACAATTGAACGGTAACTAAAATACTAGTTGTCAAAATTGCACAGTGCCCATATCTAGTCAAATTGCACAGTGCCCATATGTAGACCACAGCAGCATCTGAGTGGTGCTCATACCCCCATACAATACTAAAATACAATTGAACGGTAACTAATATACTAAAATACTAGTTGTCAAAAATTGCAGCGTCTGAGTGGCACTCAGACCCCATACTGTCACTACTGGTCTGACCCCATCGCCCATGAGGCACGCAGTCTCACCTTCTAGTCCTGCTGCGTGCCGGTGATCTCCTGCCATCGACAGACTTGTTAAACAGCCTGATGGCCGTGGGGACGAAGGACTTCCTGTGTCGCTCCGTCCGTGAGCGCAGGGAGATAAGCCGCCCGCTGCGGCTACTGCTCTGAACCTCCAGGATGTGGTGAAGAGGGTGTGTGTCGTTGTCCATGATAGCCAGCAGCCTGCTCAACGTGCACCTCTCCACTAGGGATGGGCATCGAATTTCGAATTTTCGAATAATCGTTGTTATTATCAAGGTCGACTTTTATTATTGAAATTCGAAATTCGAAAAAAAAAAAAAAAAAAAAAAAAAAAAATTGAGTGAAATGTTGCATTGTCTCCCCTGATTCTAAGTATAGTCAAATCGCTTAGTTTGAGCAAGTAAAACAATTTTTATAAGCATTTTAAGCAAGGTTTATGGAAAAATGAATGGGGGATGAAATCCCATGAAGAGGGAGAGGGGGTGACTTTGGCACCCCTTTGGCACTCAGACCTGAGCCTACTAAATATTTAATGAACCACTCATGATTGTCAAAACTGTTTTTTATTTTCGAAAATGTCAATGTCATGTAACATGTTCTTTACTTCAGTGGTGCAATGCTTGTTTGAGCTAAAAATCCACTGCAGAAGCTTTTTATATTAATTAATAAAGCCGTAGACTTAGAATCAGGGGAGACAATGCAACATTTCACTCACACACAAAAAAAAAAAAAAAAATTACATTTTTTTTTTTTTTACATTTTTATTTTTATTTTCGAATTTCGAATTAAATTCGAATTTGGCCAGCAAATTTCGAATAGTGTTTTTGCTAGAAATGCCCATCCCTACTCTCCACCACGGTCCCCAGAGGGTCCAGGCTCCTCCCCAGCACCGAGCCAGGCTTCCTGACCAGCTTGTCCAGTCGCCTGGCGTCTCTGTCCGAGATGCTGCCACCCCAGCAGACAGCAGCATAGAAAACTACTTGAACTTGAATGTATAACTACAGAGGGATTCACATGCAGTGAGAAGAACAAAGATTGTGCCTTGGCGATTATTATGATGTGAGAGGTGTACAAGCACTGAAGCACTTTTTACAAGCACTGAAGACGACTCTGCAAGGATGTATCAAAGATGGCGATGAAGAAGAGTATCGGGATGTGGTGGCCAACTTTGTCATATGGTGTGAGCAGAACCACCTGCAGCTCAACGTGTCAAAGACAAAGCAGCTGGTGGTGGACCTGAGGAGGGTCAAGGCTCCGGTGACCCCTGTTTCAATCTACGGGGTCAGTGTTGACATAGTGGAGGATTACAAGTACCTTGGAGTGTACATTGACAATAAACTAGACTGGGCTAAGAACTCTGATGCACTCTACAAGAAGGGGCAAAGCCGTCTCTACTTCCTGAGACGGCTGAGGTCCTTCAACGTCTGCCGGACCATGCTGAGGATGTTCTCTGAGTCGGTAGTGGCTAGTGCCTTCCTGTATGCCATTGTGTGCTGGGGCAGCAGGCTGAAGGATGTAGCCTGAACGTTGTCCAGGCTACGCTCCATCATGAGCAATGACTCGCACCCACTCCACGGATTGCTAGTCAAACACAGGAGCAGGTTCAGTGAGAGGCTGATCCCACCTAGATGCAATACGGAGAGGCACAGGAAATCATTCCTGCCTGTGGCCATTGGACTCTTTAACTCATTCTCTGCCAAAGATGTACCCAGACGTACTTTTAACAATGGCGTTCTGTGCCAAAGACGTACTCGGACGTACTTTCATGTTTTGGGTGTTTACATTACATCAGACACTTTCCCAGCCTGTGACATTGTTTCAAGTCAAACTGATAAAAGGAACCCGCTAGTTTAGTATTTATGGGTGGAGCCTGTGGTCGAAACAGAGTCCGACCCAGAGTTCTCGGATGGCGACGATGGCGAGGAAGACGCCGGCGTTTTTGTTGTTGCTCCACGACGGAGCGCCAGGGCGACGAAGGCTCCCCTTCACAGCGTTCTGATCCGTCTGACACAGATGAATCGGAGGAGGAGAAATGGGTGCCACTTGGAGAGAGCGATGACGATGGTAAAAAGTAGCCTATTTTTTGTATCGCGTTTGAGATGAAATGATCACACACAGCCGTCTGTGTCACATAAACATTTCAAAGTTTACAGCACTAACGTAGCTATTGTGTGATCTTCTGTGCTAACGTTAGTTATGAGAGGTAACACGACAGCAGGTAACGTTACAGCACTCGTTATTCCTGTGTGTGTGTGTGTGTGAGAGAGAGAGAGAGAGTGTGTGAGTGTGACCACATAAGGGTTCGTTCCATTTGTTTATGCTTTTATCAAGCTAAGCTAAAAATCCACATGGCAACTGTAAAAGTAAATTATTTATTTGATTTTGTGCACATATTTATCATACTTTGATATTTTGTGTTTTCAGACTCTGAGTCGATGGAGGCGCAGTCCAGTCCTAGTCCCAGTCCTGTGTGTAGTCCTACTGTACACCACCTATTTCGGAAAGACCATGTCTCGAAATAGGTTCCAACTTATTCTGAGGTTCTTCCATTTTACTGACAATACTGTAGCAAGGAGGCTGCGGCCAAGCCTCATCTGTCAAGAAACCCCAGGGGCCAGACTCTCTCTCTCTCTCTCTCTCTCTCTCTGTAGCCGCTCACTGGGCGGGATGGACCGACACAGCTCCCTCAAATACATTCTCTTATTTTTTATTTTTTATTTATTTATTTGGGAAAACAAATACTGTATATGTCTGATGTGTTACTGAGGCAAAAAATAAAAGGCTCAAAAGAGAGTTCTGCTTGAAACGGTGTCCTTCACTAAAAACCTCTTTTTCTCCTATTTCTGTCCCAAGGAGGGCATTTTTAGTGAAAACAAGCTAACTTCCACTGCTTGTAACTAAACAAGGAAACATGGTAGAGTTTCAGTTTTTTACAAGGGGTAAGAAGAGAGTCTCTGCTTTATTGTGAGATATGTTGTGTAATTTTATTCCTAGCACAGAATATTCTGTGGGTCCTGGAAGATCAGAGAGAAACAAAGAGGAGTCCCGCACACTGTCAATTACTTGCAAAAAAAACTTTAATTAACGACGTTTCGGTCTATCGACCTTCATCAGGTTAAAATTTGATTTTTAACCTAATGAAGGTCGATAGACCGAAACGTCGTTAATTAAAGTTTTTTTTGCAAGTAATTGACAGTGTGCGGGACTCCTCTTTGTTTCTCTCGTATGTACTGCATCTCCGACGCACCTGCCTTCAAGAGATTGAAGGTGTGCATCAGCTCCTTCTGACTCCTGGAAGATCAGGAAATATGCTCAAAATCCTGGCACTGGGAGCACACAGACCGAAATGACCCTGGCAGAGAATGAGTGAATGCCTCTCTTAAAAGAGCACCTCGGAGACGCTCAAGGCCCAATTCCAATTCGCCCCCTTACTGACTCAAGCCCTTAGAGGCGCGTTCACGTGAAGGGAGTGAGGGCTTAGGGATGTCCCACAGTGAAATCGCAAAGTGAATGAGGGCTCAGAGTGAGCCCTTTCTGCCCCCTTACCGTAAGGGTGCAGCTATGGCCACTTACGGAAAGGGAATTGCCCACAATGCATAGCGTTGTGACGTATAAAACGGGGAAGGCTGCAAATATCTGTCAAAAAAATAAAAGAACACACGCACGAAACGAACGCGGTGTTTGCGAGTGCGCTGGAATGCCTTAATTGACAATGAAACATTACATTAATAGGGATGTCAGATTAGACAAAAATATTATATCAGAGGAATGCAAGTAGTTATTTTACACAATCCTAGAATAATCATCGATCATTTCTATTACAATTGCAATCCACAACCTTTTTGATGAATGAGAAATAGTTTTACCGAATCTGTATTGTACAGTATTGACATTGTGTGTATAATGTTGGGTGACATGTCATTATTATGCTTATTTTAATTATAATTACACATGTTGCAGATTGCAGATTTTGCAGTAGGCTACATTTATTTTTAAATGAGCTGTTGTCCACTCTGTAGAGCCAGAGCCTGGATGAGAACAGACTTATCAGGGAGTCTATCCCTCAAAGCGTCTTGACAATAAACAATATAATAGCGAGCCCAAAACCTGCCAGAGTCAACATCATCTTGTCAAGTGCAAAGGGCTCTGCTGTCCCAATACTCCTATTTATCCAATGTGGATCCCTTCCACACTTGATGACTCAACCACTTTCAGATGGCGGCCATTAGAGGGACTGAGGGTTCAGGGCTTGAGTCTTTAGGGGGCGGATTGGAATTGGGCCTCAGTCTCCCTGAGACTGAGCCAGCCGATAGGCTAACTGTGCCTGGCTGAGCCACGTGTAATGTGAAGGGCAAGCCGACTTAATATAAGTCCAGTGTGCAATAACTGCAATTGTCATGTAATGTATACTTACTCTACTTATTTTGCTTACTTTATACGTGCTCTACTTTATTTTTCGCATTTTACTACCGTTTATTTTATGCTATGTTGTGTTCTGAGTGCGAGCTACTGTAACCTGTCCCAATTTCCCCCCGGGGATCATTAAAGTCTTTCTGATTCTGATTCTGATTCTGAAGCCTTCAGGGAGCAGGTAGAAAAGTTACTATAGGCTCATATACCCTTACCATTTTCTGGATATTTGCATTTCAAAGCAAGCTCCACTATTATTTTCCCCCAGGATTGTGCCATTATGAGTGATTGATATGTTGGGTTTTGTTATGGAAAGAGTGGGAAAATTGCAGTAACTACAAACTCCAACCAAAAACCAATGCAAACTGCAGTAACTACACCTCGAAGTGTACAGTAGTTAGGGACCGTTCGTTATTTAGGGAAGGGTCCACTGGAGGAAAATAGGGGAGGGTCATCCTGTTTTAAATTTAGTATGAGGGATGGTACACTCTCTTTAATTTGAGTCCAGGGGAGGGGTATACAATTTTGATTCAATACAAATATATAGGCCTAAACTTTTTTTTTTTTTTTATGTTTGCTTTTCGGACTTCAACAACTACTGAGTTGCTTCATTTACACCCCTCCTGTCCAAACTGTTTGGTATGTCCCGGTGCATTGTTTCTCTTTGGCGGTCCTATCTGTCGATCTTTGTGCTTGGCCTATCCAGACTGCGCATTGCAGAGGAATTCCTTTTGGATATGTCATTACGCACGGATGTGCCACACCAGGACATCAAATTCTGCAGCTAAAATGGGGTATTAGCAGATAATTCAGTGAGGCAATCAACTATAATTCACTGAGAAACTTTTATCACATCGCAAAGAGGGGTTAATGGCAAATTAATTGAGAAAAGTAGACATTGTAGCCTACTTGCAATAGGCTATTCACCTTCACCTCCCATAACCCGGAGGGTCATTGGCAACACAGACGATCTGTCGACAAGCTCTCTCCATCTCTCTCTGTCCTCAGCAGGAGTCGGCAGCAATATACAAGTTAATTTTCTCAGCTTGTAGCG
Source organism: Poromitra crassiceps (assembly GCF_964638095.1). Taxonomy (NCBI): domain Eukaryota; kingdom Metazoa; phylum Chordata; class Actinopteri; order Beryciformes; family Melamphaidae; genus Poromitra; species Poromitra crassiceps. The sequence continues at coordinate 55,390,003 of NC_139631.1, read as the reverse complement.
TGCGATTCGGGGGCTGTATGAAAGCCACTGAAACAAATGAGCTGAATGAGCTGTGCTGTAAGGTCAGTAGTTTCAGACAGCAGTGTGTGTGTGTGTGTGTGTGTGTGTTTGTGCATGTGTAGAGGAAGGGAGACACAGTCCGTCACAACATGCAGTGAACCTGCACCTGAAGCTCTTATAACAGACATGTCCATCGCTCTGAAATCCCCAAAATAGAACCGATTGCTGTCATTCCACTTGCTCTGTATCCACAAGCACCGTATGTGCCAAGCATGCTATAGCACCTGGCAATCAAAGACTGTGACCAAAACGCAAAAGTAGGGCTAATATTAACAAGCGGGAGGCCTAATTTGTCATTTGGCTGCGGTAATTTGGTTAAAGAAAACAACGAAACCCTTACAACTTCTGTCTATAGGCTATAATGAGATGATATGACCACCTGAAAATAATAAGATAGGCTAATAATAAATAGCCTAATGAACAATCTTATCACAGAAGAAGCTGGCTCGAATGAGACCATGCCTCTCATTTGCCATAGGCTATACGCGAGGCTACGTTAAATTGGTCTGCTGTCTGCTGATGACGGCAATCATGCAAAAAATCCATGCAGTTTCACCATCACCAGAACACAGGATGTGAAGAATGAAGATGTTTTAACAATAAAATGCTGGTCCTCAACCTATTACGCATAGCGCAGCTGGCAACGGGAGCTCGTTTAATCAAAAAAATGCACGAGAGCTTAATAATGCATTGATCCTATATTTCATCTCATAGTGCAAGTCGAGGTGTTTGTGTGCTTTGCCTCATGCGTGATGCCCGCCTTGTGCTGCCTATGATTTTATTGACAATGAACATTGCTATTGACACTGTTTTTCCAGCAAAAATAGTAGGCTATAACATGTGTTGGGGGAGGGTCAATCACATTTTTCCAATCACTTGGGGAGGGCCAAAGAAAAATATATTTTGGTCACAGGAGGGTTACAGCTTTTTATTTCAGAGGACTCGAAATCCCTCCAGTGACCCCCCTTCTAAATAACGAACGGTGCCTTACTGTGGTTTATCTCTGTTTAAGTCCAGCTGAAGCTCTGGGAAACCAAATCAAACTGCAGTAAGTGTAGTTACTGCAGTTTTGACTGGTTTTTGGTTGGATTTCGTAGTTACTGCAATTTTTATCTATGTTTTCTCAAATATATAGAGCAAGACTGAACTTAGACAATTTGTCATATGATAAAACATATCTAAAAGTTCAATTTCATTAATAATTCAATTTTGACCAAAATTGTAGTTTTAGCAGTAGGGGACTGGACAGTTGGTGACAGCTGAGCTGTTGCCGTGCATGCGTGGTGTGTCATCTGTGACGAAAATAAAGACGGGGTTTGTCCGTCCGGTTTCATTTGATTTCATACACCTTCATAATTGTGTATTTCTTTATTTTATCTTTCTGGGGAAGGACCCCCATGCCCCCCACTCTAATTGTGCACCCCCTTACACACACACACACACACACACACACACACACACACACACATCAAGGCCATCATTCGAGACCTACCTGCTCTGATTGATTTTTGATATAATGCATTATATGTGAAATAAAGGTTTTAAAACCTCTTGCATGGCACCGTAACACAGGCGTTACGTTTCTGATTTTTTGCTGTTCATGTCATTAACATGATGAATTAGGTGGTTAATTCTGAACAATGCTGTTCATGCTACATACCAAATTAATCGTCTGAATCTTGCGCATCGAACCATGTCTTCCTTTTTCGGATCAGATCAACACAGTGGAAGTTATAGCCCTCTTTGTACAAAGACAAAGACAACATTTCAGATTATTTGGCTTTTTCAAATGGCTTTTTGGAAATCCGCCTAGGTATCTCCCTACAAAAACCACTGCCAAATACTCATGTTTTGGTATTTTTTCATCTTCTTTGAGTTGGGATGTGGTAAGGCTATGTCTCCATTTGGTTTCTAGCCATAAATACAACAACCACAGGTAACTGTTTACACTCTAAAAGTGTTTTTTATTCTAGGTGAGAATCAACCACTGTGTTTGAGCTGGTGTTACTCAGGGGCAGTAAGATATAGAGTCATTCTGACACTTGGAACAGAAACTTCAAAGTCTTACCTTTCAGAAAAGGTCAGGCAGTTGTCTGTAACCCTAGCGGTTCAGCCAGAGTAAGCATTTTAGTTTGGGTATGTCATTTTCACCATTTTCTTCAGAAATAGGTGGCTTTAGAAGAGGATGAAAGGAATTGAGTTAAGCTCTTTTGCTTTTCATTGGGTTAGGGTTAGTTAAACTCTTGCTTTTCATTGCAGTCCGATTTGAAATGAGAGTGATGTTTCCACCTGACCTGTGTCGTCCAATAGGATCTCTCAGAAACTGCGTGTTCTGGGCAGCCTGCTGGTCATCATGGCGGTCTTCATGCTGACGGCAGTTCTGGTCAAAGTGCCGATGGAGCCATTGACCTTCTTCTCTGTCACCATGACCAAGATCATCATCATCAACTGTACGTTTACACTCAGAAGACTCTGGTAACATTTAATGTAGTTCTACTTTTATGAGTATATTCTGCTACAGAAAAGACACATTTGAATTCAAAGTTGTCACATGTGGACATTTTCTTCAGATACAAGAATTGAATTTTTTTTTCACATGTGAAAAGTTAATTTTAAATGAAAGACAATTCACAGGACAAAATGGGAAATTTCACATTCTTACATATGAAAACCAACATGTGTCCAAACAGTGTTCACATGTGGGTTTTCACATTTGTAAAGATTGTTATTATTGACATTAGGCTGTGTTAGCCTTTGTTCACACCAGTCGCTTAGGGTTAGGGTTAGGCTTAGACAGAGCTGAAGCTTGAGGCATGCTGAACCGGTCACACCAGAAGCCCTCTCTTTTCCTCACCGCCTCGCTTGGAGCTGCTCCACCGGCCCCTTCCCCCCTCACAACAGTGGCGTCAGTTCAGTAAAGGCCAAGGTATGGCAAGGTCCGCGGTGGGGGGGTGTAGGGGGGGTTTCCGCCCCTTGCTTGAAGATTTTTTGTGAAATCAGTTGTGCAATAGTCAATATTCATGAGTTGTTTCTATGCAATTAATTTATATGACATAATCTCAACCTTATAAGGTTAACTAAGGAGACAACTACAGTATAAGTAGTAAACATATTTTCTTTATTCCAGTCACTGTAAAACTAACATAAGTGGAGGGGCACGGTGGCTCAGTGGTAGAGCTGTCACCTCACAGCTAGAAGGTCCTGGGTTCGATTCTCACCTGGGACGCTGTGAGCGCTGAAGGAATGCGTAGGGAAGGGTGGGGTCATCAAAAGGGCCCTTCTGTGTGGAGTTTGCCTGTTCTCCCCATGCCCCCTGGGGGTTTCCTTCATATAGGAACCCCTCACCAAAACATGCAATATCCTGGTTGCTAATGTGGTTCCTCCTCTGGTCATTAAGGGCACCTGTTCGGAGGGAGGGGAACTGGTTGGAATAGCGTGAACCTCCCACGTGCTATGTCCTACCGGTGAAGCTTCCCCTGTCAGGTGAAAAGAAGCGGCTGGCTAACTGCCCATGTCTCGGAGGAAGCATGGAGACAGTTTCGGCTCTCCCCAGATTGGCAGAGGGTGGAGTAGCAACCAGGATAAAATAAATTAAAATTAGCACTAATGGGGGATACAAAATGGGATAAAAAATCTGGGGGGGCGATAAAAAAACAAACATAAGTGCAGTTTATGAATGCTGAACAAATTACTGATTACTATTACTGATCCATAACATTAATTCTAACAGGATGAAATCAAAGGGCTACAATTATATTCACCTTACTATTACAGAGCCAGAAATAAATGCCATTCACATATTAACAGGTTTCCACAAACATATTAGCTACTGGTAATTTATAACTCACGTTTTACTAGCGAGGCTTTTATTTGCGAAAATCCATACTTCCTGTTGCAGTTAACTATCTTAGCTTAACCTCGATATAAACGGTGCCATGGCACTAGTCCGATACCTCACGAGTCCGACACCTCACGAGTCCGAAAAAAGAGGCATTGGACAGGGGATCATGTCTATGTTCCCCGGGTTCTATGTTCCCCGGGTTCTATATTCCCCGTTTTTCACTAACCCTAAACCTAACCTCCCCCAGACCCTAACCCAAAACCTAACCTCTCCCACCCCCACGCCTAAACCTAACCTCCCCCAGACCCTAACCCAAAACCATGAGGTGTCGGTCTCGTGAGGTGTCGGACTAGGGGGCAGTCCCCATATAAACGCAGGCATTTAATAATCACTTCGGGAGGCTTGCTCCATAATAAAACAACATTCCACACAATACCAACAACAGGTAATGAATAATATAACATAAGAACATGTTCAGGACTCGACATGACATATTTAACCGACGTGCTGCGTCGGGGGCTGTCAGGTGAGGATCATTAATTAGCGTACATGAACCGGCTATTATTAGCGCATTTGGGAGCGCATTAGCGCCCTTGCCTCACAACTTCCATTGAATTCATGCCTGGCTGCTTCACGCGTCAAGCTTGGAAAATAGGACTGAATCCTTAACGATCGCTTGAGTGTGCCTTGAGCATCCCTTGAGTGCGACACTGTGCGGCCGGTGTGAACGGCCTCGCCTGTTGGCAAGGACGCCTAAATGAAACTTGTGGGTTCAGCGTAGGTTGACCTTAGGTTGAGCGTTGCTTCGGCGTATGGTGTGAACAGGCATTTAAGTGTTTGTACCCACATTGATTATTATTGATCAGTGCTCAGTATTTGACTCCATCCCTTTTGTCTAAATACAGTCAATGAGGTTTCTATTTGAACACAATTTTTTTAATCAATCCTTACATCAAGTCAGTGTCTGTGCTGTAAGGTCAGTAGTTTCAGTCAGCAGTGTGTGTGTGTGTGTGTGTGTGTGTGTGTGTGTGTGTGTGTGTGTGTTGCAGCATTCGGGGCGGTCTTGCAGGGCAGTTTGTTTGGTATGGCGGGCAGGCTGCCTGCCTCCTACACCACGCCCATCATGAGCGGGCAGGGCCTCGCTGGGACCTTCGCCGCATTCGCCATGATCTGCGCCATCGCAAGTGAGAGAGACCAGGCACACTCTACGGGCCCTATCTTGCCCCTGGCCTTAGGCGCTAAACTGGCGTTAAACTCACAAAAACACGCTTTGCGCCTGACTCTGGAAGATAGCATCATGTTTTTAGGCCCCGAAATGCACTTTACGCCGAAGAGGCGTAAAGGATGCAACCGTGATATCATCAGTGGGCGTGTCTTATTCTAGGCTGTGAAGATGAGCAGGAAGGAGAAGAAGGCAGCGACAACATGGAGAAAAATAATTTGCAGTGGTCTGCTGAGGAAACAAAATGTTTAGTGGTGATTTGGGCATCTACCGAATTTCAAGAAAAGCTAGAATGCCGAACTTGCGGAAGAGATGACCAAGGCTGGGTTCACTCGAACGCCAGACCAAATAATTAATAAACTTAAAAAACTGAAGAAGGACTACCGAGGTAGCAAAAACGACTTGGGCAAAACGTCCTCCCACTTTGGTTCCGCTTAAACTGGTGTGAACGTGGGCTGGTTCGCCAGAAAGCACCAAGGTTCTGAGACTCCAGAACAGAGCCAGAGCCGGTTCTTTGGCTGTTGAAACACAAACTGGTTCAAGATTGGGCTCTGGCCGAGAACTGGCACTGAAAATAGGTCGGTGGAAAAGGTGTATGAGTCTGTATTGGTTCTCAGTTTAGACTGATCACTGACAGCAGGTGAGATACCAGAGCTGTCTGTCCCCATGGCTCCACCTGACCTGTGGAGTGGCACAGGGGACTAAGCTAGCACCAGTCATCTTCCGTGATTGACAGTGCTCTGCGCTCCCAGGTAGCCAGGTGGAAGTATGTGGATGACATGACCATCGCAGAACAGCACCACCTCACCCAGCCCTCCTCTCTGCAATCTGTCATGGACAAGCTGTCCTCCTGGGTTTCAAACCAGGCTATGCAGTTAAACCCTAGTAAATGTAAAGTTGTTTATGTGCATTTTTCCCACCATCCACTGCCCCCAGCCCCCCTGCTTCTTAATGACCACCATCTAGAAGTGGTGTTGTCAGTCAAGGTCCTTGGCCTAATGGATCCAAGCGAACTCGAACTGGGACCAGCAGGTCAAGCAAATGCTTTCCACTGCCAAACGTAAGCTGCACATCTTGAGTAGGCTTAAACTTTTTGGTGTAGGCAGAGCTGATCTAGTGACCATTTCCAAAACATACATGATCCAGCCCACCATAGAGTATAGTGCTCCAGTGTGGCACTCCTCCCTATCAGACTACCAATCCAATCCGCTGGAGAAAATCCAAAAAAGAGCCTGCCGCTTATTCTTGGCAATGAGTACAAACACTAGCAGCCCTCCCTCAGTATCCTCAGCATCTGCTGGCTCTCAGGGAGGAGAGAAGATCTGTGCCGATCTGAGTTACGCTCATCATGTCCAAAACTCCCACCTGAGAGAACTCCTCCCTCTTCTAATGGGTCTGTCTCTGGCCGCAGCACCAGACAGGCCAGTAAGCACCAGTCTATGCCAACAAGAACTGAGAACTTTAGGAACTCCACCATCCCCTACCTGAGCAGACTTGTAAATTACAATATGTAACTTGATCTCTTATATTTTAACCCCTCTTTTTTCAAATTATGTTTTGTGTTAACTCGATGCAATATGTTCCTGAATAAAAACTTCAACTTCAACTATCAGTCACTGTGTGCAGGTATTCTGCAACAATGTGGTGTCTTTAGGGCAAGATAGCATTGCATTTTAGATATTTTTTTCTGCAATATAATTTATAATTTGGTGGATTTATTTATTTCCCCCAGAACTGACCGGGGGGTAGAGATGTGCAGATGAGCTTTTATGCCATCCTAATCCATGTGTATGCATGAACCAACCACTCGCCATAAATCAGCGCAAATTATTTCATACTATTTATAGATCTGCGCCCACCGTGCACGCGACATTTCACTATGCTATTAAAGGAGCGAACTTACGGTTTCTGCTGCCGTTGGTGCGATCGCTGCAGTCCAAGACTCCAAATAAACTTCCATGCTGTATTATGGGGGGCGGGATATTCGCGGTCAGCGCGGTTATAACTGAGGCCCGCGCATCACTACCGGGGGGCCAGATTGATTCGGGGGCTGGACTTGGACCATGGGCCGCTAGTTGAATAGGCCTGCTGTAATGTGTAACGTAATGTAATGTAATGTAATGTAATGTAATGTAAGATGACCTCTTCCTCCTCCAGGCGGCTCGGAGATGCAGGACGCAGCGTTTGGTTACTTCATCACAGCCTGCGTTGTGATATTTCTGTCCATTCTGTCCTACATTGTGCTGCCTAAACTGGTAAGCTATCATCTATAACACATAAAAGGGCAAACCTGTGTGTGCGTGCGTGTGTGTGTGTGTGTGTGTGTGTGTGTGTATGTATATATGTATCTATCCTCTGTGTTTAATTTTCCTCACCATCGGACTGACAGCATTCATATTTGGCACAGGTACCAGCAGAGGTCTAGAGCAGATGGTGAAAGGGCGGGATTTTTGAATTAGGTCATTATGGTCGATTAGTAAAAATGGCCAAAAAATGGCCACACACACACACACACACACACACACACATATCTTATGCCCAGTGCAAGGGTAAGCGTTATCTTTGCCAGTTTTAGCACTCAAAATATATTTTTTTTATTGCCACTGGGTCAGTAAATCAAAGGACGTGTTTCAGTGCCCCAGTGGTAATTAAAAGAAAAAGAAATTGAGATTTTGAGTGCTGGAAACTAGTAAAGATAATGTTTGCCCTTGGACTGGGCGAAAGATATGGTCCACCGACAAACAGACAGACAGTGATTGCATGTGCCAACGGGCACTACCCACAGCAGCTAGCAGGTGACACCCACACCCACACACACATTTTAGCACTATATACCCACAGCATCCAGCAGGTCGCACGCACGCACGCACGCACGCACACACACACACACACACACACACACACACACACACACACACACACACACACACACACACACACACACACACACACACACACACACACACACACACACACACACACACAGAGAGACCATCAGTCAGACAGACAGACAGACAGATTGCATGCACAGATTGAAGATATAACCCTCAGTCTTTAGGTTTTGACATTGACTGCAAACGGGTTGATGTTATCTTCCCCGAAACCAAACTAATACTACTTGGCGCTTACTGTCGTCCACCAAAGCAAGATGTAAATGTATTTTTTAAGTCATCGAGGGCAATGCAAGGTGCTGCAAAAAGATTGTGTAATGGGTAAAAAATATACGTCTATAAATTCATGGGTACGGGCACAGGTAAAAATGAACTAAATGCGGGCAGGCAGTGCTTGAGAAAAACGTAGTAGCAATGTATGTTTTTGTGTTGCGCTCAGACTGAATTCACAGTCACGGTAATCTGCTACATAACGTGGGCAGTGTGTGTCTCTTGTTGGCGGAAGTCAGTCTGGTTAGGCAGAGGCAAGAGGAGAGATTGGAGTAGCATACTTTCCCCCTGTTAAACAGTTTTATGCTTTTTTCTACATTTAGCTGACATGTTTCAAGTATGCATACTGCATTGTTTGATGCTATGGACTGCACAACATAAACATTCAAAACTCGGCCGCCCAGTCAACGTGTTAGACTGGAGACGCTGTCTGGTTTCCATAACGACAACATGGGGAAAGTGCAAGTCGGTGGAGAAGTTAACGTTACTTGGACGTTGTAAAAGTGCATTTCTGTCGAGCCTGCTGCTGCCTGGGTGTGTGTGTACTGTCAATGGTTGTATGCTGTTAGTGCCCTGCATGCCCCACCCCCCTCCTCCTCCTCCTCCGTGGTGGGAGGAGTCGAGTGTCTCTGCTCTGCTGCGGTTTGCTCTGAGTTTGATCTGCACTGAAAAGTCCGCTGCCTGCACCCCCCGCTTTTTTACAGCGTGTCCTCGGCTCCCAGCTGAGAATAATGTAACTTTTCATAAAGACGCTGGTGTCGCTGTGTCGGCAACTAAATCATATGGATGGACTATCGCAGCGGACACGGATGGGGCTCAATTGTGGCAGCAGATGACTGCTGTTCACAGGCACAGCTAACGACGTTATGCTTCAAGCATATCAATGGCGATTTCCGTTTCCTCATGACTTCTTCTCTCTTTTCTCCTGGCCTTTGTCTAATCGGGAGGGCACTGTCGCCACCTAAGGGTTCTGTAAAATAGGTTAGACACATTCAATAGCTCCCATATTGTAAGAGGCGATGTAAGAGGCTTAGATCGACATTCCCCCGTCAAAATATGAATTTGGAGTTATTGACGCCATTTGGCGTCGCTGGCAGCCTACGGTAAATTTCTCCTGACGCCATTTGGCGTCGCTGGCACAAGTGTTCGAAATGGGCTTACTTGACAAGTTAATGACGTTTAAATCCTCCCTCTGTGGCGGGTCTCGTAGGGTTCCCTGTAGAACACGGCGCCCCCTCCGCGTCTTCTTCCTCCTTGTTGGGCTCCAGAGGGAGGTGGAGGGGGCTCGTGGTCTAAAAAAGGGTCATGTCGTATTAGGTTTTAAGATGGCGTCTTCCTATGTCACACTGTCTGAAGAAGGGCATGCTGCCCGAAACGTAACCACCGGTGTCAAATAAAAACACCAAAACTGGAGCCTTTGCAGTGTGCGAGCTTTATTCATTTTTCTACTATTCCTGCCTCGAGCTCTGCACCTGCCCTATTAGGTTTGGATTGTGCATGTCTTGCCTTTTTTCCATGTATTCACCTATTTTGACACAGCACTCCTGGGACTCCGTTGCAAAACCGGACCACGTGATACTGCGTAAGATTCCCTACGCCTTTTTCTACGCTACCTTTACGCTACTTTTTAACTTCTATCATGACTGACTTGCTGTCGAACACTTTTGAATTCACGGAGCAGGACTATTCCCGCATTATGCTCAAAGACACTCTCTTCAACGATACTACGGTGAGCTCTACTAACAACGGGTCTATCAAAACCCTATATAAACTCAAAGATAAGGAGGTACGTCAATATTTACATGCAGTATCTTTAAGTGACTACCTAAGAGTCAAGAGAATCCCCCGGGGACTACGGCTTGCTAAAAGCCCGATCATTGGGAGAGATAACGAAGAATATATCAAACGTTGGTGTGAGATACTAAATAAGTGCTCATTCGACCTCATGGCACTCACCATTCAGGAGTTATCCTCCCAACTGGCGAAAACAAAAGAAGAGGTTAATCTACTCCAACAACAACTCATGGCGGATGCGCCCAACAAAGACGACATGACCCGGCTGTTAAACGAATGTGAGCAGAAACAAACTGAGCTGCGAAAAGAAATAACTTTGTCTAAAAAGAAAAAATTTGACCGTGACACAAAAGACTATGAACAAGGCACAGTCTATCAGTGGAAACAGAACCTTCAATCCACACAGAGAGACGCAGGACAGAGACAACGCGGACAACGCTGGAGAAGAAGAGACCCCAGACGTTTCAGTCCATCTACATCCGCCTCCTCACGCGACATGGATGTACAAGTGTGGTAACTGCCAACAATGCAACTTCACGCGAAAAACCAACAAATTCTATCACCCACACACAGGCAAAACCTTTAACATTAAGGGGATTATCTCATGTAAAACCAGTAATGTGATCTACATGTTAAAATGCCCCTGCGGCCTGATGTACATAGGCAAAACCTCCAGACCTCTGAAGAACAGAATCTCAGAGCATAGAAGCAATATCAGGAACCATGATCCCAAGAGTCCTGTAGCTAACCACTTCAATCATATGCACCATTCTGTTGCCTCTCTCAGCTACACTGGGATAGAGCATGTGCAACTCCCACGAAGGGGGGGTGACATGAACAATCTTCTTCTAAGACGCGAGCTCTTCTGGATCTACACTCTGGACACTTTGGCACCCAGGGGCCTCAATGAGGAAATGGACATTCGTCCTTTCCTATAACTGAACTTTTTGTGTGTTGCATTCGAATGGTCTCTCTCGTTCTCTCTCTCTTTTTAACTTTATTACTCTAACTTTATTACTTCAAGCAATCGTGGTCCTGCGTTTTTTGCCATTGTTACACCGGTTTCAAACATATAGAGGCGCCTCTCTAGCGTACCCACACCTTATGACGGCCCGCTAGCCTGACGGTGGTGTTGGACCACACTATTGAGCTTTCCTCCTATTACTGTATGTACATATAGTCACACATATATATATATATATATATATCTCCTTCACATAATGCAGATCTCGCATTTAGGCATTAATACCACTTTGGAACTCATTTAATTAGCAGTACAATGCATATGTGAGTTGTCCTGCTTTATCTGTCATTTATTATAATATATTGTATTGTATTGTTCCATTTCTATCTTTGTATACTGTCATCCTGGGCACCTCCAGTGGATGCCCAGGCCCATTTTGTGGGAGATGTGTATTATTATTGTTGTTTCTCTATGGTCAGATTTGGTTCTGTCCACATAAAAGTCTGGAGTATAGCCAATATGCCACAACTGTGCTATTTTCACTTTTGATCACAATGTATAATTGTAATTGTATGTAACTTTTCTTCATCCAAGCTTTTCCTGTCACATGACCAAGTTGACCCACTTGACTGCGTCATGTGACTGTTCCATGCATGTATTTAAGATGGCGTCTTCCTATGTCACACTGTCTGAAGAAGGGCATGCTGCCCGAAACGTAACCACCGGTGTCAAATAAAAACACCAAAACTGGAGCCTTTGCAGTGTGCGAGCTTTATTCATTTTTCTACTATTCCTGCCTCGAGCTCTGCACCTGCCCTATTAGGTTTGGATTGTGCGTGTCTTGCCTTTTTTCCAGGCAGGACTCGATAAGCCTAGGCTTCTTCCTGCCCCTTTTCAAACAGTTCGCCTTTTTTATGTTTGAGTTTACGTATTTTCTTTTTGATGAAGTCTATTAGACTGTTATGTTTACTGTTTTTTTCACTTTATGTATTGTTTTAACTGTTTGAAATAAATCGTTTCAATCAATCAATCAATCAATCAATCAAATATAGCCTACATTATGTAAAGTCATTGACAAAATGTGTTTTTATTGTAAAACTAAATGTGAAGTAGGGCCAATTTATTGGAGCGGACATCACAGTATAGGACATGACAGTAGAACCGCGTTACACTGTCACTTATCTAAATCACATTAAATCTGCGAGGGATATATAGCCCCAGGATGACATATATGTTTCACATAGGGTTGTGTTTTGATTTCGCAATTTTATTTTGTCCAATATTGAAATGTTCTACAATTGCATGTTGTGTGTTAACATTACACATTACAAATTTCTCCCTTGGGAGACAAAATAAAGTAACCTTGAATAGGGCCCGTAGTCTTTCAAATTGCGTGTTTCCGCCCTCACCAATGCGTAAAGATGCACACAGTGCAGAGAGATTTATATAATAATTTAAAAAATGATATAATAAATACATACATACAATATTAAAATATTACTATAATTATTGTAATCTGTAATGTATTACTGATCGAAAATAAAATAAACTAAATTGTACAGAAGATAAACTCGCTGTCGAACTCTTTCCTGTGTCTGTGTTTTTGTTAGGAGTTCTTCCAGTTCTTCCAGAAGACGTCTGAAAAGGAGAACTCTTTAAGTCTGATGAAGAAAGGTAGGAAGAGTCGACTGTCTGGATTGCAACACCAGGTGGAGCCTTAGGCCAGAGATATACTTTATTTTACTGCACCTTCATGTGCGCATAATGGTTGCCTCTCATATCCTGCATCTGTTTGCAGCGTAGGATGCGCAGGATATGTATGCAAACACATAGCCAATCTCCACCCTTAGCCTAAAGCAGTGGTTCCAAAACTGGGGTACTACGGGGAGTACTTGAGATCAATTGAAAAACGTAAGAATAAATCTTGAAAATAAATAAAAATGTTAAAATAAATCTGGTAAGGAGCCACTACCATTTCTTATTTTGCAATGTTATATTCTTCAAAGTGTGGGTTATCATTCATTCATTGCATTGCATGGGGGGGAGATATGTACTGTATGTGTGTGTGTGTGTGTGTGAGTGTGTGTGTGTGTGTGTGTGTGTGTGTGTATATATATATATGTGTGTAAATATATATATTTACTTTCATATTCACTACATATATATATATATATATATATATATATATATATATATATATATATATATATGTATATATATATATTTACTTTACTAGCAATGTACCCGGCATTGCCCGGGCTAAATAGGTACAAAGCAATACAACTGCGTCTTTTGCTTGGCCGGAAATTATGGTGGTGTCCAGATGGTTTGCAGGATTATCCAACCTGCCTTGATCGTCCCTGGGTCCTAACCCACCGCCATGCAAATATTTAGTCCAATCCAACCTGGGGTGTGGGCGTAAGGTGGCTTTCAGGATTTTCCAGGACCTTCCAGGTAGTTACAGGACTTGATGACCTGGCAATGACCTTCCCTGGATCATAACCCACCGCCATGCACATTTTCAGCCCAATTCCACCTGGGGAGAGGGCGTGAGGTGTTTTCCAGGACTTTCCCGGTGGTTCCCAGGACTTGATGACGTGCTCGTGACCTTCCCCGGATCAGAACCCCCCACCATGCAGAATTGCAGCCCAATCTGACCTGGGGTGATGGGTGTGAGGTGTTTTCCAGTTGATGAAGGGCCTATGACCTTCCCCAGATCATAACCTCCCTGACAGGCAAAATGTCAGGCCAATCCATCATGGGGTGTGTGTGTGTGTGTGTGTGTGTGGGCGTGAGGTGTTTTGCAGGACTTTCCAGGTGGTTCCAGGACTTGATGACGTGCCCCAGATCATTAGCCTCACCATGTAAAATGGCAGGCTAATTTCAGGCCAACTTCTACTTTATTGTGTAGATCAGGGATGGGCAACTTTCATGATAGAGAGGGCCACACAAAGAATTCCTCACTACCAGAGGGCCAGATTTTGCTGAGGGCTGGGGGCCGAACGGCGCCGAGTCCCTCACGTACTGTGAGGGAAGCTGCGGAAGCCCCCAAATAGCCAAAAAGGGCGAGCAGACATTTCAATCATCAAGACAGCCAGAAAAATAGCTAAAGGGGTCCTATCTCCTCTGATACACATGACTGTAACTAATGTATGTATGTATAGATAGATAGATAGATAGATAGATAGATAGATAGATAGATAGATAGATAGATATGTATACATACAACATATATATATATATATATTCTCATCTCTCCTCAGAGAGCAGCGCGGCTGAAGCGGCACATGGCGGCGGCCAGAGTGTTTCCATCCTGAGAATCTTCAAGAAGGTCAAACACATTTAGATGTTTCTCCACAGCAGAACCAGCTTCACACTGCACAGCAATTATTTCCCAGGTTTCATGGTACTTAGCAGAGTAGCTGTTCTAGGTCCTATAGATGTAAGAATCAGGAAGCAATTAACATGTATGAAGCATTACATGTAACGTACTGTAACTCAGTCTGTGGCTTGATTTTTCACAGGCACTCGGGCCAAGTTTCGTGGAACCTCTGTGCGTTCCTGAGCTAGCCTTTCAGCGCCTCAGCCAGCCAGTAAATAAAACCAGATAAGAAGATCCACAGGCTACTAGTAGCTAAGAAACAGAGTCCACGAATGTCGGCAAATGGGCCACCACAACACAGAGTCCCCTAAAACATCCACCTGAGCAGAAACAAACAAAAAAAAGTTTTATCTAGTGAAGCCCTTCTGGCCAAGCAATGTGACCCACGATCTGGTTGCTCGCATTCTCTGTGTGCTTCTGCTTCAGAGTCACCATCGGGACATGCGTGTGTGTGTGTGTGTGTGTGTGTGTGTGTGTGTGTGTGTGTGTGTGTGTGTGTGTGTGTGTGTGTGTGTGTGTTGTAGCGAGTTTGACCCTTTTAGTTTAAGGGAAAGTGGGGTGCAAGTCAGAGTCTCGTCTGACAAATAATAATAATAAATTCGAAATCAAATAATTCAGTCAAACCATACAAACAATGTAGCAGACAGCAATAGCATAGCAATATGACACAAGAAACCAGCACTGCAAAAAACAAACAGCCAACAACTCACTTTTCTATTTGTATTGCATACGTGAAATTAATGAACATTACACACACAGATCATGTGTGTGTGCGTGTGTGTGCGTGCGTGCGTGCGTGCGTGAGTGAGTGAGTGCGTGTCCGTATAGCCCCACAGTCAAGAGTTCAATCCAGTTCAGAGGCAATCCAGTACAAAGTTCGTTACAAAGTTAAATCCAGTTCCCAAAACACAGGGTAATGCAACGTACAGTAAATCCAGTCCGGGTTTTACCGCGGATCCACCCAAGTCAACACAGCAAAACAGGAATTTGATACACAGCACAGTACGTTCAGTTTGTATCATGTGTCTCAGCGTCAACTACTCACGGTAGCCGTTACTCAGTCAGTTGTCAAGGAGAGATTGTGTCAACAGCCTTGGCTGCCTTAGGCTGAGTCATCATGGAGGACGACTCCTGGAACTCCGAGGGAAAATAAACTACACTGTTTCAGGAAATCCCAATCCTTCTCCAGGGCGGACTACTATCAATCTTCTCACGATTTGGCTACACAACGCGGACTTATCACGCACGGACGCCGATCGCTTATTAAAGATGAGTTTAACTTTTGTCTGCACACACACTGACAGCTGCCAGCTCGCTGGTCTGACACACACTACTACTACTAGTAGTTTTCCGGGTGGTTGGTTCACACTACGCGGGTTTTTTTGGAGAGGGCTGTGATTGGATTATGGGACTCTGTGGGTGGTAACATTGAGAGTCATGAATGAACTCCTGATGAGTGGGTGGTGACGTTCATTGAAACGAGCTGGTCGTTACAGTGTGTGTGTGTGTGTGTGTGTGTGTGTGTGTGTGTGTGTGTGTGTGTGTGTGTGTGTGTGTGTGTGTGTGTGTGTGTGTGTGTGTGTGTGTGTGTGTGTGTGTGTGTGTGTGTGTGTGTGTGTGTGTGTGTGTGTGTGTGTGTGTGTGTGTGTGTGCGTGTGTCTCTCTCTCAGATCTGGGTGCTCGCATTCTCTGCTTCTGCTTCACCGTCACCACTCACCATCGGGACATACGTGTGTGTGTGTGTGTGTGTGTGTCTCTCTCTCTCAGATCTGGGTGCTCGCATTCTCTGTGTGCTTCTGCTTCACCGTCACCATCGGGACATACGTGTGTGTGTGTGTGTGTGTGTGTGTGTGTGTGTGTGTGTGTGTGTCTCCCTCTCTCTCAGATCTGGGTGCTTGCATTCTCTGCTTCTGCTTCACCGTCACGTACGGTGGCGCAGTCAGTAGCGCTGTCGCCTCACAGCTAGAAGGTTCTGAGTTCGATTCTCGCCTGGGACGCTGTGGGCGCTGGAGTTGTGACCCCCCCATATCTTCAGTGCCCACTGCCCAGGTGGGCTATCTCATCGAAAGGGCCTTTCTGTGTGGAGTTTGCATGTTCTCCCCGTACCCCCCAGGGGGTTCCTCTGTACATAACCCCCCACTAAAAACATGGAGACGATCGTCATCCGACCAGTGACGACAACATCTGAAGTTGGTCCAATGATGGTCCAATGATGGTCCACGGGCGCTGGAAAGAAAAAGCGACCACTGCTCCTGGCCTGCCCCCTGGAGAAAAGGACAAGCCTGGATGGGTCAAATGCAGAGGACATATTACACCGGCCACCAGCATGAGTGTGTGTTGTGGCCGCATGCATGTGTTGTAGTGTTCGTGTGACAATAAAGACAGGCTTCTGTGTGTGTGTGTGTGTGTGTGTGTGTGTGTGTGTGTGTGTGTGTGTGTGTGTGTGTGTGTGTGTGTGTGTGTGTGTGTGTGTGTGTGTGTGTGTGTGTGTGTGTGTGTGTGTGTGTGTGTGTGTGTGTGTGTGTGTGTGTGTGTGTGTGTGTGTGTGCGCGTGTGTGTGGGGGGGCGGCTTTAGCTCAGGAGGTAGAGCGGGTCGGCCAATGACGCAAGGGTTGGCGGTTCGATCCCCGCTCCCTCCCAGCCGCTGTCGTGTCCTTGGGCAAGACACTTAACCCTCCTTGCTCCCGATGGTGTGTAGGCACCCTGCGTGGTAGCCTGCCGCCATTGGTGTGTGAATGGGTGAATGTAGACTATCTACTGATTGTAAAGCACTTTGGATAAAAGCGCTATATAAATGCAGGCCATTTACCATTTACCATGTGTGTCTCCTCTCTCAGATCTGGGTGCTCGCATTCTCTGTGTGCTTCTGCTTCACCGTCACCATCGGGACATACCCGGCTGTCACTGCCGACGCCAAATCCACCATCGCTAATGACGGCTCCTGGGGTACACACACACACACAGTTCTTAGAGCGGTCAGACCGCTGGACCGATGCATCAAGCTCCTTTAATGTATTAAAATTTAGAGAAAGTTCATGCGCTAAACCACAGTTAGGAAGACGGAGACTGGTGCTCAACAGTTGAGGAACCTTATGATGCTCCTTTAATGTATATTGATCTGTCAGATCAGAGCGCCAAAAATCAGAACTGGGCCATTTAAATGCCAGGTCTGAAAGGGCCTTGCTTACTCAATCTGCTTAATCAGCATTTCAGTGGCTTCCATTATATTTTGTTTTGTGTCCTCAGAGCTCTACTTCATCCCAGTCTCCTGCTTCCTGCTCTTCAACCTGTGTGACTGGGCCGGCAGGAGCCTGACTGCTGCGTGTATGTGGGTCAGTACACAAACACAACACTACACAAACACAACACAATATAACTAATATACAACCACAACATCAAAGCTTATTAAGGGCCACACCTCAGCCACGCCTCCTACAGCTATACTATGCCTCCCCAGGCACGACCAATCTAATTGACCTATATATACTGACCTAAGTAACCCTCTACCCCATCTTGGCGTGCATTCAGCACCCCCCCCACCCTCCTCTCTCTTCCCATCTCCTCTCTCTCTCATCTTCTCCTCCACAGGACACTAAGGCCCCGTTTACACGGCAACGCTACCTGCATAAAATTGCAAACTTTTTTAGCGTTAGTGCCTTCTTCCTTTTACATGGGAATGGCGTTCTTGGGGCATGAAAATGCAAAAAAGTGAAAACAGCTCCCAGAGTGGAATTCTTTGATAACGCTGCCCCTTACTGTTGCCATTTAAAGTGGAGAAACGCAATTCAAGTGATGACACAGTCCCCCTTCACCATGACAATGGTAGTGTTGTGCTCGTAGGAGCTGGTTTGGTTATGAAATATGATTATTAATAATTATTCATTATTAATATTCATGAAAGTCTCAGATTTGACAGAAAATATTGTATTCTCTGTAAGATTCGGGGCACCAGCGTGGATAAGGCCACACACCTGTCTAAAAGTCAAGTTATGACTATTTTAGACACCAAACCAAATTATCTATCAGTCTCATAATGATATAATGTACATTGTACAGTTAATTGAAGGGTCAAAGTCCATAAGCTTCTGTCACAGATTTCCACAGATAAAATACCTCATGAACAATAACCAAGATTCATAGAATTATGTAATAAAAAGATTTAATTAATCACAATATCAATGGACATTAACATAATGATTAAAATGTCAGTTAATCACATCTAATTCTACAACTAATAATCTATCACATATATAGCTAAACATTACATCAATTGTGTCTGTGTGTGTGTGTGTGTATGAGTATGTGTATAATTTTGATATAATTAATCTTCACATTGGCATGTAGCCTATTCATTAAAGACATTTCTTTTAACAGTGCAAACAGCAATTTTACATAGCTATTCTTTTGAATAGAACAGACCTGCAAGAGTTTACATCATTAGTGCAAAAGAAATTTAGATTTCAGATGAAATCTTCTGAATAAAAGGATAATTAGCTTATTGAAAATTATGGATTTAGACGTAGAAGTAGAAAAGCTAAATAAAGACAATCACAATGTTGCAAGTGCAATCAAACCGAGTAAATATATATACAATATGTACATGAGGGGAGGAGTGTTCCGTGGATAATACATATGAATTTACAACCACAATTGAATTTACAACCACAACTAATATACGTACAACCACATTATCACCAATATACAGTACAACCACAACCTAACTAATATACAACCACATTATCACTATTATCTCTCTCTCCCTCTTTCTGTATCACTCTCTCTCTCTCTCTCTCTCTCTTTCTCTCTCTCTCTCTTGTCTCTCTCTCTCTCTCTCCAGCCGGGGCAGGACAGTAAGTTGTTGCCTCTATTGGTCGCGGGCCGCCTGCTCTTTGTTCCTCTCTTCATGCTGTGTAACATTCAGCCTCGCTCCATCCTGCCCGTCTTCTTCAGGAACGATGTCTGGTTCATCCTCTTCATGACACTGTTCGCCTCCAGCAACGGATACCTAGCCAGCCTCTGCATGTGCTACGGCCCCAAGTGAGACCCGCCCCTTTTCTCTGGCCAGCCTCTGCATGTGCTACGGCCCTAAGTGAGACCCGCCCATTTTCTCTGGCCAGCCTCTGTGTTTTGCTCGCACCTGTGTTTATTCTGCCTTTCAAAAGGGTCTATTAGGCCTATTTGTTGTCATCTTCTCATTCTTTCAGTTATTTCTGCTTACTTGTAAGATTATGTTGACTGGAAAGTCCTCCTTCTGAGGAAAACAAGGTCTAGCACCCTATGGTTTTTCTAGAAATGTGATGATCAAAACAGCGTTTCTAATCATGAATGATTGTGATTCTATTTACTCTTCTATTTTTTCTCCATGCAGAGAAACCACATCCAACTATTTAAAAATGCTCTCTGAATTATCCTTGCACTGTGTATAAGTTACTCTAGGATTGGGTAAGGGGTTGATCATGGGAAGCTGTCCTGTTTGGGCCGCGGGGGAGGGGTGTGTGAATGTGCAACATGTCCAAGGCAATAATATGAAGGAAATAACACACCAAATGTTTTTAAGAGATTATTGCAGGGACCTCAATTTTGAGAACCACTGACTTAAAGCGCATGGTTTTGCGCAGCCACAACTTGGAGCCTTGCCGCCGCCGAGCGGCAACAGCGAGACTGTGCATACTCAAACGTAACTTGTCCAAAACGTTATCGTGTCGTTTACCAAGAACTTGCAATCATGTCGTTGGGGGAACATTTTATTGTGCCTCCATTTCAAAACTCATTCCGGTGAGCCTGCAGAAGGCTTTGCTAGATGAGGGACAAGCACGTTAAATGAGGAAATGGCATTTCCTCATTCCTCACAACAATGAATTGACGGCGCAGAGTCACATTTTCGACGTGCTGCACACCCCCTTCGCCCAGCTGCGGCGAGCCCCTCGGCGCAGTCAGCGCCGCCGATTTCGCTCGAGCATAATTTGCGCTTAAGACTTAAGAGAAGCGGGTGTTTGCCACTGGGTTGTGCATACAGTCTCCCGTCTGTCAGCGGGGTGACAGACTGACAGCTGGAGTGGTTGGGGAGTGGTTAATGTAAATGTGGAGCTATTGTTCACACCCCCATGGCTGCCAGGTGTGAAAAAGTTCCTTTCTTTGCTTTGAGGTCGATTTTCTCAGGATCTTCATACTTTTAGGAGTGTGAACATTCAAATGAGCATACTGTATCTTCTTCAATTATTTTCAGATTTCAATGTGTGACACATCGTTTGAAAACATACAATCTGCGTATCAAGTCAAGTCAAGTTTATTTGTATAGCCCTAATTCACAAGCATGTCTCAGTGGACTTCACAGAGAATATGTCTAGCTAAATCTAGCTGACACAACAATAGCAATTACAGTAGTAATAATGTCAACATGATTGAACAATCGTATGATAGAGACAGAAAGAGAAAGAGAGTGAGAAAGGGGGATGGAAATGTGGGGGGGGAGAGAGCAGGGAAAGGGATGGGGTGGGGAGGGAGCAGGGAAGGGAGAGCGGGGGGATGTGGGGGATTATTATCATTCATAAAAAAAGACCTTGCCCCACTTTCTACACAAATTACCAGTCCCACGGGGAGGGGGGGTGACTATTTATAATAAATGTAGCAGTGTATTATTTAATGACCTGCAGTGAAGCTCCTCTGAAGCTTCTCCTCCTGTCCGTCTTCAGGAAGGTTCTCCCTCAGGAGGCGGAGACAGCTGGTGCCATCATGGCCTTGTTCCTGTCTCTGGGTCTGGCTCTGGGAGCGGCGCTGTCCTTCCTGTTCAGAGCACTGGTGTGACCCGGTCTGGTCTGAGCTGAAAAGCATGTGTTAAGTTTTGCGGCTTAAGTTGTGATGTTTAGGCGAAAAACTTAACACAAGTTTTTTCGTCTGGGAAACAACTGGGAGCAAACTGCCATCTGACAGTCAGCAACACTGAGAACAGCACTGTGTTAAAGTATCTGAGGATGTTCACACACTACAGCTTTATCACATTTACCCTATTTCCTCTAATATTATTTTGCTTAACTGCAGAGGGTGCCAGGCCTTTATTGGCAGCAGGTTTATATTACAGACATACCTTTATTTCCAATTCCCTCTGCGTATATTTGCTCATATTTTAGTATGAAGCCTCCATGTTTTCTGATCTGCTTCTGTTGTTGTTTTGTTGTTTTTCTTTACTGCAATACATTATGATAATTACGGTACAGTAATCGGCGACGACATGCTCCAGAGAAAAAAGGAAAAGTCAGCCACTGATACTTGCATAGGTGCCCATATGGTCCTTCAAATGTAGCTACTGCCATCTTGTGACACTTGTGCATTACTACAAACTGCAGTTACATTATATAACAGTCATGAGTCATGAGTTTACCAGTATGCAAGTTGTTTTTCCTTAGTTTTTTGCCTGTATTTGTGGCCAGTCTTTATTTGTTTGTGTCAGCCACACCCATGACCATTAACGGATGGCCAGAACCCAGCTTTTAATTGGCCATTAGTGGAAATACGGTATCTCAAATTACTTCTCTGCTCAGATGTCAATGTTAAACTCCAGTCAGGAGGTGGCGAGTGTTTCCAGAGTCAAATCAACAGATGCTCCGTGGGCAGGGGCACATGCTCTATGGGCGAAACCAAAATTTTGCTGTACGTGGGGCTAAATGCTCTGTGGTTTAAATTAACGGCTTTGTGGCGTTTCTGCTCAAACTAGAACAATAATTATATATTTATTTTCTCCACTCATTTTGTTTTGGTTTCATTTGCTGGAGTGTGTGTTCATCCTTCACAATATAATTTAGAAGCGACATATTCTGTCATGTATTCAGTATGCATCGTGTAGGATTCCTTACAACTGACACTTGATATTGACTTTGCAACTTTGAATTGCATTTATTCTAATATGTATTTGTATATTATTATCAGCAACAATACTGTGTATCCACACTTTAAGTAATTTAAGTTAATATTGATATTTTGCCAAATGACAAAGTGAAACCTATTTTGAAAAAACTAACCAACAAACTGAAATTTCATGCGTTTACCCTAATTACAATAAACATTAATATGAGCATCATGACATCACAATGGTAACATCACGACACCGACATGACAGTCATGAGTAGGAAAAAACATGGTTGGTAATAGCATCAGCTATAGACAGGTAACAGCAAATAGCATTAACAACTACTTTATTGGTATGCTTGCTGATTGGTCTGAAAGCATACTACCGGTAAGTTGAAAAAATAATCATATACTATAATCTTATTTTTCTTGCAATATACAGATCATTTCCCAAAAATTTGAATATCATGGAAAAGTTAGTTTTTCCCCATAATTCCTTTCAAAAAGTGAAACTTTCATAGATTATAGATTCATTACACACAAAGTGAAATATTTCTAGCCTTTATATATAGAATACCTGTATTTTGCTTAGTACTCATTGTTATTGTTATTATCATTACTATCAATATTATCAATATTATATATCAAGAAAAAAGAAAATAATGATAGTAATAATAATAATAATAAAAAAAAAAATGAATGTAAAAAGGGTAGGCGCTATAAGCGTTTGCTTCAGCCTACTCCTTTTCGGTCTTTTCAGGCTTGTATAACACCCAACCAGCAATCACTGTTTGTTCTCTTATTTTGTTTTCTTGCTTTTCTTTAATCACAACTGTATTGAGCTGTACTTGTGAAATTGACCGAAATAAACTAAACTAAACTAAACTAAACTAAACTATTTGTTTCATTTTTCATAATTTTGGCCTATACAGCCCCAGAAAACCCCCAAAACAGTATTTCAAGAAATTAGAATAGTGTGAAGAAAATCAGCAGTTACTTCTCAGTTATGACTGACTCCAGCCTCAGTCCACTCCCTCTGAATCTCTGCCAAATGTTTGAATCGTCTTTGCTTGACAATCCGCTGAAGCACACGGTCATCCATGGTATTTGCATGATATTCAGATTTTTGGGATAGGATCTGTATGATGTGGGTGGCCATGTTGAAATGGCATCAAATGATGAACTGGGGAGCAACTGGAGATTCAGAATTCATACCCTAGTTTCCGACTTGGAACTCCGAGTTGAGAAGCCATTTTATTGTATTTTTCCTAGTAGGAAGTGGGAAACTCTGACCTCCTTATAATCGAATGCAGCATTAGTTATGGTGAAACACAATGTTTTGTGCAAAAAGTTGACTGTGTTGTCACATTATAGTACAGTAGTATAGTATTGCCGTATGTAGTAGCCTAGTATAGTAGTTGTATAGTATGCAGTACAGTCGCATTGTGCACCAGAATGTAGGTGAAAGGTAGTATAGTATAGTATACGTTTGCAGTAGCCTATGTATAGTTGTCAGTCTCACCTCTGCATTCATCAGAAACAGATTGACTCCAGCAGTGGATCTTCTACTCTGACAACTGCAGACAAAGCAGAAAAGAGGCTTCAATCATGCAATAACATTGAAGTTATTCACTATGTAAAGACCTGCAGACAAAATATTAATATGCTATTTTTTTAATTGAAATAACTTTTGATTTATGATTGATTGTGCACATTGTTTATTACAGATAAAGCACACTACCTCTACCATTTTGTGGAGCATGAAAGCGGAAATGTTTCAGTTCCACTGCACTGTGCCCTAACCAACCCACAGAGGACTTCCTGTGCCAAACAGTAACATGTCAATAAATACAACTTTTTTTTTTTTTTTTAGGAAGGGAGTCTTGCCGGAGTCTTGACGTTTTTTGGGACGTTTGGATGATTTTTAGCCATATTTAGAGGAATATCTCATTTTAAATTAACATTAGGATTATACT
The DNA here is from genome assembly GCF_964638095.1 of Poromitra crassiceps. Taxonomy (NCBI): domain Eukaryota; kingdom Metazoa; phylum Chordata; class Actinopteri; order Beryciformes; family Melamphaidae; genus Poromitra; species Poromitra crassiceps. Next base: position 55,365,761 of record NC_139631.1, on the reverse strand, counting down.
GTAGTGATGTCATTATTCAGTATTTTCTCCTTTTCGCACTCACTTGGTGACCTGCTCTCCCTTTAGGTCGTTTTACAATTACACTACAACAGACAGCAACAGAGGCAGTTGCCCCCTCAGATTTTGAAAAAAACAATATTTGTTTTTTTTAGGGGGACAAAACACACAAACACACACGGTCGCATCTGCACACAGAAAACAAATCAATCCTGCCCAAGTCCCACACAAATAAATGGATCATGCTGTGTCGGCTTTAAACCGCGGTACCACTCCAACTTCAAAGATGGAAAATAATATAGCCTACTTCAACTCAAAATGAACTCTCACACCCTAAACATAAAGAAAGAGAACAAAACCCCCACTTCTTACGCATTCAAAAGTGATCAAATATTGATCGAGACTATAGCCTATTCAACCTTTCATATACTAGGCCTAACGAGAAACACCAAGTCACAAATGCAACCCCAAAGATAGCAATAAACAAATTCCTATTAAACTTGATTTGAATGTCAAAATATGTTCACAATAGGCCTACTTAACATAAAAAGCAAAGCTATAACCTAACGGCTGTGACACTCCATATTATTAAGGCTGATACCATCAGCCTTCCTCCGGCCTGCTGTAGCCTATGAGCTGAGCCCACAAACACACACAGTCACACACGCACGACAGTGCGGATAACAGCATAACTTGTTGCCAGCAAGGCAACAAGTTAGCAAGGCAGCAAATTATTTCACACAAATTCACATTGTTTTTAAATGTTTTTATTTCAGAACCACAGCCTAGGTAGGCTATAGACTATGGGGCTTGGCTATTTCTTGCAGCTTTTACACTACAGTAACATTGATAAAATAATTATAAACTAAAATAAAACAATTACAAAACTTGAACTTGACCACTGCATTTGCATGATTATTTTTATCCATTTTTAAAAGTATAATTCATCAAGTAGCAATACTCTTATTCTTGCAAGCCAATATTGAATAGAAAATAATGACAACATAGCACAACGTGCTGTAATAAAAAATAGGCTGGAGCTTTGGGTTCATGTTGCCAAGGTTTTCTCTCCCTTTGAGAGCAGAGCGCAAAAGAGTGGCTGGAGCCAGCCTGGCTGGTTATAGCGACCCTAATTGGCGACCGACGCCGAATGTGTCTTTTTGTTACTGCGGTTACGACAGCTTGAAAAGAGGAAGATAATCCGTTGCTGTCCGACCTGGTGAATGCATGGCTGTGTTTAGTGAGCTGGAGCTGCTGATGCGGATACAGGAGAGCTGAGTGCGGAGCGGCTTGGAGACCCCTCAGTCTGCTGCGCGCGCTCCAGATGCACCAAAGGGCAGCGACGAGTCGACTATAGCCTCTGACTTCAGTTATTGTTGTTTGCACTAATGACTGTCCTCATGTTTTTGGGGAACATCCTGTCGAAAAAGCGAGTCTAACTGTTGAGGCATACAGTCTGACCAGAAGCAGGGAAAAAACCTATTCCCACCGAAGATAAAAATGATTGGGCAGAAGAGGGGACATAAAAGCGTGGGGAGAATTCCCCCCATCCACTACATAAGATTGTGAAAATGGGGGTAACTCAATTTTGATAAGGAAAAAATAAAGTCAGATAGAACCTTTTACATCTAAACAATGGGCAGAAACAGTGATGTCGTCCAATAAGGGATGTGTTTGAAAGGCAAGTGGGGGCTTCCAATTATTTAGAAAATAGTCACATTTCAAGAGCGTAGAGTGCATAAATGTAGGTTAATACTTCGTTAAACGTCTATTTCCCCCAATAGTCGATGTCAACATTCAGTGCCATAGCAAGCTAGCATCAAAACTAACACTGCAACAGCAGTCCTTTTGATCTTTTTGGCTTTATACAAAAAGTAAGTAATTACTGGTGATGGCATGATTGTCTTCAGAGTTTCAGAGTAAAGCTGTACTAAGAAAACAGGGCTCTACCCTTTCCATGTAGATCGCAACCAATCCTGCTTTGTACACTACAACAGTAGTGCCTCAAATCCCATCTGAGTTATTTTAGCAGTAAAACATAATAATCTCAAGTGGACTCCATAAAAAAGGATATCAAAAGTGGAAAAAGTCTGTTTAATCTTCATACTGTATATACCATGACTGGCTAGTTCATTTCACTGCGGTCCTGGGTCCATCTCCTAGTTCATCACACTGAGGTCCTGGGTCCATCTCCTAGTTCACACTGAGGTCCTGGGTCCATGTCCTAGTTTATCACACTGAGGTCCTGGGTTTGCGGATGAGGAGGCAGGTGGGCCCTTGGTCAGCAGCTTTGATGATGTTCCAGGCATCGTAGTGCATTAGGCCCTCCAGAGAGTGCCCATTGACAGCCAGGACCTCGTCACCTACATCGATGACCATGGAGAGCTCTGCAGCACCTCCTATTGTAGGGCAAATAGAAGTAGAAGGGATTAAGATGTTACCTAAAATATAGTACAATGGATAGAGGCAGATTTTCTCATTTGAAGAGTTTGTGGCATTTTCTGTACTATGATTAATTAATTAAAAAGAAAAAACATGGAAAAGCTGCTCATATTGGAACACAAAGCCTACTCTGCAGAGGTCTGAAGTCAACTTTGTGCCAGACTTTGAAATACAATACAGTAGTATTGTAGCCTCCAAGAACTGATTACTCCACAAACCTCCACCCACACCCTCAGATCTACCAACAGCTTGCTCCTCCAAGCCCCCAGTACCAAACTCCGCATCCTGGGGGCAGTGGTGTATGAAGTACTCGAAATCCAAACTTGAGTAAAAGCAGTGCCACTGCTGGCCATTTGGGTGCCCTAAGAGTAAATCTTTCATTGCGTTCCCCCGTTCGTAGAGTTTTAAGTAATAGTAATAGTAACAGTAATATACCAGTTATGAGAAAAGAGAGAAAACAAATGGTAGCTAGCTAGCCTCCTAGCCTCGCAAATGGGGAGCTCCGCACCACAATACCCAGAGTGCCTTGTGGTAGTGTTTACTTACTGTCGTCTCCTGCTAGTGACGTCATTAGTATATGACAGCTAGTTAGCTGTTTGCTAGCTAACGATGTTCGCTAGCTGCCTACCAAAATGGAAACATTAGCATTAACTAATGTTAGCACAAGCATTAGCCAAAGTTAGCTAGCTAACTGTCGTTACATTCAAAAAGAAGCAATGTGAGACAAAAAATGGTTAGATGCTGCCACTCCGACGTTCTGCCACTCCGAAATATCGGCACTCAGAAAGGGGGTCTATATTCCCCGTTTTTCACTAACCTCTCCCAGCCCCCACGCCAAACCTAACCTCCCCCCATGCCTAAACCTAACCTCCCCCAGACCCTAACCCAAAACCTAACCTCTCCCACCCCCACGCCTAAACCTAAGGTCGGCATTGCGGCTTCTAAGGTGAACGACCGCCAGTCCGAATAATGGAAGTTAACGTTCGGAGTGGCAGGGCTTCGGAAAGGCAGAGGAACCCCGAGACAAACTGTGAACTATGATCAAATCTGTTTATTTAGCGTAGCGTAGCGTAACTCTGTAGCTCTAGATTTCAGTTTACCTAGGACACAGCACTGGCAATATTTTCAATTAAGGCTTGTGAAAAGATTGTGAAAATGGCATTACTTGTGAAAACTTTTAGTTCAATTAATACCCCTCCGCCTCACTCGGATCTACTGAGCAACATAATAAGAACATTTGGTCTGGTCACGAAGCATCACACTATTATTCCATGACTTTCAACCAAGCTCACAAAGGGAACTGGGCATTAAAACGGGTCTGGGAACATGATTTACATTGTTCATTTAATGAGAAGGAATGGGACAGAATATGTCAGAACTCAAAGAAAATGTCTAGGGATATTAGAATTAGATTAATTCAATTTAAAATAATCAGTTCATAAGAAAGAAGAAGTTCATAAGAAAATCTGTGATATTGTGAAGCTTGATTTTTCTTTTTGTGCTAGACTTTACGTTTTGGGCGACCCCTCACTGCTCGCCCATTGTAAGGGTGAGGTAGCAGACTGGATCCAGACTAGTATTATGGTGGGGAGGCAAATAATAATGAGGGGGTGGAAAACAACAGGGGGACCCTCCATGCAGGAATGGCTGATTGAACTGGGAAGGGTGGCGTCCTATGAACATCTGTCCTATAGACCAAATCAGCGGGATGTTTACATTTACTTCCGGGTACCCCTGGGTCCACACATTATAATGGCGGTGAACGGCACAAACTGACGTGTTGAAGACAAAAACAGACAAAGAAGACAAAAATGGTTCGTCCGTGTTGTGTTGTTGTTTAATATCATTCATAACAACACTTTCACTAACGTTAGTGGAGACCAGTAGCCTGTACTACGAAGCTAGTTTAATGCCTTATCCGAGTAAGTTTGAGTTTAAACCTGGTTTAGCCGTACTACAAAGCAAGTTAACTTTCAATCACCATGGCAACTGACGCTGCAAAGCTAACCTGGTCGCGACCAGGTTAGCTTCAGAGGATAAGATCAAAATCCATGACAGACCCATATAATCGGCTCTCTGGAGTCACTCACCGTTCATATAAGATCGCCATATGAAAAATAGATTGCAGTCAACTGAGAATATAACAAGAAAAACATTTGTGGCTCTGTAGGCTACATAATTAAATTAAGCCTACTTACCACTTTATGTCTTAACAGCTCAACGATGCGTGGAGAAATATGATCACTATTAATCACCGCGGCGCATATCATGAATGGACCCTCAAATGGAGTGAGGGTGATATTCTCCTACATGCCAGAAAAGCCTATACATATAATATAGATATGGGATAAATATGGATAGCCCCAGCAGTTTTCTCTTTTATAGTAGGCTATTAGGCTTTATACTAGGCTATTTTATATATGAATTATTCGATCAGTGCAACCACGCACATGAGTGATAGAGATCATTATTCATTGAGCATGCGTTTCTAAATCTATGGTCTAAATAGGCTTACAGATTGTGGAAATGTATAGACTGAGATTACACATTTACATGTGTTGCTGCTGCCTGTATCAATGCAGCTGTATCAATCGCTGATCAAAGTAAATCAAATGACTGATGTGAATACAAGCTGCTGCCTTAGACAGCCCTTCAGCAGACTATCCAACGCGGATTTTCATTCTGACATTAAATCGCGGATACATTAAATATCCGCTAAAACTCTGATCATGCACTGCGCTTCATTGAACGAGGAAATGGGTGTGGGCGTGGATAAACTCAGCTGTTCATAATGTGATTGGCTGGCGCACCTCTTTCGCGTGGACGCGCGCCTGTGCACGAGCGAAAAACGTGCGCGTGCACAGGCAGATCCCAGGTCCACTTACCTAGTAAAAAACCAGCGTCGTAGTATCAGTTAACTAGATAGCTTTGATCCTGTTCAGTCAAACCAGATCAAAGGGACTTATCGCGGATCTGTTAAACTAGTTTCGTAGTACAGGGCTCAGACTAGCTTATTTACCTGTTGGACCAGACCAGAGTAGACTTGACGCTAAATTAAATTAACGTGGCGTCGGTAGCTCTGTCTGTAACGTTAACGAGTCTGCTCTCGCCGAGAAGAGCCTGGTGACGCGAGGTTACGAGTCTGCAAAAAAACAGCGAGTTTGACAGACAAACAAACATTATTAGCTAGCTAACACTACATAAAACAAACACAGAAGAAAGGCTAGATACGTCGGACAAGCATGTTTACCAACCGTTTAACCATTTAAATTGAAAGTAGTCGGCCGAAAACAACGGGAGGGTTTGACAGCATTTATTTGACAACACGCACATTTAAACCTGCCGCCTTCCCCAAGTGGTACCCGGAAGTAAATTTGTTTACATGGTGACGTCACGGTGATTTGGTCTATTGAGGGTATGCATGTGATGTCACAGAGGCAGAAGTCACTGTGGGGTCACGCCCACTGAGTCACAGCAAGACTGAGCTTGAATGCAGTAATCAGCCTAGATAAGTGACACCTGCTGCTCAGGGAGGAATTTGACACTCATTTTGACACTCGTTCCCGATTGAGGGGGCGTGTTCCAGTGGGTGTGCATCAGAGATGCTCACAAGTCATTTTTTACAAGTCCAAGTCAAGTCTCAAGTCTTTGAGCTCAAGTCCAAGTTAAGTCTCAAGTCTTTGAGGCGCAAGTCCAAGTCAAGTCTCAAGTCTTTGGTCACAAGTCCAAGTCAAGTCTCAAGTTTCTTATGGATGAGCATTCTATCATCTGCTGCATGCAATCCGGTCTGCTTAGAACACTGCAGCTAAAACTAAGGAATTCAAAGCATGTACTGTATTATCACCACTCCTTATATTAGCATACAGTATCAGCATTGATTGGATGACATCAGAAGATATTTCCTTAAAGGATGGGTTTACCGATGGGGAATATGAATATATATTAATTCTTAAAAAATCTTAAATTTCAAATCCGTTGAAATTTTTGAAATTGCTTGTTCACAGCCAGAGAAAAAAAAAAAAAAAAAAAAAAAAAATTGGGCCAGGTGACGCGTTTCGCGTCGAAACGCGTCACCTGGCCCATTTTTTTTTTTTTTTTTTTTTTTTTTTCAGTATTCATATTCCCCATCGGTAAACCCATCCTTTAATGTTAATGCACCAAAAAAAAAAAAAAAAAAATTGTTCACAAGTCCCAAACCTCAAGTCCAAGTCAAGTCTCAAGTCTTTGAGGACGAGTCTCAAGTCAAGTCTCAAGTCACTGTGGGTGAGACTTAAGTGCGACTCAAGTCCAAGTCCCAAGTCCAAGTCCCCATCTCTGGTGTGCATACCCTCTATAGGATGCATAACAGACTGGAGGTCTTCACCTTGAAATGGGGGACATACCTGGCTACTAATGTAGCGTAGGACACTTTATTATAGGAAAGGACTCTGGACTGATTGAGAGCTACCGACTGTATGATGTAAGATTCAAAAAGTGTATGTGCCTTTTTCTTTTGTCGTTTTTGTTTTATCTATCTGTATTTTCTTTTAAATTATTTATTATGTTTGATGTACTATGTCTAATGTTGGGGATTGTTGTTAAAATAATAAAAAAACTTTAAATCATAAAAAAAAACTCTGTAGCTCTAGGAAGTGACCAACCATAACAATTTGCCCCCAGCAGCTGGCTACCGCTACCTTCTTCTTCTTTTTGGTTTGCCCCTATTTATCCTGCTACCACCATTTCCAAATTCCCAGCAAAGAAATTGAAGGAAGTGTTGTTACAGAGATTTTAGCATGTCACAGCCTCAGTGGAGCCTCCCCCCACTTCCACCAGCAGCGCCAGGATCAGCGTTGTCGGAAATGGCCCAATGCACAACCTCAAAGCCCTGGCCTGAACAATATCGAGCTTAGCCAGTGTAGATTTGGCTGCTGACCCATAGGGCAAACACCCATAATCAAATATAGTTCTTATCATAGCCTTATAAATCGTCAACATTGTGCTCCTATAGGCTACCTTCCACAAGGCTTCCTGTTACTCACACATAGAATTAAACAACATAGACCACACCACACTAACGTTAGCGGTTTGTTTGTCACCAAGCCTGGACATTGTTCAGCAACTGCGTCGGCTCTGTGCAGGGATTTCTGGATAACAGCCATTTAAATTTGAGTTGTTTATTCCTTTCTATATTGCCATACTTGGTAACAGTTTTATAAAAGCAATAGTTCACTTCAGGCCGTGATATATGCTCATTATACCACACCTAAGGGTCTTTTCGCCCGACGCCATAAAGCACGACCCTTAAGTGTGCTATAATGTGCATATACCACGGCATGTCGTGATCTATTGCTTAAATATAGAATGTTATTGTTCTTGAATAATCAGGTACCTGTAGTGATGTGCACAAATTAATATTTGAATGACAAAGGCCTAATTGTTTGTCGATTGTTGTATTCTTTCTTTTGTCATTGTTGCAGAACCACAGGAAATATGCAAAATGCTGTATAAATAAATGTTTGTTAAACCTAAGGGATTGGGCCTACTTTGACGAGGTTAAGAATAATATGTGATGGATGGCTTGCCCGGCTGGTGTCCCATGGACCCCTTGCGCGGGACCTTATGACCTTAAGCACCTTATGTGGCTGATAGCACCACGTTGTATTGTTGAATGTCAATGATGTATGTACATGTATGTGTTTTTTTTCTTTCTTTTCCTGTGTCTGAGCCTGTTTGTCTTGTTCGTATATTGTTCTATAATTTTTTTTTAATCAAATATGAAAAAAAATTACGGATTGGACTGGGCTCTCGTTCTTGAGACTTGACTGTCGCACCATAGTGGTGTGGGTTTGAACCCCCTTTCTGAACTTTATTACAATTGCGATTGACATAACTTGCAAACTAGGGGCGCTGATTCGCCAAAACTGCTTGCTTGCAGGCTACCAAATTTCTTCAGATTTTACCTTGTAACTAAGATGCTTAGGGGAAATGTAGTGGAGTAAAAGTGAAAGTTGACATAAATATATATACCGTACTCAAGTAAAGTACAGATACTCAGAAAAAAAAGATTGCTTTGTTACATCACACCATAGCCCCATAATGTTCAGCTGTTCTCTGTTCCTCTGCAATCCACACTGAATCAGCGTCACACATCGTCCCATAAGGAAATTTGGCAACTCAAGTGGTTAAAACGCTCTCCTATGTCCGATCGCAGATGTTAAAAATTATATTCTTGCATGAAACAACCATTTAAAAGCAGTCTTTCCACAGCCTGTGCTGGAGAGGAGAAGGGTCCCAGTGCTGACAGGAACCTTGGGAGTTTGAGTATTTCATGACATGTTTTGCTTCCCAGGTGCACTGGATTTGATCACTGTGCCACCGTATGCATGTGACTGCAATGTTGTTTGCTTGCTGCGTGCAATCGGTGCACCATGATAGTAAGATCAAACACACCCTGCTGTAAATTCTGTAAATTTCATGTAAATGCTTATTTAACTCCGACAGTAAATTCATGTAAATCCACTGCCTATTTAACGCCTATTTAACTCAGTCTGTAAATTCAACGTAAATTCTTATTTATTATCCACGGAACACTTCACCACTCATGTACATATTGTATATAATTACTCGATTTGATTGCACTTGCAACTTTGTGATTGTCTTTAGTTATCTTCCTACTTCTTATCTCTGTATATTGATGTGACCGCTACGCTGCATACAGACACTAAGACAAATTCCTCGTATGTAACTTGCATACTGTGGCAATAAAAGTGATTCTGATTGTTTCACGCAGGAAGATTCAAGATTCAAGATTTTTATTGTCACTCTGTTGTACAAGTACGCACGTGTGAAATTCTTATGCTGTGGGCTCCATTACAGACAAGGTGCAGTAGGTAAATAGTGCAAAATCACAGCAAACAACAAATAGACAATAAGGCAACAGTTAAATAGGGCAAACAATGTAAACAGTGTATGTGGAGGGCAATTAAGGCAACAGTAAACTAGGAAAGGTAATAAAGTATAAGTGAGAAAGTATTAAAATAGAATAAGATTGAATAAATATGAAAAGTAAATATGAAAAGTGTTCACAGTGTCCATGAGTGTCTGCTTGTCAGTGGATTTTATTTTTATTTATTTTTTGTCACTTAAATTTTTATTGAGGAATATAATTTTAACACTCCCGGCTATAACTGGCTTCCGTAAGGAGATTATTATATCTTCGGATCTGCGATCGGACATCAGAGACGGGTAGGAGAGCATTTTAACCATATGCGTCGCCCAATATCCTTATGGGACAATGTGTGACGCTGATTCAGAGTGGATCGCAGAGGAATGCTTCTTTTCTTGGCACAGATAGGGAGAAGGGTCTGGATGAGATTTATTTTTATTTTTTAGATAAGCTACAAATAACATTTAAAATTATACATTTTGTGTGGATGCATGGATTGCTATGACTGCCCACGAGATCTTAGAAAATGTGTGCTCTAAGGCCAGTTTGTCTCTCAAGTCATTGTGAACGTCATATTGCAATACGCACTGACTGGTGGTCCTAGATCAGTATTTGGCTTTCTGCATACTGGTACAGCTTTCTATGAGAGTTCCATCTAAAATTCACCTTTAAAGATGTGTTTGACATTAAGTGGCCTGTCTCCATGGGCTGAGGCTTTGCCCCCCTCCAGACTGAAGCCCAGGCCAGCAGAGGTCTTCTGAAGCTCCACGGTTAAAACGCCATCTGGACCTACATTCACCACTGAGAAATATACAATTAATTACATTTTAAGTATGGAAATGGCTTTTTTTTAAGCACAACACTTCTCACATAGTGAGTGAATACCATAAGGTTTATTGTCAGATGTGGAGGGAAGGCGGATTTGAGCTCAAATCCAAGGCCGCCATTTCCCCGATTCCAATGTACAAATATGCTTATAACACTTGTGCACTTCTTCTAACATACAGAATATACCATAAGGTAATTTTTTTTATGGCTATCTTGAAATTGAGGCCAAATCTGACTTCCCTCCACATCTGACAATAGACCTCATGGTATTCACTCACTATGTGAGAAATTTAATGCTTCTTTGAAAAAATGCACAATTGTTATAAGCACATTTGTATATTCCGGAGAAATGGCGGCCATCTTGGAATTGAGGCCAAATCTGACTTCCCTCCACATCTAAAAATAAACCTTGTGGTATTCACTCACTATGTTAGAAATGTTGTGCTTCTTTGACAAAATGCACAATTCCTGTATTTTTGGGAGCTTATTCAAGATACTCAAAATACATGTAAATAAATTAAAATCTAAATAAATAAAGGGAGGAAAGGGAATTTTTCTCTGGACTCTGGATGCTCTTGATGTGTTTGTTTATATCTGAGTTTAATGTCGATATAAAGGACTCTGGATGCTCTTGATGTGTTTGTTTATATCTGAGTTTAATGTCGATATAAAGGACTCTGGATGCTCTTGATGTGTTTGTTTATATCTGAGTTTAATGTCGATATAAAGGACTCTGGATGCTCTTGATGTGTGGAATTCGTTTGTGGCAACATTTCAGAAAGAAATTGGATCGCAATTGGTGCTGCGGCTCCCTGCATTCACTCAGCCGAGGCTGCCTGCACTGAGCCGAGGCAGGTTTCCTGTTTGCGGCTGCAGCCAGCCCAGTGATCGAGTTTTGAAATGTGTGTTTCAACATTCCAACCCAGTGATCCTTAGTATCGACATTAAAGGAAGACATTCACATATTTTTTGTAAGTTTTGGTTAGCTATTTTGCGACTATTTTAACATAGACAGTATGGGCGCCCTCTTCTAAGCTACTGTAGGAACAGTCGCAGAAGCACCAGCCAGCCAGCATGGATCTGCATTCTCCAAGCAGGTCTGTGTAAAAAGCATTTAACACTGAAACGTGACTATGGAGCTATAAAATAAATTATTTTTGGACACCCGACCCAGCGAAAACCAAAATGGAATAGTTAAATATCCAGATTATGAAGCAACCCAATTGCCAGAATAAAATGTAAAAAAACAGAATATTATGTACAATATCAACGTACATTTGCATAGGCCCTAGCCTACTATAATGTTATAATCATGTTTTCCAGTGACTCCTGAGCAAACCAATCAACTAATAAAATAGTATAATTTAAATATTAATCAATAATTCAATCAATAATTTAATTGATTAATTTCTGGTAATATACTGTACAATATGATGACAAAATAGTGTATCTATGAGAAACCGAGTGGTGCCCCATTTCCTATAGGCGATTGTTTTTAACCCCTACCCCTTGTGGCTCTGTTTTGAAGGGCAAGGGGGAAAAGGGGCACTCAAAAACTAGGGGTAGGGGTAAAAATAAGAATTGGGATTGGGCCTAAATCTTTATGTCAGTGTTGGTTACAGTATTTACTCAAAGTTTTACAGTTGACATCAAGAATATATTCACAGATTATTGAAGAAGGTAACATTAACAGAATTAAAACATAAAGCCAATAGTTATGAGACAGATGTTCAGTAGCAGAAGCCCTACTGCAGTGGGACTTAAACTACTTTTTATTCATCACAACCATTGGCAACTTTGTCCATATTTCCACAGATATAACCCTGGTCCTCACCTGCTCCAGCCTCCACAGACTTCTCCTTGGCAGGGAAGATCCTCCTTGGGTGGCCGCTCATGTCATGTCTGTCAAAGACACTTAATTCACTGTCCTTGCCTCTTCGGATGACTACTAAGGCTTGGCTAGACAGCCTAGCTTGATGTAGGCAAGACAGAGTCTCTCCATGGGTTTTGCCCTCCAGATTTGTGCCATTTATGGATAAAATGCTGTCCCCTCTCTGGATAGTGGCTTCAAGGCTAGCTACACCTTTGGTGAAGACCCGATGAACCTGGGAGCGATGGGATTTGTTTAGTGCAGTGTAAATTTTAATGCATGTCTTCTGTGTACTATATAGCAGGTAAACTCACATATTCAAGATTCAATTTAATAGCCATAGTGAGTAATTGCAAATGCAATGTCTCATTTGCAGATTGCAAATGAGGAATTTGACTTAGTGCAAACTGTACACATAGATGGAGCAAAAACAGAAAACAATCTCAAATTAGAAATAGACGCATGAAAAGTCAATGTTCATGGTATTCATGCACAGAGTAAGCCTACCGAGTAAAACGTTTTTGCATTAATTTAACTCATTGAGTGCCAGCCACTTTTGGAGAACGGACGCTCCCAGTGCCAGAGTTTCAGAGCGTTTTCAGTGATTTCTCGAGGCCCACAGAATATTGTGTGATATTACTATGTAAACACCGAACACGCACAAAGAACGAGGAGACTCTATTGTATCATCAGCAAAAAAAAGTTTATTGATACCATTTTCCGTTCTTTAGTTATCAGCCGGAGAAGATAGGTTGTTTTCAGCAAAAACAGACGTTTCAAATTAGAAGCTGAGATATTCAGCCTTTTGTGAAATGAAGCATTTCAAGCACATTCACTGACTCTGAAGCTAATATTTTCTGATGTTGTGACGTGGTGTAGTTGTGTGGTGCCCTGCGTGCCCCACCCCCCTCTCCCCCCCCTCAGCTGCAAACTCCTCCCCACACTAACACACAGCCTAACACGCACCCAGCATCTATTTTCGGAGCGCTCCGTTTTTGTGCGCCGGCTCCCAGCGCGACACCGAAAAGCCAAACCGGACTGCTGAGAATGGTTTGGCCCTTCGGCGTCGGGTGCTGTTTTTCTGGCGGCTAATCGTGTGGAGAAACTATGCAGCAGAGACAGAGGGGCTCAGTTGTGGGCGCGGATTGACTGCTGTTCGCAGCTAATGTTAGCTCCAGCCAGAGCAATCTATATGGCTCTGGCTGCAGCATGCATCGGTTTCTCTTTCATCACAGCTTTTTCCTGCTGTTTTCCTGACCTTTCTCTAATCTGGAGAGCACTGTCGCCACCTAATGGGTCCGTAAAATAGGTTATACACCTTCAATAGCTCCAATATTTGTACAGGAGATGCCTGAGGCTTTGATCCACGTCCCACCGTCAAAAAATGCATTTGACGCCGATCGACGTCATTGGCACTCAACGTTACTATTTGATTTGACGCCGATCGACGTCATTGGCACTCAATGAGTTAAGGACGGTGGTACAGTTTTAGAGCTACGCATGTGCAAAGTGGGGTCAGTTTTAGTATGCATGCGTGAGTTTAACCTCCGTGAAACTAACCATAATCAACCACAATAAGTAAACTCCCTTCCGATTAGCCTTAAAAAATAAAAGACAATGTTTTTCTTTGCAATAGACACCTATATATATATTTTTTTTTAATATTATTTATGAGAAAAGCCATCAGTGTGAATGAGCCAGGCGAGCAGTGGCCAAACACTGATGTTAGCTGTAGCTAGATAGCAAAGTCCACATTAGCAAGCAAGCTAAAGTTTGGTACGTTTATTATTTAGCTAACCAGGGGCACGAGATCCCGGGGTACGGCTGGCTGTCTGTACCCCGGGAGGGGTGTTTAAATGTGGGCCAGCAAGGTCTGGCCGGTGGATAACATAGGTCCCTGGAGGATGGTAGGAGTACCAGGACCACAACATTTAGATTGGAATACCAGGGGCAAAAGGTCCTGGCGGGGTGGGGGTCTGTGTGTAGCCTGGGGAGGGGTGCTTAATAGTGGGTTCCAGATTCCTGGAAGTTGGGTGGCTGCCAGAGGTGGTCTTCCTCAGAGAAGGGGGCTCTAATGTCCCATTTCCACTGCTGGTATTATGCCTACCCCAGACTAGAGGATTTTCAAATCCTTGAAGATTATACAAATCTTGAGAGCCCACACACTACAGGACAGAGAGAGCCAATTTTTTTACATTTCAATCTTGGGACACACACACAATCGCGTCTGTTCAAACGCAACCCCACACACTAGAAGATTATGCCCAAGATTCACCTTGGAAGCAGGGCTCGACGTTAACTTTTAAAAGTGGTTGCCGGAGGGGCAACCTGGCAAGAGCTTTTGGTTGCCCGAATAAAAATATGGTTGGCCAATTTTAGTCGCCTTATATTTTGAGTAATTAAGATACTATGCAGTCATAAGCCGGCTTAATAATGACGATGTGACAGAAAAGTATAATAGTCTATAGTATATAGTATAATAGGCCTATTCAGTGTGCGCACCGGGTGTAGTAGTAGTAATAATGATAATAATAATAATAATAATAATAATAATACATTTGTGTCATTTCGTTTTCTAAACAAATCTTATTTTTTGTTTTTATAATGCATTTGCACTGAAAGGATTTGTTTAACTAATATTTGTGAACTTTCATTTCCATATATTTTTAACAGTTATTGTTCATATTGTGCTTAATTTATTAATTAAAAGCGTTATTGATAATGAAGTAGCCTATGCCTCCTCATGTTCATTCAGGGATACTATGATGACAGTGGTTTGGGGCCCCCACTCTGATGTTGCATAGGGCCCCAAAAGGCCCAGAAGCGGCCCTGCAATCCCTCTCTCTCTCAGCCCGTATGACAGGCTGACAGGCAGACAGGGATGCAAATCATTCCTCAGCACATATACGCGGTGGTAAAACGTTTTTGAAGGATGTCCTGGTCGAGGTGTATGTTATTGTTGTAGGCTTGTTGTAGGCTACATGCTTTGCAGTATAGCATTCGTTTTCCTTCCCGTTCAAAGACGCACGGGTATTTCAACTCGATGACAATTTCCTCGTCCTTTGTTTCTGTGCGGGGCTGCGGGCGGACGCGGACCAGATTATTTTGCGAAAAACTGTAATGGAAACACAGCTACTACTGGCTCTCTGCTCAAGATGCAATCGCCTGTCGAGTTGTAAATATCTAACATGTTAGATATGCCCGATTCACAATCGGGAAGAGGCAGTCTTCCCGATTGTGAATCTTTGAACCCCACACACTACGGGATAATTTGGGAAGATTATCTGCCCGACGCGGCTCAAATCGGGAGCACCCCCGAGAAAATCGGGAGGGGGGAATCTTGGCCCCGCCCGGCTCGACTCACATTTTTATAGTACCGTAATTTCCGGACTATAAGCCGCGGCTTTTTTCCCGTTTTTTGGCCCTGCGGCTTATATAACGGTGCGGCTTATCTATGGATTTTTTCAGAAAAAAAAAAAAAAAAATACAAATAAAATCTCTCTTTTTTTAGCACTCTTTCTAACTATAAATCCACTTCTGTTTTAATTTCCTCTCTTGCCCTCTTTTCACCACACCGCGGACACTGTGTGCACTGTAAAAATAAACAAAGGTGGTGTTGTGTTATGTTGTTTTGTTGAAATGTTACGGTAATACGGTAAATGGGAGCTTCCTCAAACAGCCATCTCTTTCCCGACAATCCCCTCTGTGCGTGACCCCTTACATATGGTAATTACGGTAAGCAAATGGCCACTCGGCCAACAACTCCCTCCCCCGACTACCAGGAGAAAATCACAAACTTCGGCGAATTCACACAAAGGAAGATCAAGGAATGCCTTTGACGTTCGACCTGCCACTCACTCGGACTGTTAACAAGAAAGGTGAATCGTCGATCACATTGAGAACCACTGGGCACGAGAGAACGAATTTCACTGAGTGCTACGTCAAGCGCCCTGGAGGATTCTTTCACCAAAAAAAAGCTTTGCTCGTTCTCGACAGCATGAGGGCTCATATAACAGATTCCGTGAAAGCAGCCATCAAGACCACAAACTCCATTCGGGTTCCGAAAGGCTGGACTGCTGCGTGATGATGACGCCGGCACAGCTGGGCGTCTTCAGAGGCTGTTCGATTCCGACACCGACAGTGACGAAGAGGAGTTCCTTGGTTTTGAGAGTGACAACGAAGGAGAGAGGAGAGTGGTTGACGAAGCCACCCTGAACCTGTTCGTTTCCGACACTGAAGTTGAGGACTTTGCTGGTTTCAGTACGGAGGAAGAAGAGGAAGACGAGGATTAGTGACTTGACTTTGACTCTGACTCTGTTTTTGACGCTGCACCTTCACCTAAAAGATGAAGACAAGGATTACGGTACCTGGTTTGATTGTTGACAGCACCTTTTGTTGAAATGTTAATAAATGGGAGCTTCCCCAAACAGCCATCTCTTTCCCGACATTCCTCTCTGTGCACGAACCCTTACATATGGTAATTAAACATCAAAACACCCGCGGCTTATAGTCCGGTGCGGCTTATATATGTAAAAAACAGTCAATTTTGCTGCTGCGGCTTATATACCGGTGCGCCTTATAGTCCGGAAATTACGGTATTCCACCGGTCAAAAACCGGGACAGCCCGGGTTGAGTCGTGCTACTTCTAGTACCACCTCTGTCGAGGTTCCAGGGCTGTGGCCCCAGTACCATATGGTGATGTGAAAACACTGCAGATGACTGATTGGTCAGGCAGAATCAGGCAGAATTCGCCCCAGGGAATGTAATCAACGTTGGGGGAATTAGTCTCGCTTGCCAGTCTCACTCTGGTCTACAGTAGCAGGGAAAATGACTCTGTTATCTTACAACCATCCACCGAAAGTACCAAGCAGGCCTGCTTTATTGCACAATCCAAATCTTCATCAAAACTTGCCATTTTCAGCGTGTAGTAATGCTAGCTTGCTAGATAGCGTTGTTGTTGTTTCACAGCGGCGGAGGCATTTTAGAGCGACACACAGGGAGCGCTCCGACTGAAATGGTCGGAGCTGGTCAGAGCCAATGGCAGAGCTTGCAGGGACTGGAAAGGGATTTCCTTCCGCTGCCGACTGAAATGGTCGGCATCAATGGTAGAGCTTAGACTGCAGCCTGCTTCCAGGCAGTCAGAGAACGCTTTCACACATGTTTGGAATTCAGGAGTTATCTAGAGGCCATGCGGATGGCTGTAATGTGTGAATGTGTGCATGTGGCTCATGCGCGCTCCCGCGGAGCCTCTTCCTAGCCGCAGGGAAGTCTTGGGCTCAGGGTACACACAGGGGCGGATTGTCCCCCCCCTCCAGAGCTCCGTGAAGTAGTCAGCTCGTGAGTGCATGAGGACAGAGACATCGCGACAGATTATTATTATATAAATAGTCGATGTGAATGAGCGAGCAAAAAACACATGCCAGCTCAAACCTGCTCCGTGTGTGACAGCCAGGGATCGCGGAACCGCCCGGGCCACCCGGGCCGCGGCCCGGGTACTTTTCAGTTCCCCAAAAAAAAAAAAAAAAAAATTTTTTTTTTTTTTTTTTTTTAGATTTTTTTTTTTTTTTTTTTACAATTAAACCTCATTTACTTATTACACTCGACTGGTTGTTTTTCAGATGTGATGTGAATCTAAAGTGAACTAAACAAGTCAGATCCACCATAAATGTTTTTCAGTAGATGCTGTGATGTAGCCACAAGAAAGGTGCAATATTAATGTTTTTCAGGAGATGGCGATGTTGCTAGCTATAGGTTCTAAACAAGAAATGTGGTTCAAATGTTTACAGTAGTTTTCCTTTCTTGCTGCACTACAATGTTACAATGCTGTGAGACAGGCCCGGCGTTGGAGGGGGGCCTGACCGGGCCGGGCCCCCCCATTCCCTAAACTGGCCCCCCCCATTCAATTTTTTTTTTTTTTTTTTTGTGTGTGCTAAAAACGTTTTTCCGTTTTTCTGTTTTAAAGTTTAAAACGGAATCTGGCTGTCATTAGGCATTGATTAACTGAATGCTATTGCTAACTGTTACTTTGAACCTCCATTTGCAATGATTCTGGCTGGATATTAATTAACTATTGTAAATTTGTCACAATGAATGCAATTTGTGCACAATGTGTAAATACATTTAATATTAATTGTTTAGGCCTATTTGTAAAGTCACAACACATTAGAGATGTGTGTAGTTCCTCATAGATTTAGCCTCTTCCTTTTGCTCTCAAATGCACCAGTTTGACGAATTTTACTTTAAAATGTACAAAATCTTCTTCCGGGGGAGAATCCCCCCGGACCCCCCTTGGCCCCCCCAAGCTAGGGGCAGGCCCCCTCTGTAATTTGGTTCTGGTGTGAGACGGAGCTAAACACAAAAGATGCAATATTAATAGTTTTTCATGAGATACTCAGTATTTAATATTAATACTAATACTAATAATAGAAAAGGAGAAGATACTGAATAATGACATCACAACAGTATAATCCTAATGTTAATTTAAAATTAAATATTCTTCTAAATATGGATAAAAGTCCAAAAAACATAAAATTTTCTTCGGCGCTGCCGAGATTCCATTCCTTACAGCACCCCCCCCGACGGGGGGACACGCCCCCCCGACACGCCCCCCGGCCCCCCCAAGTTCAGATGCGTTCCGCTATCCCTGGTGACAGCCAACATGTTGCTGGATTGCTGGATTGAAAGGCTCATGGCTCTGATCTGATTTCATGTCTGCTTCGCACAGCACACACATTTAATAAGCATTTTTGGACGCGAGGGTCGTCCCGCTTCCCAGTATTGGACATCGCTAGGTAGGGTATCTGGATCTGGTTGCGTTCATGTCTTTGATTTAACGTGTACACAGCGTTTATTAAGATTCAATGGCAGAACCGCAAATGCCAAGTAGCGTCAAGTCAGGCAGTATAAAACGAAAACTTCCGGGTATAACCTTCGCAATAATGGCAATTAAATAAAGTAAATGCACGTGTAATGTTTTTTTGTGTGTGTTTCGAAAGATACAGAACGGAGATAAACTGGAAGAATATCTGCTCCCTTCGAAAAGTCAATTTTAACCCGTAGTGAGTCGACATTCTAATTTTTTGTTACTAAGTAATACAACATTTATTTTATTTTGAAGGTAAAAACGTCTAGCTTCCTGTATTCTGTATAATTCTAGTAGGTTGGATGCATTTTAGGACTGAACATAGCAAAGACCTGTTTTGTTTGTAGTGCTTGCGACTCGAGGAAATCGATGCATCTGGGCGTGAGTTGTAGGGTTGTTTAATTAATTACTTACTAACGTTATGCGCAAACGATTATATGCCGTGAACGTTAGGCAGTTATCGCCCATTATGTATTTTTCGTTTTCACAAGTCGTGTGGTCATGCCCAAATTCCCCCACCCCCGCCCCCTCCCCCTCCCCCTCTCTACTTTACAAACTCTGCGGAGGTGCTACTCATGTGTGAAAGCAACATGCCTCATGTGTGAAAGGGTACACTTCACGTATCATCCGGGGCAGGCTCAGTGGGGGGCAACCCTCACCTGATCCGGAGTTCATGTGTGAAAATAACAAGACTAGGGGAGAATTGTCTGTCAACATCGGTCATGAAACATACAAACATTCAATCATCCTAAAGACACTAATGCACACAAGCATATATAATATCATATACGCTGCTTTAAATGTGTAATTAGTTGAAAGTTTGTAACATTATAGGACGTTTTATACAGTTGGAAACCCAAAGTTGCTTATAATCAGTGGACTTGGCAACTCTGACTTGCGCATGCGTACGTCAAGACCTGTGCCAACCTTGTCTAGACCTGTACCGACTTCACGCATGCGTACATCTAAAACTGTACCCCTGCATCGTAGGTCTGTGAATCTTCACTGGCCTCATGATTCGATTCGATTACGATTCAGAGGGCTACGATTCGATTCGATTACGATTATCGATGCATCTCGATGCATCTTTTCCCCAATACATGATTTCTTTTTTCTCACTTTCTTTTTTGCATTGTATTATGATCCATAATTAAAATAAACAACTGCATGTACTTCCATTATATTTTATTTGATTATTAAATTATTATTATTATTATTATTATTATTTTTAATAATCGATTTTTGACATTTGTGAATCGATGCAGAATCGTGCACGTCTGCATCACGATGCATCTTATAATCGATTATTTTTGACACCCCTACTGCATCGCTCTCCGGCTCTGCAATTCAATTCAATTGTCCAGAAAATACCTCCGGCGCCACCTTCCTCTTCAAGAACTGAACTACATCAGTGAGTTTATTATGAGGTTCGTCAGGTATTGACTGCTGTGTTGATGTCTATGTATTGACACCATTCACTGTGTTTGCTTTGCATTGTTGTTGGCAACATGCTGATGTTTGGGATTTGAGTAGGCTATTTGATGTTGAGAGATCTTTAACACTGTCCTTTGGTGTGACAAGATACATTGGTAGATCTTCATTGTTTGTGTGACTTTAGATGGCATTATTCGGCTGGAATTCACATAATCAACCAGTCTCTTGTTTCACTTCTACACAGTTTATTGGGTGTCAGTATAATTTAGTGTAATATCCCTATACCGTTCTATACTTACAGTTACTGCCTTCTGCTCAAGGTCCACTCCACCAGCGACACTGAAACCCAGGCCAGAGCCTTCCTCTTTAATAAGGACAACAAAATGAGTATTGTTGTGAACCTGTGGACAGTTCAGATGCAAAGGAAAGCAATTTGATAACCAATTTAAACAAAAAGTATGGTTTTAAAAATACATTCTACCGAGAACTGTATCAGTCATTAAATCACAAATACATGTCCAGTCTTTACTGTATTATGGGACTGTGTGTGTGTGTGTGTGTGTGTGTGTGTGTGTGTAAGCATTGTGTGATTACCTCGGAGAGGGCCTTGGTTTCCTGGAGCAGGGCCAACACATCTGATTTTGTTGTGAGGGAGGACAGGACCGCTTGCAGCTTGCTCTGGTTCACTGGAGAACTGAGCAGCCCGTTTAAACTGCAGAGAAAAACAATCCATAGTTTAAGACACACACTTTGCATCCCTTGCTTGAGAATTCGCATTTTAGGGGTTCAAGGCCCCTAGTGGCTGAAACCCCTTTGTTTTTCTATCGACTTATTTTGGTTTTTCTGCCGCGACATGACATTTGCCCATTGGCCGTGGTGGCTTCTATATGCTCCAGAAATATGTTCCCAATTGGCCTGATGAGGGCGCTATAATTAAAGGATACAATTTCAAACTTTGGGGCATCTGGGTAGCGTAGAGCAGTGTTTCCCAAACTTTTTTCTGGGGACCAACTTTTTAGAAATGACAAACCATCATCAGAATCAGAATCAGCTCTGGCTTGCATAACTCTCAATGTAATGTAGCTTTAAATGAGGAGATCCACAACTTTCATTTAAGGGCACCAGTTCAAAACAGGTAGACTTAAAACCAAGCTGGTCGTGTGGATAGTTCATTTTAGAAGGGGCATTACGGCCAAACTGCGCTGCATCCACCGCACTTTTTGACCGTGGTATAAATCCTGCTCTGGATGATGCCCCTCACGACACGTGGTGCCCTCCGCACAGTGCGTGGTGCACATGTATGGTGGTGCTGGTACTCGCATAAAAAAGGTATGCACAGGCTAAAACAAAGGACCGGGGTGTATATAAACATTCACATTAACTACTATACACAATAATAAGTGTATGAAAATGCATCTATTTTAATTATGTGTATATGAAAGGAATGTACGCATATACAGTATATTATCTATAAATAAGCCACATGTATAAACAAAGACCAGTGACGTGCGGCGAGATCAGTGGCTGGGTAGGCAAAAAAAATCCATTCAGACCGATTCAGACACATAGGACTGTATTGTATCATATTAAATAAATAAAGTAGCAATAGTAAATAGTATAGCAAAGCTCAATTGCCTCTTAGCCTTGACTATAGGATAAAAGTGGGGGAATAATTTCAAAAGTACACTTTAGCCTTATTATATGTTAATTTAAAGTTTAGTCATCCCTCACACATTATTTGTTGTTAATAAAATGAGCTAAGTTTTAGGCTTGTTTTTCTGTCTGTTAGATTGAAGTGTTTAGCTATTCCTAGCCATCAAAACTTGAGCTGTTTAAACCTGTTAATTGCTCACAGCATTAGCAGCTGATTGCTGGAAGGTGTAGCCTGACTCCCACTCCTTCATAAACCTTCATAAATACAACCTAAGACATGACTAATGTGCATGCTATCCTGTGTCTTCTGTGTGCTGATCGCTTCCTACAATAAACAGCCACCAAAAAAAGATGTCTGTAACAGGCACCGTTTTGATTCGATTTTCACAGTAGCGCATAGAGCTGTCAGCTTTCGGACCCTGGCTGCAGCACCTGAAGGCAGCACACAACTCTCTCTGTATGCCTGGTTGATAGACGTGCTTCCTCAAATGCTCTCATCTCGTGACAGGCATGTTGTTGCGAGCCGACGAGAACGTGCATCAGACACACAAAACAACATTAATATTGTAACGTGTCACAAACTAGACACAAGGCGTATTCCAGTTATGCACTTCCCAAAACCGTACAACTACAGTGGGCCGTAGTCACACCAAAGCAAGCCTCGAAAGACACACACTAGTCTCCCACTCTAACCAAAGCCGCTTTCAGACCCAGCTTCTTCCCCAGTTCCTCCACAACACCCCCCTCTCTCCCGCGACCCACCCATACCAATCTCCACGCCTCCTTAGTCTCGGCCAATCACAGGTGGGCCCCTTCACGTGGAACTTGTTTACTGGTCGTTAGCTTGACAGACAGGCGTCTTCCCCATTGAAAATGTTGATTTTGAAGTAAAATGCTTCAATCTGGTGCACTTAAGAACTTGCACGTGCACTTATTAAGAGGCTAGATCTATAAAGAACTACAGACATCATATTAGATTGATATGATATTAAATATATAGTGTGTGTGCGTGTATACACGCAAGTGTTTTAGTATGTATACATGGTATGCTACAAAAGTACTAGGCACAACTCTAGAGTATGTGTGATATTATTATGGATATAATGTGAGTATGCACACATCTCTTATATATTATTACAGTAGCATAACATGTTATTACACTATAATTATACTTTCATATTAAGCCTATAGATATAAAACAGGGGGTAGGACTTGATAAGTGTTAACTTCTTCTTACTCCTTTTCGGGCATGACAAACAAATGTAAATTGAGTGTGAATTTGCTGTATATTGTATGCTGTGAATTCTAATTGACTATGATTGTTTGGCACTTCTTGCCTATATTACTTTTATTCTTTATTTTTGTTTTTTACCATGTTTGAAATAAATCTAATAAATAAATAGTAATATATTTACTGTGCTGTTACTTTACAATGATACAAAAATAAATGTCTCCCCACGTAATATATATTCTGCATACAGGTCACATATGGCAGAATACTGCTCAATTAAATACAATGGCCCATCTACACAAACATCACTTACAGGGGAGTTACTTACCCATTCACTTCAATAGAACTGTCCCTAAAGTCTAGCCCCAATGCAAAATTTGAACGTTGTGGTGAGTTATGTCTCTTCCTTCTATATAGCACACAGAGAGGAAGCAAATTGTTGCATTTCTGGTCAACTATGTCATATAGACACTTTTTTTGTTTGCAAACAACGATTGTGTATTTTCGTGGGTGGAGCCGAACTGGTTGCAGAAAGTGAACCGTACTCACTGTGGGGTTGGTCAAAGAGGCAGTGCCGGACATCGTCATATACCCAGTGGGAAAGCTCAGTGTCTATACGGCTGAGCACAAGACTTTTTTTTCCCCCTCATTCCGAGAATCTCTACAGCTTGTTTCCTACTTGCAGAGAGTATTGAAGGCAAGAGTTGATATATATTTGACAACAGTGCTGCCGCCATTTTGGCTTGAAAAAAGCCTCAATGGCCAATGGGACAACAGCATAGAACCATGACAGCCAATCAGAGGTGTCTCTTTCAGGCCAAAATGGCGGATTTGCTGTGCGCCGATGTTGCAATAGAACAACCTATTAACTTCTGTTCCTATATCAATGTAAGTTTTTTGCAACCACTGACGTAAACCCGTGACGTCCACGCGAAATTGGTCTATATCATGTTATTTATGAGTGCTTTAAAACATCAATGACAGATGAATAGATCTGGGGGCCGGGGCTATTTAAAATGTCAAAGCTGTATATATACTGTATATATATATATATATAACATATATATATATATATATATATATATATATATATATAGAGAGAGAGAACATAAAACCTACACAAACCAGTCTGTTACAATATTATTTACTGTCGATGACTAAATACAGTGTTTTAGGGAGTCCCGTTGTTGTTCGCTACCATAGCTCGAATTAAGGGGAGCTTGGCAGCGCAGCGCTCTCCGGGAGCTACGGAGCTACGCGCTGCTAGAAAAATCTTCAGGTACGCGGTTGCGGAGGCCTCGCCCCTGTCATGACCAGCGTGATGATGTCATGCTGCTATGCTACGGGATAACAAAGTGGAATATCAGTGTGCAATGAAATGTATAAATTTAGTCCACTAACCACTGACTTGTTTTGAGGAATCAGTTCAATTGAAATGTGTTTCCCCCACCTGATGGACCAGCCTGGCTGCTGCCCATTGGTCCCTGGGCTCCCTTGACAATCTTCACTGGCCTCAGGATCAGCTTGGCTCACCCTGGTCACATCCACTCCTGTGGGGCTTGCAGACTGGGAGAAGCCCTCAGTCATGGGGGACTCCATAAGCCTTGTAGTATCAATTTTATATGTGACTGCACCTGGTTCACTGGAAAAGTCCTCTGGGCATAGTTTTTCCAGGTCAGGCATACTGAGTGCCCTGAGCTCCCGCAGCCTGGTGCGGGACAGGTTGGCATTTCCTCTGGCATGTTTACTCCGCAGCACCGGAGGAGTGTGTGGGGTGACCCCGTCCGAAGCTTTGGGAATTTCACCCCCAACTTTGTCCTGGGGCGGGGGAGTGGTGTTGCAGCTTGAAGGGGGCAGGTCAAAGTTCATCAGTGTAATACTCGAGGGAGATTTGCCATGAAAAGGCCTGGCAGGGTTTAGAGTCTCCACATAAGAGCTGAAACTCCTTCGCAGTGCACGGCAGTCAATAGAGTTAACCAAGTCCATATAACCAGAAAGCCTCTGGTTCAGTGGGGGCCTACATGTCGGAGCATACGACTGAATGTCAATGCCTTTGACCACCGGCTTGTCAAAGATAGCCAGGTTTTCAAAGGACTTGATCTTCTGTCTGACAGAGAAGGGATTGGGTTCCGCAGGTAAGACAGCATCTGAGGAGAAACTTCGTCTTTCTAATGCTTTTATGTACAGAGTAGACCTGCTGGACGTCTTTGCTGTAGTACAAGTTTCAGAGCCATTGGTTTTGATTGAATGAGTTTCATTTGTTGAATACATTGCATTAAGTACTTCATTATCAGCCATCCCATTAGTTTTTTCTAGTTTAAATGTGGAGCTGGAGGGCAAAAGCATAGGTGCTAATCTTGTATCTGTGCTGCCTTTAACGCCATTTTGTGAAAATAACCTTTGAGTTGTATTAGAGTCCTTTGTATTCACAGTTTCTCTGCATGCCAGAACCGTTGTGAATGGCGATGATGAAGACCCCAATGAGGATGACAATCTGACTTCTATGAATGTCCTCTGAGTGGCCGGTGTCTCTGGCTGGCCCTGTGCTATGCTAACTGCCTGGGAGTCCTGCTCCCCTTGGCCCGAATTAACCTCCTTTTTCTTTTTAGAAGATTGTGCGGTGTCTAATGTAGCACCTGCAGACCAGGACTTAGCCTTATGTTGTCCTCTGTCACTTAATATGGGAGAGGCAAGACTGCTGCTAATATCAAGCTGTTTACTGGTCTTCAAACAGCTGGACATGGCTGCCTTCTTGGCTTGTGGTTTTGGTGACTGGACTGGGGAAGCAGTGGCTTTCCTAGGAACTGGACTTTCTGCTCTGGTAGATGTTAAGGAAAGTTGCTCTTGTGGTTTGTTTTTACACTTAATGTTCAGGCCCTTCAGTTTGGGAGCACTAGTGCTTGACCTGTTGTGAGCGTTGTCCCGAAGTTTAAAGTTATTACTCAACACAGGGCAGCTTGAACTATAGAGACATTTTGGGCTGGAGCCCCTAAGCAAGGGGCTAGTTGGGATGTTTGAAATTGTTCTGGAATCCAGGACTTTCTCTCTCTCCTTGTCTCTTATCATAAGGGATGTTGACACTCCTGTGCCTGATCTACTGTTGCTTGAATTGGGGGTCTTTGTTTCCGCTGGAGTGGAACGAGGTGGTGTTTGTGTAGTCAACTGCTTCCCAGAGGCTGAGATCTGTGAGCCATTTGCATGCAACTTTGCAGTCCTTTCTTGACTCTGTGGAGTGACACTGTGGGTATCTAGTGTGGGGGAGGGACTGCTATAAACCTTTACATATGCAGGAGTGGATGCCACAAATGTGTCAACTTTGTCACATGTCCCATTAGCTCTATTAATGTGGCACTCTGTGGAAGGCACATGTATTGTATCCTTGGAAGACTGGCATAGCTTTTGGCCGGAGGAATCCAGCAACATATCAAAGGTGTGAGCAATGTTTGTGTTTGGGCTGCTGGCATGCTGGGGAGGCAACGGTCCATTCAGTGACTGGCTGAGTGAAGATCGGTTCAAAGCAGCAGGTTGCTGGGATTCACAGAAACAAATCCCCACTTCCTCCTCATCCAAGCATGGTCCTTGGAGATTTGCATCACGGTCGGCCATTTTATCGCCGATGTGACAGTTGTCAGTGGTGGAGTCGCATTCCAAGTCATCCACCGTATGAAACAAGTGCTTAGAGGCAGCCTCAGGCCTCTTAGAGGCAGCCTCAGGCCTCTCCCCACTTGAGCCACTGGAAAAAGAGCTGTTCTCTGTGAGATGGCTTATGTTTAACGAGTAACTGTTTAGGAATGATTTCCCTAGATCTTTATTATTTCTTGCATCCAAGATGGAAAAGTCCTGAAGACCTTTCTCAGGCAGGGTTGCACTGTGTTGGCTAGAGCAGCAGAGTACAGTATCATTACTTAATACAGTTTTGGAAAGGGATTTGGAGGTTTTATATGTATCATTGCAGAAGCTTAGTTCTGATATAAAATCATCTATATTGGTCACAGGTATTTGAGAGTCAGGGTTTGTTTGGGTTGTGGGGTTGGAATTTGTTTGTGGTAGGTCATTCCCTGGATTTTCACTCGTTACTTGTCCTTCATCAGTTGGCACCCGAGTGGATGTGGGTGGGTCCGCTCCATCACAGCCTCCTGATGACATCATCAAACTGGACAGCCGATCTACAGCTGTGGTGAGAAAGGAAATGTGAAGAAACAGTCAGGACCTGTTGTTAGACATGACTCAGAGAGAGATGACAGTAGCCGTGTTCGGAATGGTTCACTAACTCAGTATTCTCCATGTAGTGTTTATCATATAGTCAACTACATATGGCCCATTTCCACCGCTGGTATCAACGCGGCCCCGCCCAGCTCGTCTCGCTTTTTTGTCTCATTCCACCGATCAAAAACGTGGACAGCCCGGGTTGAGTCGGGGTTGAGTGGTGCTGCTTTTGGTCCCTGCTCTGTTGAGGTTCTATCGCTGTGAACCCGGGTTCATACGGTGACGTGAAAACACTGCAGACGACTGATTGGTCAGGCAGAATCATGTTTACTCTATCTACTGACTGTCAATGCATATCAGTTTAGTGGGGCTTACCTTCTCTTCTGTTATGTTATTTCCATCAGTCTTTTGTGTTGCTGCCTTCGCCTCTGGTGAAATAAAATCGATCTCCTTACTCAGCTTTAACATGGCGGTGGTTTTCAATTGTTTTGAGAGAGAAAAAGTCCGCTGCTCAGGAAGCTCCTGTAGTTGTGTGCAGCATCGTCTGCGCTAGGCCGCAGGCGGGGGTAAGTGAAGCCGCGGTCTTGCCTGGTGAGAGGCCGCCGGGGTAGAGGCTTCACTCTGTAGCGCAACCCCCGTCCCTCGCGCAGCGCATGCATGTGAGTTTGACTAACAACAAAGTGATATCCATTCTCCTGGCCGATTGTCACATTTGCCCATGTACACTGTAGGTCAGGGTACTCAACTTGCTTTGCCCGAGGGCCACTTTCGTGAAATGATAGAAGGCCAGGGGCCAGTTAATAAACAATCAATATACATTTTTCTGTAGCGGATTGTAGGTTTTTGGGGTGTCAGCCGGAGTTTAGTCTGACAATGTTGTGCACACCGGATAGTTAGTTAGGTTAAGTACATACATAAGTGCCTGGGTAGGGAGCAGACGGCGGTAGTTGACAATTTAGCAGCTAAATCATAGATTATTGAAAGATATTCCATATTCCAGACTGAAATGCTATAACAGAAGTGGAGTATTGGCCAGAATGACATGAACATTTTGACACTTAGGCCATGTTCACATTACAGGCAAATCCGATTTGCTGATAAAGTGATCAATCATCATTATCTTGATTGGTTTCCCAATTCTGATTTGGGAGTGTGTCCGCACTGCCACACATCTGATTCTCAAGTCGGATCTGTGTGGCCAGACCTAAACAGCCTATCTGCATGGGTTGCTATGGTAACGACGTGGGCGTCAGTGATGTTGGTGATGTGGTTTTCCTGCGCAGAAGCATTTGATGACGAGTTGCGAGTGACGTTCAAATCAGATTTGGTGGATCTGCGCGTCCGCACTCAAGTCACATCAGTCGAAAGCAGATTGGAAACTACTGTACCTCCATATGTGGTTTGGGACAAGTGACACAAATCAGACTTGGAGCGTCCAGACTCATAAAACCAATCTGGATAAAGTCATATAGGTCATTAAAGTTCACAAATCAGATTTGGCCTCCTAGTCTGAACATGGCCTTATTCAGCGGGTATCTTGCATGTTGCGTTCAGGTGCACTGTAAAAAAAAAAAAATCTATATAATTTATTTTTTATTTTTTTGCAATTCCATCGCGGGCCACACAGGGGGCGCCCGCGGGCCGCATATGGCCCGCAGGCCGCCAGTTGAGTATCACTGCTGTAGGTCATTTAGGCACCAGTATTTCATAAACAGTTTAAAAGTTCTGTGTATGGATTTCATTTTAATGTTATATGTTATAGCCTACTTCGGTTATGG
The DNA here is from genome assembly GCF_964638095.1 of Poromitra crassiceps. Taxonomy (NCBI): domain Eukaryota; kingdom Metazoa; phylum Chordata; class Actinopteri; order Beryciformes; family Melamphaidae; genus Poromitra; species Poromitra crassiceps. The sequence continues at coordinate 55,336,532 of NC_139631.1, read as the reverse complement.
GCGGAGGGCAGATATGCGGTCGCTATGACGACCAGGTGTGGGCGGGGGCAGATCGAGCAGTGGTGGAAACAAAACATCCATCGGGTCGAAACAAATACAGCCGAGTGGTGACGGGCTGTGCAGGGCTGTAAAATGTGGTGGAAATGAGCCAATAGGGAACGATCAAACGAGTTTAGGACACTACCTCACTCTTCTTCTCCTTTGGTAAACTAAATGTGGTAATTTTGGTAAATGTCGACTAAATCTATGGTAGATTTAGTTGACTAATGGGCTTAGTTAAAGTCTAATGCATTAATTAAATATTTCTCTATAATTTCCAAACTCAATGGAAAGATCTATAAATCTCTTATTATGGAATGGTATTAAGGCTTAAACGTGCCAACACAGCTTTAACTGTTTAACTTCTTCTCCTCTTCTGATTGGATCTCTTCCCAATTCGTCCTTCCCTAATATTTTCATCTAGTTTTTATTCATTGACAAAAGTGTCAATAGATATGATCATAGTTTTTGTCACCACAACTTGGTTTTTATTTAGTTAACTCATTGAGTGCCAAGGACGTCGATCAACGTCAAATGCGTTTTTTGACGGTGGGACGTGGATCAAAGCCTCAGGCATCTCCTGTACAAATATTGTAGCTATTGAAGGTGTATAATCTATTTTACGGACTCATTAGGTGGCGACAGTGCTCTCCAGATTAGAGAAAGGTCAGGAAAACAGCGGGAAAAAGCCCCGTGATGAAAGAGAAACCGCTCATGCTGCAGCCAGAGCCATATAGATGGCTCTGGCTGCAGCTGACGTTGGCTGCGAACAGCAGTCAATCCGCGCCCACAACTGAGCCCCTCTGCCTCTGTCTGTCTGTCTGCATAGTTTCTCCACACGATTAGCCGCCAGAAAAGCAGCACCCGACGCTGAAGGGCCAAACCATTCTCAGCAGTCCGGTTTGGCTTTTCCGTGTCGCGCTGGGAGCCGGCGCACAAAAACGGAGCACTCCGAAAATAGACCTGGGTGCGTGAGGCTGTGTGTTAGTGTGGGGAGGAGTTTGCAGCTGAGGGGGGGAGAGGGGGGTGGGGCACGCAGGGCACCACACAACTACACCACATCACTACATCAGAAAATATTAGCTTCAGACTCAGTGAATGTGCTTGAAATGCTTCATTTCACAAAAGGCGGAATATCTCAGCTTCTAATTTGAAACGCTGAAATTTGCTGAAAACAACCTATCTTCTCCGGCTCATAAATAAAGAACGGAAAATGGTATCAATAAACTTTTTTTTGCTGATGATACAATAGAATCTCCTCGTTCTTTGTGCGTGTTCGGTGTTTACATGTGTGTAATATTACACAATATTCTGTGGGCCTCGAGAAATCACTGAAAACGCTCTGGGAGCGTCCGTTCTCCAAAAGTGGCTGGCACTCAATGAGTTAAGGTCCTGTTAACGTCTTGTTTGTTGACGAACATTTTTGTCATTGTTTTTCTCAATGAAATTAACACTGCTCCAAGACTACACTAGCGACAACCCCTCTAAAGGTCAGTGAGGCACTGCACTTTGCTACACTTTGTGGCAGGACTACTATCCGACGGGTGAACGGGCACTGCACTAGTCTGATCTAATAACAGGACCTCCTGAGTCAACATCCCTATAGAGCAGGGCTATTCAATTAAATTGTTCAGGGGCCCACATTGTCAGAAACCTAAGGGGCCGGGGGCCGGACCCCGAGCCATTATATGTACACTTGACACAACCCGCCACCACATTTCCGCAGCCGTGCTGGAACTATTATTAAGTAGGGGGTGCTGTAAGGAATGGAATCTCGACGCTGCCCGCTAAGAAAATTTTATGTTTTTTGGACTTTTATCCATATTTAGAAGAATATTTAATTTTAAATTAACATTAGGATTATACTGTTGTGATGTCATTATTCAGTATCTTCTCCTTTTCTCACTCACTTTCATGTAACCACCTGCTCTCCCTTTAGTCGTTTTACACTACAACAGACAGCAACACAGGCATAAACACTGAACTTATTATTATTATGGAAAACCAGATTATGATGAAAATCAAACACTGTAATGTAACAAACAAGGAAAAATGAAATAAAAAAGCTTCTCCTGGGCCAGTCATAGATTTTTGTCCCCCACCCACATTTCTTTTCTTTTTCTTTAATATAAAACTCTGGCGGGCCGTATCCAGCCCGCGGGCCGCCAGTTGAATAGACCTGCTATAGAGTATCGCAGGGATGATGTATTTTCGTAGGCTTACCCAGAAACCGCCGCCATGCTGGTTCATAAGGGGACAAGTGAATGGGATTTTATATGGGGATTTCGGTTAAATGCATGTAACATAATGCATATATATATACGGTATATATATATATATATATATATATATATATATATATATGTGTGTGTGTATATATATATATATACACACATATATATGTGTGTATGTATATATGTATATATATATATAGATGGCAAACATTCTTATAGTAGTTGCTTCAGACCGTGCTTGAGACCGAGAAAAACACATTAAAAACAGTTCAAAGTCCCCAAACAAACAGAAAGGTGAGTTGCCGAACTGTGCTGGCACCTGCGCATATGATTACAGTTTCGTTGTACACTTTTATGACTTTTATGAAATCACATAAAAAAAACGCATTTAGGCTTCAAAAGTGGTTTGTGAAGATTATCTTGCTGAACACAAACTTTGCTGTTTCATAAACTTTTGTTAACCACAGTCACAGACCTTATTTCATGCATTTAACCGAAATCCCCATACTAAAATCCCATTCACTTTTCCCCTTAGGAACCGGAAGTGCTACTTCCCGACTCATTCCTGCGGTACTCTGTTAAATGACATGAGGAATATTTTTTGTAACCAAGAAACAGCATCCCACAGCAATGTCCACACTATGGCCAAAGACTTATACTAGTCTACTAAGAAGTCATCTAATATCAAAATAAGGATCAAAAGAAAGTGGACAGGGAGTTGAGGAACTACAAGGTAACTCTAGCGATAACTACTGGAGGTAAAGATAAATAAGATAGTCACCATGGATACAAAGCCAGATGCTTGCAGTGAAGGGTACTGCCAGCAAGCGAAGGTTGATCCTACATCTTAAGGCAGCATTGGAGGGAAAGACATACTTCTCTATTTAATTAAGATCTACAGTAAGCCAAGGGCCAATAGAGAGCCAAAGTCACACCCACTTCTGGATTAGGCATATGCACCAGAACCAATCTCGTCCCCCATTCTTCTTTCCATCTAAAATTTCATAAAATGCCTATAAGAAGAGTTTTAGGTGATCAAACCAAGTGATCCAGCTATTCACTCGGACCAAAACTTGGAACGTTTTTACGTTTAATGCGATGTTTTTCTTTTTAAGTTTTGGTCCGAGTGAAATGTTCTATGGTCTCTCCTGATTCTAAATATATCATTTGGTGATGAGTAAAACTATTTTTTTTAAGCATTTTACAAAATGTACAGTATATGGAAAAATAAATGGTGGATGAAATCTCTTGGTTCGTACATGTATGCCTAGCTCGGAAGAGAGCATGCCTTTGGCACTCTATTCACCTTATGTAGGACAGTCTGGCTTGAGAGACTAACAGGAAGTGTAAACACGATCGGAAGTTCTGATTGTGTCTACACTTCCTGTGACTCATGATTCTGATTCTGATCTGAAACCTAGTCTGACTCATATGTGAGTCAAACTACTGTAGGTTTGACCAGGTGAGTCAGACTAGTTTGAGCAGGTAAACCTGCCATTGTTTTGAACAGGAAGTCATGACACAATGGGTCAAGTGGGCGGGGCTACATAAGGTGAATTGCAACAGTATGAATGCATGAGGAGAAAGAGGTTCTCTTGCTAGTTTTGATTGGCTGTAACCCGGTCTGGTTTTGTGGCTTGTATATTTACTGTTGTTTGCTTTTGTGCTTATGAAGTTTATGTACACTTGTATACTGTTTGGAATTGTCTGTTTTATAACATCAACCTGCCAAGGGATTACAAATGGAAATTAGCCTCTGGCTATAATCTGGCATATTATGAAAATGTTCTTCAATATGTTTTCCCACTATCTTAAAGCTGCATTCAGCTATGTTTTTTTGTTCAAATAAGTGTTAAATGGCTCTATATTCTGACAGCAATCACTGAAATAGAGTGTTTGGTCAGTGACTTGAAACCCCCAACCCCTAGTCTCTTAGAACAGACGAGTTGGCGTCCGCAATTTTCAAATGCGTCCGCCATACCGTCTGTACTTCGTGGGGGGGAATCATGCACCAACCGGAATGGGAAGTAGAAAGGCGGGTTTTGCGCTCATTAGTCCAATCAGAATCGCATATGCCGCATTTTTCGTGGACACACGTGTCGTGATTGGTCAGATTCCGTCGAACTTCCTTCCTACTACAGGAAAGAGATAGAGGACAGTGGGGGGGTGGGGGTTTCAAGTCACTGACCAAACACTCTATTTCAGTGATTGCTGTCAGAATATAGAGCCATTTAACACTTATTTGAACACAAAAACATTGCTGAATGCAGCTTTAAATTAATTAATGAACTAGAAAGTGCATTCAGTAGAGTGCAGATCTCTGCCAGGCACCACGACGGCTAACCATGGCCAAACCAAACCACTTGCCAATAACAAGGCAACATTAAATGGCCACATTGTTTTAATTGAGTTTGGCATACAGCCAAGAGTGAACAGCACGTAGCATGCTTTATAGCCTGTCTTACAGTAGCCTATATATTGTATATAATAACAGGATACTCATATCCATAGTTCATATTTCATATATGGGCCTTTTTCACGGTGGCCATTTTGTGTCGAAAAGGCAGGGTAAACACAGGTGCAAGCAAAACAGTAATGAGCTTTTCCAACTTCCAATCATGGAAGTTGGAAACTCTCCTGCATGTGTAATACAACTAAATTGATTCATAACTCCACATCAAAGGGATTATATGGACTCACGTTTTATCCGACGCATATAGTCTATAAGTGGAGTAACGGGAGCAGCAGATCGAGGTTGTGGCAGGCAGGTTGGCTTGGTTGGAGTGATCATCAGTGGACATGACAGACACATTCCTGAATAATCCTTCTCAGGTGTGCCGTGCAATTACGCGGTCGCAGAGCAATTTGCTGACAGACTTCAGGTGATTTATGTGAGCATGTTGACAAGCTCATTAACGCATGATGTTCGTATAGTCAACTCCATGTATGGGCTGTATCGTACATAATGTTACCTGACGAACGAGGCAGTCAGAAAAATACTTTCACTTCACTTTTCACATTCGCTCAGTGTTTTTAGACAGATCACTCATCGTGTTTCAAGCATCGAGTGTTGTCCACATCGACTCTACTGGAGAATAAACAACAGTTTAAAATGTTAATGTTACTTCTCCGTCATCTTGCTGTGGATCATGGAATTGGAGTCTCTCTTCTGGATCATATAATTGGAGAACACACGCACAGACAGACAGAGACTCTCACACACACACACACACACACACACACACAGACAGACAGACAGACAGACAGAGACTCACACACATGACTGAACACATCATCTCCTGGCAGAGATAATAATAATAATTAGGTCAAATTACAGTGTCGCAGAGTTTTCACGCTGCTATAGAGCTTGCGGAGTTGGCGTCATGCCAGTCATGTTGGGACGGGACTAGGGATGGTCGATCCTCCCTATTTTTATATCATCCAATCGTGGTCATTAGAGATTGGCGATAGACAATCAAATCACCATATTGGCCGTCATTTTATGTATTATTATTTTTGATAAAGAGACCTATTCCTATTTAATGGCATTAATGGTTGATTGATTGATTGATTGATTGACATCTTTATTGATAATGAAGACATATATACTGTACAAACATAGACACACCATTATCAAAAGGATAAACACAATAAAGCTAGAAGCTTATTTCCATTGCGGTCCTTGAGGTGTCAGTGTGGAATAAGAACTGATGAATGAATGTATGGGTGCGTGTGGATGTGTAAGAATATAAGTGCATGTTTTAAAGTGCAGGTGTCAGAGATGGGTGCGTGTGAGTGTGTAAGAATGTAACTGCTAGTTTTAAAGTGCAGGTGTCAGAGACTATTGGGGATGCGTGTGTGTTGCCACCACGCTGGAGGAAGGAGAGACAAGGGGAGACTAAAAATATGATACACAATAATAAAAGCAGTACAAAAGGCCTAATGAAAACAGTCAGTTTTCATTGGGGGGGGGGAGGAACCCTTGTGCCATCAAAAATTAGATTTCTACCTAAATAATTAGTTTATTGATGTGCTCACCTATTACAATGGGTATTTCTGTATGTTTTCAAATGTAAAAAAAATAGACCAGGTCAGGGTACTTAAGTAACCCATTTTCAATGGTTTTACATGGGAAAAACGAAATATGAAAACAAAGTTTTTCAGTTTTTTCGTTTTCGTTTTTCCGTTTTAAAGTTTAAAACGGAAACGAAAAAAACCTTTTTATTTTTTTATTTATTAACTTCTAAATTCATGGCGGGCCGCTTAAAAATGGGCAGCGGGCCGCAGTTGGCCACCCCTGATTTGAGCAATATGGAACAACAAGACACAGCCAGGCTACATTACATGAGAGAAAAATGTATTTGAAGTGTTTTTAATGAACAGATTGCTCTGTTATGGCTTCTTCTTTTTTACCCTCTCTCCCCACGCACATCTTGTGTCATTATTTCTGAAGCAGCTTTTTAAAGCATAATAAATACTTTAAAGGACCTTCATCTGTGGTAATGTTACATTTGCTGTCCTTAAGATATCAAACTTTTTTGACAGTTGATAGAGCGATCGGTAGCATACGTGGTGATCCTGCCTGCCCCTTTCGTGTCCTCCTTTCAATCTGTGTGATCCTCTGAACAATCAGCTTCAACTTAAACCCATGAAAAGTGTATGCACTCAGCCCAAAAACGAGATAGATTATGATGTGCTGGTATGTGAGTGGAGGTAACGTAAATTTACTGTATGTTGTAAATCATGGTTAGTTTGTCCAAACACGGTTGCTTAGCATTGAGATTCAGGGCCCTATCGTTGCAAAATCGGTAATTCAGTGTTTGCTCTGGTTTTGCACTGGTTTAACGCCGCGCGCAATGCAAATTGGGAATTGTACTGGACATGCATGAGGGTAGGTGTGCCACATGCCAAACCAGGCGTTTTGGCGCAAAAATGTGGGGACAGATCGCATTCTCATATCGTCAGCATGCGCGCAATTACTTTACGCTAAGAGCTTTGAAAAGCACCTCTTACGTGCTAAAATACACTGCTACGCTTGAGCGCACTATAATCTCCGTGCTGCGCAGCGCAGTGCTGCAGAGTAATTCCTTTTGGATATGTCATTACGCACAGACGTGCCATGCCAGGACATCAAATTCGGCTGCTAAAATTGGGTATTAGCAGATAATTCAGTTAGGCAATCAACTATAAGTCACTGAGAAACTTTTATCACATTGCAAAGAGGGAAATTAATTGAGAAAACGTGTTGGAGCATGGACATTGTAGCCTACTTGCAATAGGCTATTCACCTTCACCTATCCCATAACCCGGAGGGTCGTTGGCACCACAGACGATTGTCAACAAGCTCTCTCCATCTCTCTCTGTCCTCGGCACAAGTGAGTCAACTCTAAATCCTCCCATATTTTATTTTGTCTCCGCAGTTTCCCCGCTGCAAACACGTTTCTATTTCCCAGTCAACAATATAACCCAAATTGCATCAAATCACAGATGTTTTTAACAGGTATATGATGTGATGTTATTGTGAGATATAGGCCTAACCAAATTACACATGGAGAAAATTAGAGAATATTGCATGCCTCGCGCAAACAAAGCGATTGCGAGACGGGAATCTGATTGGTTTGATTGATGTAACGCCCAGGCAATGCTTGGCCACACCTGTCAATAATTCTGTCAATCCCGTTTGCGCTGGCATTTTGGGGGTGCAGATGACTTGGCAGGGCTCTAATTTGAGCCTGTGGCAGGTGCTGTGAATGTTTCTGCATCTCCGCCGAGAATTGCATCCCCACCATAATTCGAGGCTGTTAACTTTGAAAACAGGGAGGTCACGTCTACCCAGACAATTATATAATTTCTGTATAAATCATTACAATATGCTCCCGTGAGGTGGGGATGCGTTTAGCGCCGGCCGGACGGGGGTGCAAAAACTCGGCATAACACCTGGACACTTGCGCGTGTCGGACTGCAATCATTAAGGCACGCAAACAGGTGTGCAAGCGCAAATAGGGGATATCGCCTGTACCAAGATAGGGCCCTCAATGTCTTATGGCTTTATGCCTCTCTGATGTCTTCACTCCTGGTTTCCTGGAAAATCTCCCATTCAAATTGGCAAAGGACTGCCTCACCTATCTTGGCTTGACCATACCCAGAGATCCTAAACTAATATTTAAGTTGAACTTTGCGGTCTCTGTTTTAAGACGTAGGGTGTATTCACACCTCTAGGTCGTTCGCTTTGTTCCGATTCAGGGGCTTAATTGATACAATTGTTGCATTTGTGCCTTGCTTCGTTTGTGTTCACACACAGCCACAAATCAAACGGTCCAAATAGTATTGCCAAGCCTCCTGGATTGGCCAGGAGACACTCCAGGGCCCCTATCATTGCATCAGCCTATAAACTGCGGCCAGCGCAGCGCAGATCAGTGGGCGTGGGCCAGCCACTCGATATCTTCGTGTCGGCGCTACAGGCGGCCTCAAGCATTACAACCACGCCTTTTAAGCATAAAATTATGCACAGTCTGCTCATTGGGGAAGTGCAGTAAACGAATCACAAGCTTGCCTTTTAAGCTCCAATTCCACGGAGCGATCCAGTAAAGCCAAGCGCTCTGCTCGCCCCCCTCCCTTTCATCCCCGTCTATCTGTCTCCATATATAGGCTATTATTCCATATTATTATGCTTCTCAAACCAATCTAACTGCAGTTTAAATACTGTAAATATGTAAATACGCTACACTATAGCAAGATCAAAGTGAAAAGAATGTTCTAAACGCATTGGCTAGAAAAAAATAGCCTATCCCTATGTCATGATGAGATTAGATTGGTGAAAGTTTGTCCAGAATGATATTGTTTTCTCTCCCCTGCTGCAGGTAGGATGATGCACATAAATATAGCCTACATTATGTAAAGTCATTGCAGAAATGTGTTTTTATTGTAAAACTAAATGTGAAGTAGGGCCAATTTATTGGAGCGGACATCACAGTATAGGACATGACAGTAGAACCGCGTTACGCTGTCACTTATCTAAATCACGTTAAATCTGCGAGGGATATATATAGGCCCAGGATGACATATATGTTTCACATAGGGTTGTGATTTGATTTAGCGATTTTATTTTGTCCAATATTGAAATGTTCCACAATTGCAATTGTGTTAAGATAAACATTATTTTGATCTACCACTTACCCTATTTAAGCTGATTTGGTTGCTATTTCTTCTCAAACGGATTTGCCTCAATGCGCCTCAATGCATACTGGGAGATTTCACATCTGTGGCTTTGTGCCTGTCTGCTGTCTGATGCACGAGGGAGTGAGAGAGAGAGAGAACCGGCAAACTTTTTTCCAGCAGTCTGCCTGTCTGATGAGCAAGAGAGAGGGAGTGACACAGAGAGAGGGGGGACAGAGAGTCAGATGGCAGAGGAGAGCTCTGCGCAACCGGCGCACTGAATAGGCCTGGTTTTGAAAAGCGCTAAGCACTAAATTAACGCCAGGGCGGAAGATATCGTTAGGCCAGTATTTAAGGCTGAAACGCCCATTCTGGCCTATTCTGGCACTGCGCCACGCCTGTTTGGCGTAAAGCGCATTTCGGGGCCTAAAGCCATGTTGCTATCTTCCCGAGGCAGGCGCAAGGCACGTTTTTTTTGCATTTAAGGCCAGTTTTTGCGCCTAAGGCCTGTGGGAGAATAGGGCCCCAGGAGGCTAATAGCCTCTCGGGATGGAAAACATAATTCCCAGAGATTTTCCTATATGATTATAAGAATAATAATAATAATGCATTTATTTTATATAGCGCTTTTCAAGACTCAAAGACGCTTAAAAGTAAAACAAAAGACAAGCAACAGGCAACAGATACAGGCAACAGGCAACAGATACAGGGGACAGGTACAAATAACAGTGGCGGTTCAGGGCAAGGTTGTATGGAGAAGCAGAATGCGTTTTGTTAGACCTACATTGTAGGCTACGTCGGGCGTGCGCGAGGAGAGAGAGAGAGAGAGAGAAAGAAAGAGGGAGGGATCGGGAGAGAGAGGGAGAAAGTTATTTATTTATTTATTTGTTTATTTATGTAGCCTATGTATGTATGTATTTATTTAGGCTATCTATCGGGAATTTGGAGATAGAAGATCAAAGACCCTTCTGATATTACTATCACAGAGACTTCAGAGGATTACGCATATGAACACAGAAGGCTGGCTCTGATTACCATGACTTGTTTTCATTTATTTAATGGAGACCAGATAAGTTGATCGAGTTCAAACAGCTGATGTGATGATGCAAAAATCCCCCAAAGTTTATCCATGCAAACGCTAGTTTCATAAGTCGCCAAAGCAGGATCTGAATGAAGATGTTTTTAAACGATAAAAATGCGTGTTCTTCAGGCCATTACGCACAGCGCAGCTGACTACGGCAGCTGTTTCATCCAAAAATGCGCACTGTTTCCTGTAGTTGTGTCGGATCGAGGTCGGATCACGTTCTCACCACAAACGAACCGCACCAGAGTTCGTTTAAAGCGGACCGAGACCACCCTTTCTTGGCGATCTCGGTCCGCTTGTTTTGTCCCGCATCCGAGTGCGATTGCTGTGTTCACACTCCCCCAAACGAACCGCACCAAGGTGGAAAACACTCTGTTTCGGAACAACTGCTCCAAACAAGATATGTGTGAATACACTCTTCAAAAGTGTATGGAAAACGGGAAAGTCCTGCCCGTCTCCATGATTGGCCGTATAAACTCAGTTAAGATGGTTTATCTTCCTAGGTTCCTTTATCTTTGTCAAAATCTTCCCATCTTTCTCACATTCACTTTTTTCAAAGAAGTGGACTCCGTAATTCTGTCCTACATCTGGAATTATAAGAACCACAGAATCTTTTTAATTCACTTACAAAAACCCAGGTCTGAGGGAGGGCTGGCCTTACCAGTATTTAGGCATTACTACTGGGCTGGCAATGTTAGGGCTCTGATGCACTGGCAGTAAGGGACTCCAGGAATTTCCAGGGTTCCCCTGTGGCTGAAAATGAAGGCCAGCTCCATTGTCAACTCTACCTTGCCAGCCATGCTATTTGCTAAGTCAGAGAGACCTGGGACCTTAGACAATTCTAATTTAAGTTTTGTCATGAAAAACCTTTTACATCTTTTTAAGAATTTTAAACCAAGTCAGGAGTGTTTTGAGTCTACCAGATGTTTCTGTCCACATGTCAATTTGTTTCAATCAGTCTTTTTTGACTCCATGGTCAGACAAAAACGACCATGCCTGGAGTGAGAAGGGGCTAGTTTCCATCAAATACCTATACATAGATGGTCATTTTGCATCCTTTGATCTGCTGAAGAGGAGGTTTGAGTTGCCCGGCAAGAACTGGCTCAGATTCCTGCAAATCAGAAATTATGTTCGATCCAAGATTCACACCTTTGAAGCACTCCCAAATGAACATGCTTTTTTCTATGTATTGCTGAGCCCTCACTCCAAGCATCTTATCTCTAGATTTGTATGTATCTTTGACAACTGCAACACGGCCTCTACTGAGAGGATTAGAGATACATGGCAGGGGGAACTTGGTATTGATTTATCTGACATTATATGGGAGAGGAGTCTGTCTGTGGTACCACTCTGCTCAGTTAATAGCAGACACCAGCTGATCCAATTTAAAGTAACTCACCGTCTTCACTACTCCAAGCATAAACTACGCAAGATCTTCTCCTTCTGTCTCACCACTGTGTGACAGGTGTCAGGTGTCAGGTGTCAGAGGGCACACTAACTCATGCCTTCTGGTTCTGCCCTTCATTAACGGGATTCTGGGCCAAAATATTTGACTGGTACTGGCCTACAAAATAACTCTACAGCCGGAGGCAGAACTCGCCATCTTCGGCTGCTCGGAGTCCTCTCTGACACTCGGGACAACTGTTCCCAAAAGACTCATTCTGAAGGAATGGAAGTCCTCCTCTTCACCTTCTTTTCAGGTGTGGCTGATGGACATGATCTCTGTTATACAGATGGAGAAACTCAGGTCCCTGAGGGCCAACTCGCTTAAAAGCTTTTCAACTATTTGGGACCCGTTTTTGGCCGACTTTCTTTTTATTTAGCAATTTTCAAAACGTAAAACAGAAACAACACAAAAGGCTCAGACAGAGAAAGAAAAAACAAACATAGTTCACATTCCAATACTACAGCTTGGCACTACCAGCCACGTAAGGTCCCCATGTGCCTGCAAGGGATTTGCGTAGGATCCCACGCAAAGGGTCCATGAGAAGTCAGTTATGCGAGTCACGTACCGTTATTAACCTCATCCAAATAGGCCAGAAACGGGTCCCAGATAACCAAGAACTTCCCAAGAGAATTTGTCCTCAAAAACCGGAGCCTCTCCATACGTATAACCGAGATCGTGTCCGTCAGCCACAGCTGAAAAGAAGGTGTAGAGGGAGACTTCCACTCCCTCAGAATGAGTCTCTTGGCGACAGTCGTTCCCTGCGTCAGAGACTGTTGTATAGCCATAGGGAGCAGAGAGGATTCCGAGCAGCCGAAAATGGCGAGTTCCGCCTCCGGCTGAAGGGTTGTTGTTTTTGGCCGACTTTGACAAGGTTAACAATGAATAGTGACTGAGGCTAGAGGTGACAGATGGCTCGCACGTCTGGTTTCTCATGGACCCCTTTCGTGGGACCTCATGCACAATATCTATTACAAACACAATCACCTTATGCGGCTGGTAGCACCATGTTGTAATGTTGAACGCCGATGGTGTATTTTTTTCCTTTTTCTTTTCTTTCCTATGTCTGAGCATGTTTGTTTTGTTTGTGTTTTATTATTGTTCTCTAAAAATTTAAAATAAAAAATTTAAAAAAAGTCTTATGGTATGGTACGGTTAGATTTCTTTCTCTTTTACCTTCTCCATGAAGATGATTTAACCAACTTTCAGGCAAAGAAAAATTAACAACACAGGTTTTCAGGTAACTACCGTTAAATAATGGCCTGGCCCCAACAGATGTTGCCCCCGTCCCAACATGCAACACGGCGTGATGTAACGAGTTTTATGAATGAGCCCATAGGTTTGCAAAACTTAACTTATCAGTTGAAGTTCTACATGATAGTTATATAATTTGAGTTTCAATGTTTTTAGCATGATAGTAGCATCCACATTGATGCCGAATGACCTCCGATGCAAGGAATAAGTAATTTTACTGCAAGCAAGGGTCTCACCTGAAACTGGTCTCCCGACCTCCAGGGAGAAAACTGGTCTCCTGACCTCCAGGGAGAGCATTACAGGAAGGTTGTGCATTAATTCACAGATCTCCTGGTAGCTAGATGAGCTCACCAGTTTATCTCCAATGGCCACAATCTCATCTCCAACTCCCAGTTTACCCATGGATTCCTGGAAGGATGAGGCCATAAATCAGGGACAAAACACAATTTTTCGTTGAGCAACAGTAGCACCAGTGATCAAGTTACCTTGTCTTACCTCGTCATTTCCTCAAATAACTTTAGCTGTCATGAACACATGAAGGACATACAATATTTTAAGAGCATCTATATACTATATGTTAGCTGACATTGGAATAACTTAAAGATGTAGCAGACTAGACATACCCTTTCTGCAGCCCCTCCAGGCCTTAGCCCAGTGATGATGACCTTAAGAGGGGATGACTTGATCTCCAGATCAAGGCCAAATGACTCATCCTCACTTCTCCTCAGGATCACCATGTCAATGGTGCAAACTCCTGCCAACTCATTGGCCTCCCCCTTGCTGCAGTGCTGGTGGGGTATCACCCAACCTGGAGTCCTGGGGATTGTTCCCCCAAACTGCAGGGCTTGGGATGGGGGCTGGGATGAGGCCAACACTGGAGAAGACTCATCAACTTTGGGCTTTAGTGGCTGGGGCAGGTTGGGTGCTTCGATGTTCATCATGCTTTTGACCCGTGTTACGGCTTTGTGTTCCAGTTTGGGGGAGCGTTTGGACTCCGTTTGTCCACCATCTCGATTTGCACAGGTATCCTTTTTAACGCCCAAATGACTAGACCCAGAACTCATGCTGGCTGTCACCCCTGCCTCATGGCCAAAGGGGCAGCGAATGGGCATGAAGGGTGACTCGGAACCTGAGTTTATGACGATACCCTCCTCAGATCCCAGGGAGCTACCATAGAGCGGTGTGGGCATGTCATTATTTCCATCCCTCTGCAAATCCCCACCATCTTGGCTATCTTGGTCTACATCCAAGGATGACATAACAATTACAATCCCACAATCATTTTCCGGTAACTGGGATGACTGGGCATCACCGGAGGGAGCAGCCCTGGAATTCCTCGGCCTGCAGAAGGGCGGGGTCTTTCCAGTGTTGACAGGGTCCTGGTCGTCATCGCTGGGTTCATCCTCACAGCACATCACCTGTCGCTGGTGGAGAAGTGGGCTTCCAACTGAAGCGGGCCTTGAGCCAACACTGGGCTGGCACACTGCCTCTGCATGCTGCTTCACAGGGACAGGGGTCTTGCCATGTGTTGCACTGCACATATGGCCACCCTCCACTCCTTTCAAAGAGAAGGTGAATACTGACAATGAGATGCTGGTGATGGCTTTTCAGCTGGATTTACTTGAGATTTGTGCGAGAAAGATTTCATGCTTTCACAAAGGATTGAATCAAGCCAGGCTTTAACTTGACATTTACAGTCGTAGAGTGTACCATGTGGCTGTGGGGAGGGGTTGTGGTGAAGTGTACTATGTGGCTGTGGGGAGGGGTTGTGGTGGAGCGTACCGTGTGGCTGTGGGGAGGGGTTGTGGTGAAATGTACCATGTGGCTGTGGGGAGGGGTTGTGGTGAAGTGTACCGTGTGGCTGTGGGGAGGGGTTGTGGTGAAATGTACCGTGTGGCTGTGGGGAGGGGTTGTGGTGAAATGTACCATGTGGCTGTGGGGAGGGGTTGTGGTGAAGTGTACCGTGTGGCTGTGGGGAGGGGTTGTGGTGAAGTGTACCGTGTGGCTGTGGGGAGGGGTTGTGGTGAAGTGTACTATGTGGCTGTGGGGAGGGGCTGTGGTGAAATGTACCATGTGGCTGTGGGGAGGGGTTGTGGTGAAGTGTACCGTGTGGCTGTGGGGAGGGGTTGTGGTGAAATGTACCATGTGGCTGTGGGGAGGGGTTGTGGTGGAGCATACCGTGTGGCTGTGGGGAGGGGTTGTGGTGGAGCGTACCGTGTGGCTGTGGGGAAGAGTTGACCACTGAGGCACTGCAGCCCCTATGGTGGGGCATGTCATCACTGCTCAAGGCCATCAACATGGATTCAGACAGGGAGGAATGGCCGGCCACTTCCTGCGAAAAGTACTGAGCTAGCTCTGTTTCTGAGCTCAGTGAGCCCTGCTGCAGAGAGGGGGGCAAACCACAGAAGAAGAAAGACATGAAAAGGAGTAGAAGAAGAAGAGTCATTGTTTTCATTTTAACTTGCACCTATGAAGTTCTGATTTTGGCAATTCGTTTTAAAAATCTGTTTGAGCTTGACTTTAGTCCCAACGTATTTTTTGGCAGTGAACGGAGGAGAGTACCTTGTGACTGTTTCAATAGATTTAATTTCTGGCCAATGGTAGTAATGATTAGTCAGAGTGAGAGTGTTTGAATCATGGATAACAA
Organism: Poromitra crassiceps; assembly: GCF_964638095.1. Taxonomy (NCBI): domain Eukaryota; kingdom Metazoa; phylum Chordata; class Actinopteri; order Beryciformes; family Melamphaidae; genus Poromitra; species Poromitra crassiceps. The sequence continues at coordinate 55,320,675 of NC_139631.1, read as the reverse complement.
TGGGCGAAGGGCACTGTTCTCTTATTTATTTATGATACTTTTTTTGCTGTATCCAATTACTTACTGCTAAGTTTTCCCATCACCAAAAGACAGAAACTTAGAAGGAGGTAAATACAATAATGAAAATCAAAGTTTAAAATAGCCACAAACAAACCAAATCAAATGATATCTAAAAGCAAGATGATGTATTGACTATATATATAAATACGTAACCAAACATAACAACAGAGACTGTACAGTATTGACTATATATATAAATAACATAACATAGACTGCATTGACTATAGAAATAAAATAACAGAGACTGTCTTGACTATATACTGTATACATAAATACTTACCCTACTGGCAGGCTCAAGGAACCTCTTCATGGTCCAGCTGAGAGCAGGGGAACCCTCTCCCTGCTTTGCCTTCACTGTTGGGGAGGGACTCTTGGAAGGGACTCCTGCAGATTCAGGCAATGTAAAACAAATCCTGATGAGTTTGATACCCAAAACTAAACAACAACCCTGAACTGACCCCTAGCATTCCATTAAATGTAAGTTGAACATTGCATTTCAGCAGCCAAAATAACCTATAAAAACATGATTGAGCAAGAGTAAATAAAAGAGTGAGACGAAGTAAAGACCTAAAGTGTGAGATGAGTGTCCGTCCTTGCTCATGTTGTCCCTGTGTGTGGATCGAGCTATAACATGGTCCATCTCCTGCTCTGATACCTGGGGAAAGACAAGTCAAACTCACACATACACTAACAAAAATACCTGGGGAAAGACAGGCCAAACTCACACATACACTAACAAAAATACCTGGGGAAAGACAGGCCAAACTCACACATACACTAACAAAAATACCTGGGGAAAGACAGGCCAAACTCACACATACACTAACAAAAATACCTGGGGAAAGACAAGTCAAACTCATGCATACACTAACAAAAATACCTGGGGAAAGACAGGCCAAACTCACACATACACTAGCAAAAATACCTGGGGAAAGACAGGCCAAACTCACACATACACTAACAAAAATACCTGGGGAAAGACAGGCCAAACTCACACATACACTAACAAAAATACCCGGGGAAAGACAGGCCAAACTCACACATACACTAACAAAAATACCTGGGGAAAGACAGGCCAAACTCACACATACACTAACAAAAATACCTGGGGAAAGACAAGTCAAACTCACACATACACTAACAAAAATACTTGGGGAAAGACAGGCCAAACTCACACATACACTAACAAAAATACCTGGGGAAAGACAGGCCAAACTCACACATACACTAACAAAAATACCTGGGGAAAGACAGGCCAAACTCACACATACACTAACAAAAATACCTGGGGAAAGACAGGCCAAACTCACACATACACTAACAACAAGAACGACCGCAACGCGGACTTATGCCTCCGCCATTAGTTAATTCTTAAGTCCAAATCACCATTTGAGGCAAATTGGAAGAAATTCCCTCAAGGCACTCCTGAGATGTTGCGTTACAGAGCTTGGAAATTGGGTGTGTGAGGTCACAGTGACTTTGAACTTTGACCACCAAAATGTAATCAGTTCATCCTTGAGTCCAAGTGGACGTTTGAGGCAAATTCGAAGAAATTCCATCAAGACATTCCTGAGATATCGCATTGACAAGCTTGAAAATAGCATTCGAGAGGTCACAGTGACCTTGACCTTTGATAACCAAAATGGAATCAGTTCATCCTTGCGTCCAAGTCGATGTTTGAGCCAAATCAGAAGAAATTCTATCAAGCCGTTCTTGAGATATTGCGTTAACCAACTTGGGAATGGCGTTCGTGAGGTCACAGTGACCTTGAAGTTTGACCACCAAAATGTAATCAGTTCATCCTTGAGGCCAAGTTAATGTTTGAGGCAAATTTTATGAAATTCCGTCAAGGCATTCCTGAGATATGGCATTAACAAGCTTGAAAATGGCGTTGGAGAGGGCACAGTGACCTTGACCTTTGATCACCAAAATGTAATCCTTTCATCCTTGCGCCCAAGTCGATGTTTGAGCCAAATTGGCAGAAATTCCATCAAGCCGTTCTTGAGGTAACGCTTTAACGAACTTGGGAATGGCATTCGTGAGGTCACAGTGACCTTGACCTTTGACCTTTGACCATGAAAATCTAATCAGTTCATCCTTGAGTCCAAGTCAATGTTTGAGGCAAATTTGATGAAACTCCGTCAAAACATTTCTGAGATGTTGCGCTAACAAGCTTGAAAATGGCGATCGAGAGGTCACAGTGACCTTGGCCTTCAGTGTTGGGAGTAACTAGTTACTAAGTAACTAGTTACTGTAACTTAACTACTTTTTTCACTAACTAGTAATCTAACTAATTACTTTTTCAAATTCAGTAACTCTGTTACAGTTACTAAAATAGTAACTGGGCTAGTTACTAGTTACTTTAGGACATGAAAATAACGGACAACTTCAGAGGATTACCCAGTTTCTGATCCTCAGACCTAGTCCGGGGAGAGAGCTGCAGCCAGAGCCCCAGAGGCTAATGACCTTGATAGGCTATAAGTCTCCCCAATAAGCGAAGGTTCAATGCCACACTATGGCACAGCAACACTAACATAATGTGTGCATTAATAACAATCGAAGTGGACTTTTAAAAGTAACGGAAAAAGTTACTTTCCCTAGTAACTAATTACTTTGAAGTAACTGGTAACTTTAAAGTAATTAAATTACCTTTTGAGAGAAGTAACTAGTAACTGTAACTAATTACCAATTTTCAGTAACTTTCCCAACACTGTTGGCCTTTGACCTTTGACCACCAAAATCTAATCGGATCATCCTTCAGTCTAAGTCGATGTTTGAGGCAAATTTGATGAAATTCCATCAAGGTGTTCCTCAGATATCGCGTTTACTCATTGGCTGCCAGCCACTTCTGGAAAACGGATGCTCCCAGTGCCAGCCCTTTCAGAGCATTTTCAGTGATTTCTCAAGACCCACAGAATATTGTGTGATATTACTATGTAAACACCGAACACGCCCAAAGAACGATGAGACTCTCTTGTATCATCAGCAAAAAAAAGTTTATTGATATAATTTTCCGTTCTTTAGTTATCAGCAGTAGAAGATAGGTTGGTTTCACCAAAAACAGACGCTTCAAACTAGAAGCTGAGATAATGAGCCTTTTGTGAAATGAAGCATTTCAAGCACATCACTGACTCTGAAGCTAATATTTTCTGATGTAGTGACACCTCAAAAATAATTTCCTTCAATAAAACAGCGAAAACAAAGGAATTTTGATGGCAAAATAATATTTTTTAGCTGCAACCAGCAGCGCTGGCCCCTGCGTGCGCAGACCCTACACCTTCTTGCTGGTCTTGATTTACTGCTGGTGGGCATCAGGTATTCTAGCTTGTGTTTGCCAATCTGTCCATCGAGCCTGCTGTCTGGGTGGGTGTTGTGTGGTGCCCTGCGTGCCCCACCCCCCTCGGCTGCAGGCTCCTCCTCCGTGGGAGTGTCTCTGGTGGCTCTGCTCGGGTCTCTGCTGCCTGCGTCAGGCGACGGATCTTTGCATGCTGGAGCTGGCAGAAACTCACTCCCACACTAACACACAGCCTGCATGCCGTTGCTGGCAGAGACTCATCCCCACACTGACACACAGCCTGCATGCTGGAGCTTGGAGAAACTCACCCCCGTGCGCTGCAGCGGGCGTCTGTTTTCGGATCCCTCCGCCGTTTTTGTGCGCCCTCCCAGCGCGACACCGAAAAGCCAAAGGTTTGGCTTTTCGCCAGGGTTTGGCTTTTCGGTGTCGGGTGCTCCTTTTCTGGCGGCTGATCGTGTGGAGGGACTGTCGCAGCGGAGATGGAGGGGCTCAGTTGTGGGAGCGGATTGGCTGCTGTTCGCAGCTAACGTTGGCTCCAGCCAGAGCAATCTGTGCCGCTCTGGCTCCAGCATGCATCGGTTTCCCTTTCATCACGGCATCTTTGCTGTTTTTCCTCGCCCTTCTCTAATCTGGAGAGCACTGTCGCCACCTAATGGGTCCGTAAAATAGCTTATACACCTTCAACATCCCCCATATTTTTACAGGAGATGCATCAGGCTTTGATCCACGTCCCACCGTCAAAAAACGCAATTGACGTCTTTAGACGTCATTGGCACTCTACGTTACTATTTGAATTGACGTCTTTAGACGTCATTGGCACTCAATGAGTTAATGAACATCGTACGGACGGACGTACGTACGTACGTACGTACGGATGGACAACCCGGATCCATAATGCCTCCGGCCTGGCTATTGCCGGCAGAGGCATAAAAATACCTGGGGAAAGACAGGCCAAACTCACACATACACTAACAAAAATACCTGGGGATAGAAAAGCCAAACTCACGCATACACTAACAAAAATACCTGGGGATAGAAAAGCCAAACTCACGCATACACTAACAAAAATACCTGGGGCTAGAAAAGCCAAACTCACGCATACACTAACAAAAATACCTGGGGAAAGACAGGCCAAACTCACACATACACTAACAAAAATACCTGGGGATAGACAGGCCAAACTCACACATACACTAACAAAAATACCTGGGGATAGACAAGCCAAACTCACACATACACTAACAAAAATAGCACCAGTGGCTCCTGCATTACATTAGCTACTAGAGGAAACACTGGGATCTCATCAACATGCAACAAGATCCCTGTGGAGCATTTGTTGCTGAATCCAGACCTACTAGCTATGTGTACCTAATAAATTGGAAATATGAAGGGAGAATTAGTAAATGTATGAGACATGGAGCACATTGTACCTTGGGGTTGGGATGTCTGCTGATAATGAGGCTGACTGGTCCAGGGCCACATTCACTGAGGACGGCATAGGCTTCGCTCAGAGCGGCATGACGAAGACTGACCGAGTCCACCTCCAACACCTGGTCTCCACGACTACACACAAGCAGGAATGTCAGCACAGCACTGCCAAAGACTACATGTCCAATTCCAGGGTATATGCAGGAATCCTGAAGTTAAATTCAATATTTTTTAAGACCTTTTCAATATACCGGTATTTTAAAACCTCAACACCACTTCCATCACATCAGTGATAGGGATGTAAATCACACGTTTAATCACAATCTAATAATATATAGGTTATTTACCTCAATGCCACTTTCGTCACATCAGCGATAGGGGGGTAAATCACAAGTTTCATCACGATACAATAATCTATAGATTATTTGGCCAACGATATGATATTTGCTGATATCACAGTCTGCCACAATACAATTTTGATTAAATTCAGGGGTCCAAGGCACGTGCAGAGGATGTTAGAGGGGCAGGGGCAGGGGCTCATTGTATCGGGGGTGCGTTGTGGAGAAGCGTGCATCTGTCTTGTGTTGTTAACGGGAGCGCATCTCCACCAGTCAATTTTCATGATGAGCTGGGAAAATTCCTGTTAAAACTTTCAAAATAATATTACTTAAAGTCCCTGGAAACCAGAAATATTTTATTATTATTTAGCATTTTGAGTTCATCACATCACAGGAATCTATGTTAATAAGCCACCAGCCAAATTTGAACGATGATGAACGTCGCAAAGTATATAAATTTAGGTTTGACAGTCATGGCAAAACTCATGAGAATCAATTATATTTTAGAGTGTATTTTCTCCCGCGGACTGTGTGGGCGTGTCCCGTCTGCAGCAGGGAAATGTCCCTCTCTCAGACCTCTCTCCTCTGCTCCGAGAGGGAGAGAGGAGAGAGAGAGAAGGAAATAGAGATTGTGTGTGTGTGTGTGTGTGTTCGCGCGTTGCTCCCATAGAGTGTAAAAATAAGGTTGCTCCGCGCAGCGCATAGCGTACTGACTGACGGTCATCTGTCTATCTGTCTATCTGTCTGCACGCGCGCACACACACACTGACACACACACAGCAGCGCCACAGCAGGCAGAGGAGAGAGCTCTCCCTCTCAAGGTTCCTACACACCGCCGACGAGTCTAAGCGATAAACTCGCAGATAGACAGATAGATACATAGATAGACAGATAGATAGATAGATAGACAGATGTTGGTTCTTAAAAGAGCCTTTGTGTTGACGCAATGCGTAGTTAGCTAGCTGTAAAAAGGTGTGGGACCACTAGAACTCTGAAGAGAGATGGAGGCAGAATGTGCGGGACTGCGGGTTGCGCGCGCGTACAAAGGTTATATAGAGCTTATGACGTCATAAGCTCCTGCATTTTAGCACCTCGCGCACTGCTCTCTTCAATGAGGAAGTATCTTGTAGAATCTTGTAGAAAAGTGTTGATTTTAAGGCTTTGGGTTGAAAGTAATGCATAATAATTTCGGAGGCACATAATTACTAACATAAGACCCTAAATAACATAGTTAGAACGTTTTTGTGGATTTTGGTTTCCAGGGACTTTAAACAAAAGTAAATAGCTTATTGATGGACGTTGGATGAGAAAAAGGTATTTCAACGAACAAAGCAGCAAACCTTGTATCAAAATACTCCTGATGTTAAGATTACGAGTGAAACTGTGGCTGTAAAGCATTACACAATATTAATATTAATGCCAATGTTACAATAAGGGTTTTATTTTGAAAGCCCTAAAGCAGATGATTCATGTACAAATACATGCTTCACAATCACTAATATACAGCCAATATGCTACTAATATGCATGCTAAAAAGCAACTTGTTACAGTGAATATTTGTACCTTAAAACTACTACTACCCCCCCCCCCCCACACACACACACACACACACACACAAACACAAAAGGGGGGGGGGAGCCAGCATATAAATTGTATCATCACTGCTTGGTCACATACACACACACACACACACACACACACACACACACACACACACACACACACACACACACACACATTATATAGAAAATGGTATAGAAACTATAGAAAATGCGCTGCGACAAGGATGACTTGCTTATTGAGCATGTGCATTAGTATGCCACCTTTTTCTCCATATTTCTGCCCTGGGGGCAGCATTCATTTTTGCCCAACTTTCCAGAGCTACTATGAGGAACAGCATGGATTGTGCTGAGAAATAACTATGAATCAACATCAACACTGGTAAGTAGTAGCAAACAGCGCTAGACTTTAGAAAATGTGAAGTATCCCTTTAAAAGGTCCTATCCGTAAGTTCTAACTATTACTGACACTGGTGGCCGTTAGAGTAACTGCAGGCAGCGTGTGAACGAGCTGACGCGCGGGCACCATACTCGCATGCACACAAGCAGCTGCATGGCAACAGCAGACTGTTGGTTGCTTTGTAACTCATAAAGAAAACGGCAACCTGGACAATTTATCGGTCAGATCAGCCTCGAGATGCCCAGGAAGGATTCTCGATGAATTATCGGACACTATTGTGGCATGTTTGGTCGTGTTTTGGCTTGCATTGGCTGCGGGGAAATGCATAAAGATATTCATGTTAGCGTGAGCCAGGAACTACCCTGCTTCCCCAGTATTATACGGTACCATCTAATGCCTGGAGTTGACCAAACTGAACAGTCAAACAATGTTCGCATAACAGTAACGTTAGGCATATTTACGACTGTTACATTCATTACCCACACAATACGGTAACGCTATTAGTGGAGCTGGGTGGTAATTTCTATAAATGTAAATCAATATTAGTTAGCCGCGATTAGCATCAAGCTAACATTATAATAATGTGCAGTCTCACTGCAGCTAACTGCATTCAGAGCCTGCTCCCCCGGTACCATCTAATGCCTGGAGTTGACCAAACTGAACAGTCAAACAATGTTCCATAAGCATAACAGTAACATTAAAGGAGAATTTCGTTTTTTTTTAACCTGGACCCATCTCCTGGCATTAATTGTGATTTGGCCACTCACCCAGCGATCTCCGCTGCGTTTCTGGCCGTCCTAGCGTTGTTTTGAGATCAATAGCGTCCAAGTCAGTCGTAAAATGGTGCTGATTTGGGGCCAAGTGTGAGCCTGTCTTTCCTGCATCTAAATAGCTATTTTTATTCCCGTTTTCGCCGCATATCGCCATAATCTGATCCGTCAACATCCACCATAGTGATATTTCCCCCCAGGCTATTTCCTGGTCTCTCCCAGGGACCAAATTACCTCAAACGTGATCTCGGTCACCAAGTCTCGTGAAGTCCCGCGATACTTTCCTGCCGACTGGTCAACTAAACAGGTAGGACGCTTTGCGGTGGTGGTTTTAGCGTAACCTATGTGGGGTTTGGCGTAACCTATGTGGGATTCGAAATAACGAAGGTTATGCCAAACCCCACATAGGTTACGCTAAAACCACCACCGCAAAGCGTCCGACCTGTAGTTGACCAGTCGGCAGGAAAGTATCGCGGGACTTCACGAGACTTGGTGACCGAGATCACGTTTGAGGTAATTTGGTCCCTGGGAGAGACCAGGAAATAGCCTGGGGGGAAATATCACTATGGTGGATGTTGACGGATCAGATTATGGCGATATGTGGCGAAAACGGGAATAAAAATAGCTATTTAGATGCAGGAAAGACAGGCTCACACTTGGCCCCAAATCAGCTCCATTTTACGACTGTCTTGGACGCTATTGATCTCAAAACAACGCTAGGACGGCCAGAAACGCCGCGGAGATCGCTGGGTGAGTGGCCAAATCATAATTAATGCCAGGAGATGGGTCCAGGTTAAAAAAAAACGAAATTCTCCTTTAAGCATATTTATGACATTATTTACATTCCTGACAGACCGCCGCCAGGTGGTGAGAGTGGGCAACCTCACCTCCTCCCCACTGACCATCAGCATAGGAGTGCCCCAGGGGTGCGTCTCCAGCCCCTTCTGGTACGACCTCTACACCCACGACTGTGTGGCGACTCAATATTCGAACACCATCGTGAAGTTTGCAGATGACACAGCAGTCGTGGGGCTGATCTCCAAGAGCGACGAGACGGCCTACAGAAAGGAGGTGGGGGCCCTGGAACAATGGTGCCAGGACAACCACCTCTCTCTGAACATCTCCAAGACCAAGGAGATCATTGTAGACTACAGGAGGGGGGGGGGGGGCACACACCTCCCAATCACCATCAACGGCACAGTGGTGGACAGGGTGGACAGCTTCAAGTACCTGGGAGTCAACATCCACCAGGACCTGACATGGGCCAGCCACACCGCCACTGTTGTCAAAAAGGCCCAACAGCGACTACACGGACTCAGGCGCCTAAAGAAATTTGGGCTAAGGCCAGAACTCCTCAGGGACTTCTACAGAGGCACCATTGAAAGCCTGCTGACTGGCTGCTTCACCACCTGGGAACTGTACCACCATGGACCGCAGGGCGCTAAGAAGAGTGAGGCGCGCGGCCCAGCACGTAACAGGATGTGAGCTGCCAGAACTGCAGGAACAGTATAATCAGCAGTGCCTCAGGAGGTCCCTGAAGATCATCAAAGACACAAACCATCCCCACAACAGCCTGTGCTCCCTGTTACCCTCAGGGAGGAGATACAGGGTCCCAAAAGCACGCACAAATCGCTTGAGGGACAGTTTCTTCCCGCAAGCCACGAGACTCCTTAACATACACAAATAGTGTAGTAGCTGTACTGTACCGTACTGTAGCTGCTACCATTACGTATGTCTAATGTTTAATTGTATGTTTAATTAGGTACCGTAAATTCCGGACTATAAGACGCACCGGTCTATACGCCGCGGGACCAAAATTGACTATTTTTTTCTTCTATAAGCCGCACCGGTCTATAAGCCGCGGGTGTTTTGATGTTTAATTACCATATGAAAGGGTTCGTGCACAGAGAGGAATGTCGGGAAAGAGATGGCTGTTTGGGGAAGCTCCCATTTATTAACATTTCAACAAAACAAAACAAAAGTCAGGTCACTAATCCCCAGACAAAATCACACAACAATAGGCTATATGTGCAGCAAACCTGTAACCAGAGAAGTCAAGTCACTAATCCTCGTCTTCCTCTTCTTCCTGCGTACTGAAACCACCAAAGTCCTCATCTTCAGTGTCGGAAACGAACAGGTTCAGGGTGGCTTCGTCAACCACTCTCCTCTCTCCTTCATTGTCACTCAAAACCAACAAACTCCTCTTCGTCACTGTCGGCATCGAACAGCCTCTGAAGCCTCTGACGGCCCTCAGCGCCAGCTGTGGCGGCGTCATCCTCTTCATCCCGCAGCAGTCCAGCGTTTTGGAACCCGTTGGTGATTGTGGATGTTTTCACACTCCTATAATATTCCGTGCTGAGACAGTTCCTCCTGCTGCACCGTCCAACGCCTCACCATTGACTCATCGATGCCCAGGTTACGCGCGGCTGCTCTGTTTCCCTCTTTTAATGCGAGATTGACTGCTTTCAACTTGAAAGCTGCGTCGTGTGAATTTCTGCGTACCTTCCCCATGGTAAGTGAGAGTGTTGCTTCTACTGCTCGTTCTCATGCTGTCGAGAACGAGCAAAGCTTTTTTTTGGTGAAAGAATCCTCCAGGGCGCTTCTTGTTAACAGTCCGAGTGAGTGGCAGGTCGAACGTCAAAGGCACTTCATCCATATTTATGATCTGCTCCGGTTCGATGGAATATTCCTTGATCTTCCTTTGTGTGAATTCGCCGAAGTTTGTGATTTTCTCCTGGTAGTCGGGGGAGGGAGTTGATGGCCGAGTGGCCGTTTGCTTACCGTAATTACCATATGTAAGTGGTCACGCACAGAGGGGATTGTCGGGAAAGAGATGGCTGTTTGAGGAAGCTCCCATTTACCGTATTACCGTAACATTTCAACAAAACAACATAACACAACACCACCGTTGTTTATTTTTACAGTGCACACAGTGTCCGCGGTGTGGTGAAAAGAGGGCAAGAGAGGAAATTAAAACAGAAGTGGATTTATAGTTAGAAAGAGTGCTAAAAAAGAGAGATTTTATTTGTATTTTTTTTTTTTTTTCTGAAAAAATCCATAGATAAGACGCACCGTTATATAAGCCGCAGGGGCCAAAAAACGGGAAAAAAGCCGCGGCTTATAGTCCGGAATTTACGGTATATGCTATTTGCACCTGTGCAAACAGAACGTCAACTATGTTTAAGTATGTCTAAAGTATGCACATGCCATATGCACCTATGTGCAGTGAATATGCCACTGTCTCTGACTTGTCTTATCACTACACTGCCTTATTGCTTGTTGTGTGTCTTGTTGTTTTCCTGCACCCATATGCCCTGTTATTTTTGTACTATGTTGTAAACAGAGTCCACAGCACAAGAATTTCACACGTGATACTTGTACTACGGAGTGACAATAAAATCTTGAATCTTGAAAAAAAAAACTTCATTATCAACACGTTATTAGTGGGGCTGGGTGGTAATTTCTATAAATGTAAATCTATTAGTATAGCATCAAGCTAACGTTATAATATTAGTCAGTCTCACCACCACAGCTAATGCAGTCAGTCAAACAATGTTCCATGACCATAAGCATAACGGTAGTAACATTAGGCATATTTGCGACTGTTGCATTACTTCACACAAGACGGTAATGTTATTAGCGGTTTCTGACCAGGTGGTAAATCCATTAGCAAGCAGCTAACGTTATCGGCCAAAACAACATTACAGCTGCTACAAGCAACAAGGTCCCTCCATGAACCAAAAACACAGCCCAGACTCTAGTTTCCCCCGATGTCGGTCACATTGCTACTGTCCGGCCAGACGGGCTTCACTAGATAAATATATTTCTACAACAGCATGAGTGAATACTGGATTCTGATTGGCTAGCAACAGTGGTAAATAGGCCAACAATCTACAGTTCGGCTCCAACCGCAGTATCACTCCGCTCCCTGATGAATGAAGAACACCTGTGCTGACTCCGCCCACTGTTAGCCTGTCAGTCTACAAATCTCTAACAAGGAAATGTCCGATTTCGTAGTAACGTTTGATTTACTGGGTGGATTGAGTTTTGAGCAGTGGTTAGATGAAGATGAAGGTGAAGTGAACAAAGAACGACATGGTGAAATTGGGGAGAGAGAACTGGCTGAGCTTGAGTTGTCACGGAGTGAACCTGGGACGTCAATGGAACTATATTCTGTGGCGGAAGGATAAATGTATTCGCCGAGTGCCATAAACCCTGTACCAGTGGTAAATGTGGCCACAACCCCCTTCCTCGAGTGGTAAATTTCTTAAATTTCTTTTTGCGTGGACTTTTTGCTGGAGTCTATGTTGTTGTTTGTTTTTGCTGGAAGCTAGCGACGAATGTAATGTTAGCCACTTCCTGTTGGTATATTTCGTGTGAGTTTCCACAAGATGACTTTCTCTACCACCTTTGTACATCAACACATACAGTATGCCGCTTTAAGGCCCAATTATGCTCAACGTTAAATATGGATACCCATACGGCTCTGTCCGCACCCTGCGTTCATTTCATGTGTAATTCTGCATGTTTTCCGAAAGCTAAGTATGTACTCGCTTTTGGTAGTACCTGTTGGTTTTCCACTGCAAATAGTACCCCCTCAATGTGCCCACCCCCTACAACTGGTTGTGAAAAGTATTGCCTCAGCTTGCAGGTACTTGCCCAATGGAAAACCAAAAAAGGCGAGGCGAGGCGAGATGAGCCAGTACCATGCGGTTGAAATGCATCTATACCAGTGGTTCTCAGTTTGAGAACTACTTGGGCTGGAAGATCATCTGAAAAGTGCAACCTGGGTCAAAAGTCAAATATTTACTGCTGAGCACACCGAAAGCCACCGAAAATATGATCATGTGTACCAATCTTAATGAATCAAAGTGGAAAGACTAAATTGTGAGCATGAGAGAGTTTTGTGTTTTGTTTGAGTGCATCTTGTGTATCTGTTTTCAGATTTGATTGAATTGTCCTGAAGCGCCGACTCTTACCTGAGCCGGCCGTCCATCTTGGCCACAGAGCCGGGGGCTAGGCTGTGGATGTAGATGCCAGGAGCAGAACGCTCCAGGGTCAGGCAGCAGGCACCGATGCCCAGGCCAACACCCGGCTCTGCAACATCAACACACAGAGACGCAGGAAATCACAGATGGGAAGTAACTAATTAGAATCAGAATCAGAATCACTTTTATTGCCACAGTATGCAAGTTATATACGAGGAATTTGTCTTAGTGTCTGTATGCAGCGTAGGGGTCACATCAATATACAGAGATAAGAAGTAGGAAGATAACTAAAGACAATCACAAAGTTGCAAGTGCAATCAAATCGAGTAAATATATACAATATGTACATGAGCGGTGAAGTGTTCTGTGGATAATAAATATGAATTTACGTTGAATTTACATGAGATTTACAGACTGAGTTAAATAGACGTTAAATAGGCAGTGGATTTACATGAATTTACAGTCGGAGTTAAATAAGAGTTTACATTGAATGTACATTAAATTTACAGTCCCAGTTAAACAGGCATTAAATTAGATATGAGTTACAGTTTTATGGGGGAGGAGTTCAGTTGAGTTTAGGAGGAGGTAGTGAGTTTGTGTGTGTGTGTGGGGGGGGTTGTTGGTGAGGTCCTTGGCGGAAGGGGTTTCCGGGCCTTGTTGGTGAGGCTGATGGCGGTTGGGAAGAAGCTGGTCTTGTGGCAAATACTTTGTTACTGTACTTAACTCATTGAGTGCCAGCCACTTTTGGAGAACGGACGCTCCCAGTGCCAGAGTTTCAGAGCGTTTTCAGTGATTTCTCGAGGCCCACAGAATATTGTGTGATATTACTATGTAAACACCGAACACGCACAAAGAACGAGGAGACTCTATTGTATCATCAGCAAAAAAAGTTTATTGATACCATTTTCCGTTCTTTAGTTATGAGCCGGAGAAGATAGGTTGTTTTCAGCAAAAACAGGCGTTTCAAATTAGAAGCTGAGATATTCAGCCTTTTGTGAAATTAAGCATTTCAAGCACATTCACTGACTCTGAAGCTAATATTTTCTGACCTGAAACATCTGAACAGTAATTTCCTTCAATAAACAGCACTCACACCCCCCTCAACTCCAAACTCCTCCTCCGTGGGAGTGTCTCTGGTGGCTCTGCTCGCTCTGCTGGCTGCTGCGTGTGTCAGGCGAGTCTCTGCTGCCTGCTATGGCAGGCTCTGCTGCCTTACGGATCCACGTTCGGATGGCGGCCGCTCGTCGGGGGAGTCTGGATCGGGCTCGCGTTCGTCTGCGTTTCTGGGGTTTCGGTTGTGAGCTGGGATGAAGCTGCGTCCGATTATAGGCTTTCTGCTGCGCGTTTCAAAGTGCGCTGCACCCAGTCTATTTTCGGAGCGCTCAGCCTTGTGCGCCGGCTCCCAGCGCGACACTGAAAAGCCAAACCATTCTCATGAGAATGGTTTGGCTTTGGTTTTATTTTCTGGCGGCTAATTGTGTGGAGAAACTATGCAGCAGAGACAGAGGGGCTCATTTGTGGGAGCGGATTGACTGCTGTTCGCAGCTAACGTTGGCTCCAGGCAGCCAGAGCAATCTGTGCCGCTCTGGCTCATGCATCGGTTTCTCTTTCATCACGGGGCTTTTTCTGCTTTTTTTCCTCAACTTTCTCTAATCTGGAAAGCACTGTCGCCACCTAATGGGTCCGTAAAATAGGTTATACACCTTCAATAGCTACAATATTTTTACAGGAGATGCACGAGGCTTTGATCCACGTCCCACCGTCAAAAAACGCAATTGACGACTTTAGTCGTCTTTGGCACTCTACGTTACTATTCGAATTGACGACTATACTCGTCCTTGGCACTCAATGAGTTAAGTAGGATTTTCAGTTATCTGTACTTTACTGAATATTTATTTTTCTGAAAACTTTTTACTTTTCCTCTCTACATTTTAACACAAATATGTGTACTTTCTGCTCTTAAAATTTTCAAAAAAGGTTTGTTACTTTTGTTTTAATGCCCGACTGACAAAAACCATGTAATGTTGTTTGTCTCTCTCGTATAGCGTTCTCCCAGGAGGGGCGGGTGCGTGGAGCCGAAATCCTACAGTTCCCACAATGCACTGGGCTCGCGTGGCCTTAGATTCCACGCCCACGCCTCAGGCATTTGGCTGATATCAAACTCCAGTAGGTGGCGGTAATGCACATATATGTTTGCCAACCGCCATAAAACTCAAAGAAGAAGAAGAAGAAGGCTTCGACATAAAAACATTATGAGAAGAAGAATAAATCAAAAATAAAATTGCCTCCAAATTGCACCAAATTTAAACCGAAGTATATATGTCGGGAGATGTCTTAAAAAAAAAAAAATCATGCATTTTAAGGCATTTTCCAAGGAGTTACGCGCATCTGATATTGTAACTATTTCATGTAAAAATGTGTAAAAACGGGTACATTGCTCAGCGTTGATTTTGTTACTAGATGTAAAATTTGACGAGCTTTCCAATGCCGCCAGTCCCATGTCTGTCCGTGCTTCCGTTTCCGAGATATGGTCTCTTTGCAAGGAGCTATGGAAAGCTAATATTAGCTACCATAGGCTAGGCGGTGGAAAAAGATGGCTGCCTTTTGTTTTTCTTCAAGACCTCTGAAGGGGCGTGGAGGACCTCTAGAGGCGGGACCATGGCAGCACAGGCCCACAAGTAGTGTAGTTCATAGGTGCTCGACTTCCGCAAGGCGGACTTGGCCCAGATGACGCAAAACGCGTCGGCTGGGCCAAAAAATATGTGAGAGATGGTTGATAGCTTTGGCTGTGAAAAACCAATTTCAAAAATTTCAACGGATTCGAAAACCTTAGGGGCGTGAGATTTAATATATATTCATATTCCCCACGGAAAAGCCGTCCTTTAAACTGCAGTGAGATTTGAGGAGCATAATAATATGGAATAATATATATGGAGACAGATGGGGATGAAAGAGGAATTGGAGCATGAAAGGGAAGCTTGTGATTCGTTTACTGCAGTTCTCCAATCAGGACGATGTGAATAATTCTACGCTTAAAAGGCGTGGTTTGTTTTTTGCTCTGGACTTTATTAGTTAGTTAGTGACCTTTATTTAACCAGGAATAAAAACCCATTGAGATTCAGAATCTCTTTTGCAAGGGGGTCCTGGCCAGGACAGCAGCACAAATAGTTTCACATAAAATAAACGTAGAGAAAAAAAAGCAAAAACATAAAACCAGTTACAGAACTGAGTGCAAGCCACATCATTACATCATAAGCATCATAAGCATAAGCATTTATTCGTAATGGACTTGCCTCTTTCTTTCCCTGGAACTGTGAATTAGTGGCTGACTAGCAGAATACCTTCCTGCAGTGACGGGTCGTTGTTTGTATTTATTTAGTTTATTTTTATATTTTTTATATTTAAATGTTGATAAATTAAACTGAAAATTCAGGTTACAAGGGTGCACCCAAGATACTATAGATTTACCCAGAAAATGATATAGTAAACTTGAAATCAATTGCTATTTTTTTTATATCAAAGCACCATTGTTGATATTATTGTCTTTTTTCTGTCTTTGGTACCAACAACGTTGTTCAAATCCTTTTATTTATTTTTATTAATACAAGAACACGGCATATTTCACATTAACTCTTGTCTCTGAGTCTCATTTAAACATTCCACTGTGCTCCAGTAGACGAAATGGTCAATTCCATTATATATTACAGTTTGCAGCATTACCTATCAGCTTTTATATTATTATAATAGTCAAGTCAAGTCAAGTTTATTTGTATAGCACATTTCATACACAGAGGCAATTCAAAGTGCTTCACATAAAATGGTTGACAGGAAAAGAAAAGAAAAGAAGAGAATAAAATGGACATTTAAAAGCATCACAACAAAACTTTAAAAAAAGAGTATAAAAAGTGCATTAAGCAACAGGCGCAGCAGTTGCAAAAAGAGCTAAAAACTTAGAGGACTCATTGGGTTTGCATAGTAGCTGTCAGCAGTTAAAAGCGACGGTAAACATAAAAGTCTTTAGTCTATTTTTAAAATAGGTGTTACAGAGACACACAGAGAAAACCAGAAAGGACTAGAACCCAACTGATGCATCAGCTCATATCTCCTGTGTCATTTGAACACACCACAAACACGATGGTCAACTAGCATGTAGCTACGTGCTGCACCTGGGTGACACCTGATTCACGAAACAACTAGCATGTAGCTACGTGCTGCACCTGGGTGACACCTGATTCATGAAACAACTAGCATGTAGCTACGTGCTGCACCTGGGTGACACCTGATTCACGAAACAACTAGCATGTAGCTACGTGCTGCACCTGGGTGACACCTGATTCACGAAACAACTAGCATGTAGCTACGTGCTGCACCTGGGTGACACCTGATTCATCAAACAACTAGCATTTAGCTACGTGCTGCACCTGGGTGACACCTGATTCATCAAACAACTAGCATGTAGCTACGTTCTGCACCTGGGTGACACCTGATTCACGAAACAACTAGCATGTAGCTACGTGCTGCACCTGGGTGACACCTGATTCATGAAACAACTAGCATGTAGCTACGTGCTGCACCTGGGTGACACCTGATTCATCAAACAACTAGCATGTAGCTACGTGCTGCACCTGGGTGACACCTGATTCACGAAACAACTAGCATGTAGCTACGTGCTGCACCTGGGTGACACCTGATTCACGAAACAACTAGCATGTAGCTACGTGCTGCACCTGGGTGACACCTGATTCATGAAACAACTAGCATGTAGCTACGTGCTGCACCTGGGTGACACCTGATTCATGAAACAACTAGCATTTAGCTACGTGCTGCACCTGGGTGACACCTGATTCATGAAACAACTAGCATTTAGCTACGTGCTGCACCTGGGTGACACCTGATTCATCAAACAACTAGCATGTAGCTACGTGCTGCACCTGGGTGACACCTGATTCACGAAACAACTAGCATTTAGCTACGTGCTGCACCTGGGTGACACCTGATTCATGAAACAACTAGCATGTAGCTACGTGCTGCACCTGGGTGACACCTGATTCACGAAACAACTAGCATGTAGCTACGTGCTGCACCTGGGTGACACCTGATTCACGAAACAACTAGCATGTAGCTACGTGCTGCACCTGGGTGACACCTGATTCATGAAACAACTAGCATGTAGCTACGTGCTGCACCTGGGTGACACCTGATTCACGAAACAACTAGCATGTAGCTACGTGCTGCACCTGGGTGACACCTGATTCACGAAACAACTAGCATGTAGCTACGTGCTGCACCTGGGTAACACCTGATTCATGAAACAACTAGCATGTAGCTACGTGCTGCACCTGGGTGACACCTGATTCATCAAACAACTAGCATTTAGCTACGTGCTGCACCTGGGTGACACCTGATTCATCAAACAACTAGCATGTAGCTACGTGCTGCACCTGGGTGACACCTGATTCATGAAACAAAGCAGCATTTGCCTACCCATTTCGCTCACTTAAACGGTTTCGTAATATAGCTACTTCTAATCAAGAATGTCTGATAAAAAGTTGCAAATGGCATTGGCGTTTGTCAGCCCTTGTCTGGTGTTTTGCTTGTGGGAGAACAAAGGAAGAGACAGAGGTATTGTGCAGCGAGAGGGTCGAGGGGCTTTCGCAAAGGCACGTTGTTGTCGAACGTTTTGGCATGATCAGATGAGCTAAAGTTGGAAAATGAGCAGAGTGTTTTGTGTGTGACTCCTCTCTTCTCCTCTCTGACCAGCCAATCAGTGATTTCTCTATCCCTGACCAGCCAATCAGTGATTTCTCTCACCAACGACGATCCAACATGAATCAGCCAGAAAAGCCACCGACAAGCCGCCATCAAAGCCGACAAGAGACGACACACCGCAAATACTAGAGCGACTGACGCCCAGACATGAGGGTTAAACATAGCCTAGTCCAGACTCCTTACATGTTAGTCACTAGTGATTGGTTGGGAAAAAGTCAACCCCCCCACACAGAAAATGTATAACATGGAGGCAATGTCAGACTGAATAATAATGTTCTAGAGCAGGGGTTCCCAACCTTTTTTGTGCCAAGGACCGGTAGATACATGGAAAAAAAAGTTGCGGACCGGTTGTCAATTTTAATGGTTTTAGTTACATATATATTTACTCACCAGTACATACATACAGTACAACACAAAAGGCTGTTATTTACCCTTTGTCGCCCCCACAAAGGGTAAATAACAGCCTTTTGTGTTGTACTGTTATGTAGCCTACAGTATTTATGTTTTTGTTTCAACTACAAACATAAATAAACGTCAACTTGAAACTATGTTTCAACTACCACACACAGCCTATAATATCGTAGCCTATGTATTTTTTCAATTTTTATTTATTTTCTACCGGGTACCAAATGCATTGTGGCCCAGTACCGGTCCGCGGGCCAGTGGTTGGGGACCACTGTTCTAGGGTGACCAGATGTCCCAGTTTTCCGGGTTAGGGTTAGGTGTTTTTCCCCCAGCTGGTGACTCTAACTCTCTAGACAGCATTATATTTCCATGGCAGGTCCAATGACTGTCATTTTGAAATGACTGAAATGACCTACCTACTGTCTTAAGTATGAGTGAATTCCGATGTCTCAATGGCTTATGGGAGACACTTACTTGTACAGTGAAATGTTGTTTGTGTATTTCTACGGTGTATTGCTTTTATACCTACATGTTTGCTATGTGGGTTTTATGCTTGCTGCAGCACAAATCGCCCTTTTTGTGAAAAATAATAAACTTGAACCTTGAACCGACTGTATATCGAAGGAGATCATTGTTTCAGTTAACGAAGACTGAAATTATTACAGGTTGCAAAGTCATATAATTATTGATTTACTTGGTCCAAAGATGTTATTTACCGTAAATTCCGGACTATAAGCCGCACCTTTTTTCCCGTTTTTTGGCCTTTTTTGGCCCCTGCGGCTTATATAACGGTGCGGCTTATCTATGGATTTAAAAAAAAAAAAAAAAAAAAAAAAAAAAAAAATCTCTTTTTTAGCACTCTTTCTAACTATAAAGCCACTTCTGTTTTAATTTCCTCTCTTGCCCTCTTTTCACCACACTGTATGACACTGTATGACACTGTATGACACTGTATGACACTGTATGACACTGTAAATAACAACACAGGTGGTGTTGTGTTATGTTGTTTTGTTGAAATGTTAATGAATGGGAGCATTACATATGGTAATTAAACATTAACTCATTGAATGCCATGGACGTCCTTCGACGTCCAATTAAATAGTGACGTAGAATGCCACGGACGTCCTTCGACGTCCAATGCGTTTTTTGACGGTGGGACGTCGATCAAAGCCTTCCGCAGCTCCTGTACAACTATAGTAGCTATTGGAGGTGTATAACCTATTTTACGGACTCATTAGGTGGCGACAGTGCTTGCTCGGTGCAGTCCAGATTAGAGACAGGTCCGAGAAACAGCCTAAAAGCCGTGGATCAAAGACAACCCGATGCATGCTCCCAGAGCCATTTGCTCTGTCGCGGGAGCTGACATTGGCTCCGAACAGGAGTCAATCCGCGCTCACAACTGAGCCCCTCTGTCCCTGTCTGTCTGTCTGTCTGTCTGTATAGTTTCTCCAACCGATTAGCAGCCAGGAAAGCAGCCCCTGACGCCAAACCATTCAGCAATCCGGGTTGGCTCTTCCCTGCTGTGGCGCTGAGAGCCGACAGCAGCACACACACGCAGCACTCCGAAAATATAATGGTTGCGTGAGGCTGTGTGCAGTGTGGGGAGGAGTTTACGGGGGGAGGGGGGGAGGGGGGTGGTGCACGCAGGGCATCACACAACAACTACGTCACTACATCAGAAAATATTATCTTCAGACTCAGTGAATGTGCTTGAAATGCTGCATTTCACAAAAGGCGGATTATCTCAGCTAATAATTTGAAAAGCCTGAAAACGCTGAAAACAACCTATCTTCTCCGGCTCATAACTAAAGAACGGAAAATGGTATCAATAAACTTTTTTTTGCTGATGATACAATAGAGCCAGCTCGTTCTTGTGCGTGTTCGGTGTTTACATAGTAATATCACACAATATTCTGTGGGCCTCGAGAAATCACTGAAAACGCTCTGAAAACTCTGGCACTGGGAGCATCCGTTCTCCAAAAGTGGCTGGCACTGAATGAGTTAAAACACAAAAAAAAAAAAAAAAAAAAATACCATTAAAACACCCGCGGCTTATAGTCCGGTGCGGCTTATATAAGAAAAAGTCAACTTTGAAGGTGCGGCTTATACACCGGTGCGCCTTATAGTCCGGAATTTACGGTATATGTTTGTCTCGTCGCTATTTGGGTGGGCATGTCTGACTTCTGACTGGCTGAACCTGATGTTGTTGGCACTGACTGTCTAATTGAGTGCTCTGTAATAAGCCATCAATGTGTCATAGATAGATAAATAAATAGATAGATAGATGGATGTGGGCTTAAATCAGGAATTATCACAAGAGAAGACTCTCACTCTCACTCTGTACTCACAACCCTAATTTGGATAACTTGGGATTCTAACCTTTATTAAGGGTGACCTCCATGATGATACAGTCTTTGGGCCCAGGGCCTTGGACCCTGCGGCCGTCAACCTCTTCACACCCTGATGGGATGGGTGTTCCCCCACTGGCGTTGGAGTTGGGTGAGCTGGAGCGGCTGAGGAGGGTGGGGGTCGGACAGGGTGTCAGGCTAGGGCTGCGGAGGCGAGTCCGGACTGTCAATGTCACCACGCCCTTTTTTAGTTGCTGTGAGAAGGCACAGGAAGTTAAATCAGGCTCACCACCATCTTTTTTAGGTGCTGTGGGAAGACACATAAGGTTAAATCAATCAATCAATCATCAGTATGCCTAAACCGGAAGGGGGCGTAACTTTGGCTCTCTATAGAGCTACACAGTCACGTGATGATTTATTCCGCTTTTTATTTTTTGTTTTTGCGCCAAGTGAAATGTTTTACGATTCACTAGGTTGCTGGTTGGCTTGGTTCCAGCCTTAAAACTTGTTATATAAGGATTTTTCTAAATGTCTATGGATAAAATGAATGGGGAACTCTCTTTCGGGGAAGGAGACGTCACATGACTGGTCTATAGAGTACCGCAGGGATGACTTATTTTTGTAGGCTTACCCAGAAGTCCCTGCAGTTCCGGCTCTTACGTGTAAAAATCGAATGGGATTTTTGGAAGGGAATTTTGGTTAAATGCATGAAATTATGTTAACAAAAGTTTATGAAACAGCTAACTTTGTGTTCAACAAGATAATCTTCACAAATGAGGACCACTACTACTGCTACTTGCTGAATAGCATTGTTTACAACTGTTGTATAAAGCAATATCACGCTCAAGCTCGTGCTGTTGTATATCAGCATAGCTGTGGTTATGTTTACAGCCGTGCTGATCTACAGTACAACAGCACTTTCTCTCGTGTGATATTCACTTGACTTCACTTACATCTACCTAATAAAGGCAAAAGATGCCAGAAAATAATAATAATAAAATATTCTCCTCCTCCAAGAAAGATGGTTTATAAGAAGCTTTCTTATGAAGTTAACACTTTTTTTCCCATCCATCCATCTTCAACCGCTTATCTGGAGCCAGATCGTGGAGGTAGCAGATCCAGCAGGGGACCCCAAACTTCCCTTTCCCAGGCCACATTAACCAGCTCTGACTGGGGGATCCCAAGGCATTCCCAGGCCAGTGTGGAGATGTAATCCCTCCACCTGGTGCTCGGTCTGCCCCATGGCCTCCGCCCAGCTGGACATGCCTGGAAAACCTCCCTAGGGAGGCGACCAGGACGCATCCTTACTAGATGCCTGAACCACCTCAACTGGCTCCTTTCTATCAGGAGGATCTACTCTGAAGGGCAAATTATGCTCGTGCGAAATCGACGGCGCTGACTGCGCCGAGGGGGTCGCCGCAGCTGGGCGTCCTATCGGCGCAGCTCGGGGTAGGGGGCGTGCAGCTCCTCGAAAATGTCACTCTGAGCCGTCTAGCGCCGTCAACTCTTTGTTGTGAGGAATGAGGAAATGCCATTTCCTCATTTAACAGTGCTTGTCCCTCATCTAGCAAAGCCTTCTGCAGGCTCACCGGGACAATAAAATGTTCCCCCACCGACATGATTGCAAGTTCTTGGTAAACGACACGATAACGTTTTGGACGTGTTTTGAACGAGTTACGTTCGAGTATGCACAGTCTCGCTGTCGCCGCTCGGCGGCGGCACGGCTCCAAGTCGTGGCTGCGCAAAACCATGCCGGGCGCTTGAGTCTCGCCATTGTTACCATAGAATTGAATTACGAACAGGAACCATTATAAAAGAAATGCCAAGATAACACTGCGAAACAGAAATGCCAAAGATCAAGGGCCCTATCTTGGTACAGGCGCTATCCCCTATTTGCACTTGTGCACCTGTTTGTGCGTGCCCAGTGCAATTACTCGCGGGGGAGCGTAACTCATCACAACAACGGGCGCAAACACAGATTAGAGGTGTGCCAAATCCTTTCTGCATGGGGCAAGCAGGATTTGGGCGGTGTTAACCACCAGAATTATTCACAGGTGTGGCCTGGCAATGCCTGGGCGTCAATCAAACCAGATTCCCGTCTTGCAGTCCCTGTAATATAGTTTGCGTGAGGCATGCTGTAATTCTCCCCATGTGTAATTTGGATAGGTGTAGGCCTATTGACTGTATATAGTATCCCAATCTCATAACGACACCATCACATCATATACCTGTTAAAACATCTGTGTTTTGATGCAATTCGGGTTATTTTGTTGACTGGGGTGGGACAATAGAAACGTGTTTGCAGCGGGTAAACGTTGGAGACAAAATAAAAGATTGGAGGATTTACAGTGGACTCAATTAAAACTCGGCGAAACATTGAGCTGCCGACTCCTGCTGAGGACAGAGAGAGATGGAGAGAGCTTGTGACAGATCGGCTCTGTTGCCAACGACCCTCCAGGTTGATAGCAGGTAAAGGTGAATAGCCTATTGCAAGTAGGCTACAATGTACAAGTTTTCTAAATTCATTTACCATAACCCCTCCTGGCAATGTGATAAAAGTTTCTCAGTGAATTATAGTTGATTGCCTCAGCGAATAATCTGCTGGTTACCCAATTTTAGCAGCAGAATTTGTATCTGTCTGTATTTTTTATTATGTTTTGTATTCTGTATATTTTTTTATTGTGATGTACTATGGACCGCCTCTGTGTCTGGAATAAAGTGTTGATTGATTGATTGATGTCCTGGCGTGGCACATCCGTGCGTAATGACGTTTCTGCGCTGTGCAGCGCGAAGATTATGGTGCGCTCAAGCGCAGCGAGTGTTTTAGCGCCTAAGAGGTGCTTCTCAAAGCTCTTAGCACAAAGTAATTGCACGCTGCTGACGATAGGATAATGCCATGTATCCCCACATTTTAGCACGCATTTGAGCACGCCTATGCCCAGTACAATTATAACAGGCATGCGCTTGTGCCCGCCCCCAATTTGCATTGCGCGCAGGGTTAAACGAGCGCAAGCGCTAAATTACCACTTTTGCGAAGATAGGGCCCCAAAAGTCCTAAATGACATGTCAGCAGACATGCTTTCATCAGGGTATACAACTATCCCCCCCTTTTCACTGTCTTTCTGAGTGAGAAACCATTGCCAAATGTTCTTCTAACAGTATTAGAATTCTTCCTAAACTACTTATCTTGGCATCATGGTGGTAGTGATGGCAAAGAGGTGGTTTACCTTGAAGGTCTGGATGGCCTGTTGATGTGTAAGTCCTTGAAGAGACTCTCCATTTACTTCCAGAAGCTCATCTCCTATAAGATAAGAATTGGATTGAGAGAGATAGTTATAGATATAGTTATAGATAGATCAATCAACTGTTAATTAATTGTTGTATATGTGTTGACATATCAATTGTATAGCCTATTATCGTGCTCGATTCCTAGGCTCACCCACTGCGCGGGCTCGCCTGCCCTGCAGCTCGCCGAGCTGGCCCTGCAGCTCACATACGCAGCTCAGTCGCGCAGCGGCAGCTCGATCGCTGTGCGGGCTCACTTGCTCCCTTGCCCACCTTGCAGCTCACCCGCTGTGCAGGCTCCCTTGCTCTTATGACATCACTGATGATGTCACAACTGTGCATCACTGATGACATCACCATTGCTCTTATGACATCACTGATGATGTCACAATGCCTATGATGTCATCAACGATGTCACAATGCACAATTGCTCAAGTGACATCACTGATGACATCACTTTCAGGACTTTATGAGATCACTGATGTCATCATCACGGATGACATCACTGATGACATCATCACTGATGATGACATCATCACTGATGGCATCACTGGTGATATCACATCATTAGGTGATTAAGGCAATCACCTAATTAAAAAATCCGGCTCCGTCACCCGCACGGGTGAAAGTTTCAGCCCGATCGCACGTGAAACGGCATAGCTGTGGCCGGGACAAAAAAAAACAAAAAAAACAGACATTGCCCACTTGCTCCCGTTTAATATAGGAGGATCACTGTCATTTGGATTTGTTGACTTTGCTTTGGCAATATGTACTTTCGTATTTCATACCAATAAAGCACCCTTTCATTGAAAAAGATAGAGAAGAGAGATGGTCATAGTGAGTGGGCCAGGTGGAAATGGACAATCTGCTTTGCTACATGCTTCCTCAATGCCCTTTAAAGATATCGGAGAGAAAACTAGCAGTTACCCTCTTTCAGCCGCCCGTCAGCTGCTGCAGCTCCGTTAGGGAAAATGGTCTTGACGAAAATCCCCATTCGACCACGTGCCGAGTCCTGCCCACCAACGATACTGAAGCCCAGGCCCTACACAACAGTTCAAAGGTCAATGAAACAAGAAAACAATAGCAACTGCACACCTAATAGAAGGTCCCCACTCATGACATTCGCATACCAGAAACTGTTGATGAAAGGGTTACATAATAATAATAATAATAATGATAATAATAAACTTTATTTGTATAGCACAATTCATGCATGAGATGCAGCACAAAGTGTTTAACATCAAAAGCAAACAACAGTATTTATAAAAAGGGAAAAAAGCAATAAAGCACAATAACAACAGCAACAACAACAACAAGGAAACAGAAAAAGCAATTATGAAAAGATGTGTCTTAAGATTTCGCTTGATTTAGATTTAGAGCCCCTGAGACTCTCTGGCAGACTGTTCCACAACTTAGAGGCGTAATAAACAAATGCTGCCTCACCGTGCCTCTTGGTCCTGACCTTAGAAACAACCAAGAGATTAGAGTCAGAGGACCTAAGAGACCTAGCAAGCACATACATCTTAAGCAGGTCAGAGGGCAGAGCCATTTAGCAATTTAAAAATCAATAAAATAATTTTAAAATTGATTCTGTAACACGGGCAACCAGTGTAGAGCTTTCACGATTCGGGTAATGTGAGCTCTGTATGGTTTTTGTGAGAACCCATGCTGCTGCGTTTTGTACGAGCTGTAACCGACTAGATGTTTTCTTAGGCAGACCAGACAGTAGCGCATTACAATAGTCCAACCTACTGGAAATAAAAGCATGTATACATTTTTCTGTGTCTGTCTGGGAGAGAAACGGTTTAACTCTGGTGGTAATATTCCTCAAATGGTAGGACACTTTAGTCACATTCCTAATGTGACCTTCCAAATTTAGCTCAGAGTCCATGATGACACCAAGGTTTTTGACCTGCTCCTTGGTATTCAATCCAAGTAATTGTAGCTGTTAAGACAATTTTTCCCTTTCAGCTTTTGTACCCAAAGACCATCATTTCTTTATTTAGCTGTAGAAGGTTTTCCGACACCCACAGACCAATATCTGCGATACATGCAATTAAGTCGCCGACAGCGGTGTAGTCGTTTGAGCCTACAGAGATATATAGCTGAGTATCATCTGCATAATTATCGAAGTTGATGTTGTGATTTCTAATAATATTGCTGAGTGGTAACATACACAGATTAAAAATAATTGTACCTAGGATCGAACCCTGCCACGTCAGGTCATCCATGAATCTAAAAATCTCATTTTTATTGTAAAAGATAGGGAGGGCTTAGCCCTCCTAGCCCGTTGATATCAGCCATCCCTGTCTATGATAATAGAGCTCAACACAAATGGCATACATTGTTTTGAAGGACAGCTGAGCTTGATGCAGCCTACTGTCAGGAGTCTGGAGATAATGCCCATACAGACAGAAAGACAGACACACAGACACAGACAGGCAGGCAAGCAGGTAGACAGACAGACAGACAAGCACGTGGGCAGTATGACAGACAGGCAGACAGAAGTGTGCAACCACCTTGCCCTGGCCTTTCATCACCACTATATTGGAGATAGCATCCACACAGACAAAGAGAGAGGCAGACAGACAGACAGACAGACAGGCAGGCAGACAGAGAGGCAGACAGACAGACAGGCAGGCAGGCAGACAGACAGACAGACAGACAGGCAGGCAGGCAGACAGGCAGACAGACAGACAGGCAGACAGACAGACAGACAGGCAGACAGACAGACAGACAGGCAGGCAGGCAGGCAGACAGGCAGACAGACAGACAGACAGACAGACAGACAGGCAGGCAGGCAGGCAGACAGACAGACAGAAGTGCACACTCACCTTGCCCTGGCCTTTCATCAACACTATATTGGAGATAATGGATGGCTGGGCCAGTCGCCATGGCGACTCGACTTGAACAGTGCTCAGGGAACGAGCTGATTTCTTAATTATTTGATATTCCTAAAAGAGAGATAAAAACAAGCATGAGAAAACAGGCATGGAGCATGCAGCAATGTCATTTTTCAGGCATTTTTAAATGTAGAATTCCAACTTATTGGAATGGAAGACTTTTTGTTTTGCTGCCTTGCACTGCCAATCCCTGGTGGATTTGGCACTTTATTTTGTTGCAGCTGCGGATGGGTGCAGTGGAATATTACTAGCCGGCTTCCCTCACTGTTGGGATATTGGATACAGACAGCCACTCTGGCTCTGGCTCTCCTCCTGTCTTTTTGTCTCCATTTCTCCATTAGCCTCTCATTAATACAGCGATTAGCACAGCCACTGTTACCATGGTAGTCAGGGGGCAGGATGAGTGGTCATTGATGTGTGTGTGTGTGTGTGGGGGGGGGGGGGGGGGGGAGTGAAAATGACAGAAAGCTGTGTAGTATGTGATGACTTGGGTTGGATTCATACTCCTTTACCAAAAAATTATGTGGAAAAATGTTTGCCACTTAAAGGAGAATTACGTTTTTTTACAACCTGGACCTTATTTCCAGCTTTAATTATTATTTTTAACTCACCCTGAAGGTTTTATATATACTGTATATATATATATATACAGTATATATATATATATATACATATATATTAGGATGCACCGATCGATCGGCACGTGACCGGAAATGGCCGATTTCCACGTGATCGGCCTCGACCGGTGATCTGCGCCGGTCACTCTAAATAGCCGTTTCTGTGAGCCGATTTTCACGTGACGTGCGCGCACCCGAAAGCAGCGAGACCGAGACGGATGAGTTGCAGCCAAAACAAAAGCAGCCACTACACACATGCCACAGATGTCTTCGTCGGTGCAGAAATGTTTCACCGTCAGTGAAGACGATACAAAGCTTGCAGTTTGTCACACATGCAAGTCGAAAATAAACCGCGGAGGGGCAGGGTGGGTTGGAGTCCACTCCAGTCTGAGCAGCTCGCTTTACCCCACCGCAGTCACCGGCCCCTCTTCCCCGACCAGCTGCAGTCCACATCACTGCTGCTGCTGCTATCTGACAGTCACGTTGTAACGTGGATACAGGAGAGGACTATTTGTTGCGTATTGCGAATATAATAATAACACGCATCGGACCAGTGTGCAAGGTTTTCTGTGCGAGATGATTTTTTTTCGAATGGCGGATAAAAAAAAACTGACTTCATTTCCTCATCTACTCAATACAGCCAAATCCACAACTGTAGAGTGGGCATGGCTTCGAAGGTCGCTGGGCTCCAGACCTATAGGCTATAAACTCCTTGTCCAGGGATAACATTTTGACGTTTATTTATTTTGTTTATTTGGCAGGGACATAATATACAAAAAAAACATTAAACACCATAGGGGAAGATATGCTTTGTAACAGATTTAGTGAGATCGTCCTACCTCATGCAAATGATAAGAAATGTGACATGAATGTTAATTTTCTATTAAAGCAAAGTAAAAAAAAAAAAAAAACGTTAAAAAATAACCCGTCAATTATTGTTCTTAGAAAGAAAATCGGAATCGGCCAAAATCGGTATCGGGCTTTTCAGGGTGAGTTAAACATCATAGTTAACTCATTGAGTGCCAATGACGACAATCGTCGTCAATTCGTTTACAAACTCTCCAGATTAGAGAAAGTTGAGTAAAAACAGCAGCAGAAAAAGCCGTGATGAAACCATTCTCATGAGAATGGTTTGGCTTTTCGCTGTCGCGCTGGGAGCCGGCGCACAACGGTGGGGGGCTCCGAAAATAGACTCTGGGTGCAGCACACTTTGAAACGCGCAGCAGAAAGCCCAGAAAGCCCAGAATCGGACGCAGCTTCATCCCAGCTCACAACCGAAACCCCAGAAACGAGCGAGCCCGATCCAGACTCCCCCGACGAGCGGCCGTCCTCCGAACGTGGATCCGCAAGCAGCAGAGACTCGCCTGACAAGCAGCACAGCAAGCAGAGCCACCAGAGACACACCCACAGAGGAGGAGTTTGCAGTAGAGGGGGGTGGGGGTGCTGTTATATTGAAGGAAATTACTGTTCAGATGTTTCAGGTCAGAAATATTAGCTTCAGAGTCAGTGATTTGCTTGAAATGCTTAATTTCACAAAAGGCTCAATATCTCAGCTTCTAGATGGAAACGCATGTTTTTGCTGTTTTTGACCTATCTTCTCCGGCTGATAACTAAAGAACGGAAAATGATATCAATAAACTTTTTTTTGCTGCTGATACAATAGAGTCTCATCGTTCTTTGTGCGTGTTCGGTGTTTACATAGTAATATCACACAATATTCTGTGGGCCTCGAGAAATCACTGAAAACGCTCTGAAACTCTGGCACTCCGTTCTCCAAAAGTGGCTGGCACTCAATGAGTTAAATGCCAGATCCGGTCCTTGAAAGAGGAGCGCTCCTAGCGCATCTTTACCATAGAGAATGAATTGCAGAGAGGCACGGGCTTCTCAAATACACACGTCCAGTTTGCACAACCCCTTAACAAGCATTAATGACCCATACCAGCTGGCGAATACCATATAGCCTAAATGCAACACCATCATGTTCTTGTAGCATTTTTTATTCAAACAGGCAGACCCGGAGGAAAAGAAACCATTCATCTTTTACTTTTACTCTTTCTCTTCCAAATAATCCAGCCACATAACATTAACTATGAAACAAAATGAAATTGCACAGGAACATAATGGTAAATTGTAAATGGTAAATGGCCTGCATATAGCGCTTTTATCCAAAGCGCTTTACAATCAGTAGGTACATTCACCCATTCATACACCGATGGCGGCAGGCTACCACGCAGGGTGCTGGCACACCAACGGGAGCAATTTGGGGTTCAGTATCTTGCTCAAGGACAGTTCGACATGCAGACTGGAGGAGGCGGGAATCGAACCATCGACCTCTTTTATCCAAAGTGATTAGTGGACGACCCGCTCTACCTCCTGAGCTACAGCCGCCCATGCAGGGCCCGATTTTTTTTGACCCACCGGCCAGTGGCGGGTAGATGGAAAAAATCTACCCGCCAAGCATATTTCTTACCGGCCAAAAAAAAAATGCATTTTTGTGTCACATATATCCATATATATACATTTTTTTCAGTACATTTGAAGTAGATAAGGTATTACGTTGAATAATACACACTTAAATAAGAGGCCAGAGTAAAATTTGAAGCTAATTATTTTTAATATATTGATTGATGATTGATTAATCAATACATGTCAAGTCAATCTTATCAATACATGTCAAGTCAATCTTGAGCTTAAATTGTAACCTAATGTTAAACATCATCAGACTCCTCACTCTCTACCCTCTTTGCAGGATTTAACAGAACAGAAGTAAATTTGAAGGTTTTGTAAACATAACTCCTAAGTAAAGTAAAGTAAAATTTTATTTATATAGCACCCTTCTCAGCACGAATGCACAGAGTGCTTTACACATTAAAATAGCAACACAGAAATATAAGTGCAGGAATAATACAAGAAAAAGGCAAAAACATAAGAACATATACAGAGCATGAACAGGTAAAAACAATGGCTAGGAATGACTAAAAGGCCTGTCTAAACAGGTGGGTCTTTAATAGTTTTTTAAACGAGAGCTCAGAGCGAGCGGCTCTCAGATCAGGGGGGAGGGCATTCCAGAGCTTCGGGGCTGTCACTTCGAAGGCTCTGTCGCCTTTTGTTTTTAGCCTGGTCCTCAGACTCCTCACCCTCTCTCTACTTCTCCTCGTTGCAGCCAATGTGACACTGGCTCTGTTCATGGTCACGAACGGCTTCCAGCTTCATTGATTTACTACCGATGACAAACGTGTTGTTTCTATTTTTCTTTTTGGCATACTTGCGGCACACGGAACAACTCATCACTACAGCCCCAGCATCATACTGTAGCCAGTCTCTTGAAACGCCGCTATCGCCAAACCTCCACTCCTCTCGAAACTTTCTTTTGTTAGGTGGTAGGGATGGGCATTTCTAGCAAAAACACTATTCGAAATTCGCTGGCCAAAGTCGACTTTTAATGGAAATTAGAAAAAAAAAAAAATGTAAAAAAAAATTTATTTTTATTTTTTATTTTTTGTCAGTGAAATGTTGCATTGTCTCCCCTGATTCTAAGTATAGTCGAATCGCTTGGTTTGAGCAAGTAAAACAATTTTTATAAGCATTTTAAGCAAGGTTTATGGAAAAATGAATGGCAGATGAAATCCCATGAAGAGGGAGAGGTTGCTTATAAAAAATGTTTTACTTGCTCAAACCAAGCGATTCGACTATACTTAGAATCAGGGGAGACAATGCAACATTTCACTCACCAAAAAAAAAAAAAAAAAAAAAACTTTTTTTTTTTTTTTTTTTTTCAATAAACGAATTTCGACTTTCAATAATAAAAGTCGACCTTGATAATAACAACGATTATTCGAAAATTCGAAATTCGATGCCCATCCCTATTAGGTGGTCCCGCTCTCGCTGCCGCTTCATCCTTTTCGTCGGAGAAAGCAGCGGTGGGTTTTCTTTTTAGCGGCCGGCTTACTCCCTCGATATGGTTCCACATTGTAACCCATTTAACGTTATATTAAGCTAACGTTAGCTATAGCAGGCGGACCGGCGTAACGTTAGCTCCCTGCAGTGCAAGCAGGCGCTGCAGAATGCAGATGGCCATGGCCAGTCAGGACAGAAGAGTAGCGGATGTGACGTCGGCCAAAACAAGCCAAAAATGAGGCCGAAGATGCAAGGAGAGATTGGGGGCTGCAATAAAGGCGACTGTCGTAAGACCAAAACACACCGCAGTTTTAATTATTTTACATGACTATTTTGTTACCCGCCACGTAGTGGACATACCTTTCAATGTCACTCGCCAAACCTAAAATCGGCCCGCCATTGGCGGGTGGCGGGCTCTAATTTCAGGCCCTGCGCCCATGGTTTTTAAACGTGCCATTTAACAATATAACAGAAGTAATCCCAAAGCCATCAACACCCCCACTCACTCGCTCTGAGCATTAACTCATTGAGTGCCAGCCACTTTTGGAGAACGGACGCTCCCAGTGCCTGAGTTTCAGAGCGTTTTCAGTGATTTCTCGAGGCCCACAGAATATTGTGTGATATTACTATGTAAACACCGAACACGCACAAAGAACGATGAGACTCTATTGTATCAGCAGCAAAAAAAAGTTTATTGATATCATTTTCCGTTCTTTAGTTATCAGCCAGAGAAGATAGGTCAAAAACAGCAAAAACAGGCGTTTCCATCTAGAAGCTGAGATATTGAGCCTTTTGTGAAATGAAGCATTTCAACCAAATCACTGACTCTGAAACTAATATTTTGTGACCTGAAACATCTGAACAGTAATTTCCTTCAATAAACAGCACCCACACCCCCCTCAACTCCAAACTCCTCCTCCGTGGGAGTGTCTCTGGTGGCTCTGCTCGCTGTGCTGGCTGCTGCGTGTGTCAGGCGAGTCTCTACTGCCTGCTATGGCAGGCTCTGCTGCCTCACAGATCCACGTTCAGATGGCGGCCGCTCGTCGGGGGAGTCTGGATGGGGCTCGCGTTCGTCTGCGTTTCTGGGGTTACGGTTGTGAGCTGGGATGAAGCTGCGTCCGATTATAGGCTTTCTGCTGCGCGTTTCAAAGTGCGCTGCCCCCAGTCTATTTTCGGAGCGCTCAGCCTTGTGCGCCGGCTCCCAGCGCGACACTGAAAAGCCAAACCATTCTCATGAGAATGGTTTGGCTTTGGTTTTATTTTCTGGCGGCTAATCGTGTGGAGAAGCTATGCAGCAGAGACAGAGACATTTGTGGGAGCGGATTGAATGCTGTTCGCAGCTAACGTTGGCACCAGGCAGCCAGAGCAATCTGTGCCGCTCTGGCTCATGCATCGGTTTCTCTTTCATCACAGGGCTTTTTCTGCTTTTTTTTCCTCAACTTTCTCTAATCTGGAGAGCACTGTCGCCACCTAATGGGTCGGTAAAATAGGTTATACACATTCAACATGCCCCAAAATTTTACAGGAGATGTATTAGGCATTGATCCACGTCCCACCGTCAAAAAACGCAATTGACGACAATCGTCGTCATTGGTACTCAACGTTACTATCAGAATTGAATCTTGAATCTTGAATCTTGAATCTTGAATCTTGAATCTTGAATCTTGAATCTTGAATTGACGACTAAAGTCGTCATTGGCTCTGAATCTTGAATCTTGAATCTTGAATCTTGAATTGACGACTAAAGTCATCATTGGCACTCAATGAGTTAAGCGCTCCTGGGGCCAGTTGCACCAACAGGGCTTAAGACTGGGTATAAGCTAAGTCGGTAATAACTTTACGACCTAACAGTTACGCCCAGGGCCGCGGGAAGTCATTTTGAACAGGGGGTGCTGAGGGGGAGGGACTTTGACGTTTTTTTTTTTCATTTTTTGCCATATTTAGAGGAATATAATTTACCGTAAAATACCAATTATTAGCCCTGGCGTTAATTGACAAAATATGTAGCCAGACCCCACGTCAATATGGGACCTGTGGCAGTTTGGGACCTGCTTTAATTATTTTTGTACAAAAATATTGCTCAGCAAAGATTGTAAATAGTATGAAATTGTCTATTTAAACCATTTATTTTAATCAGTTGGCTACAGCCCCCCACACGATTGCTTGTCAATGGGGAGAGCCGCGCCTCCCTCTCAGCGCAGCAGAGCACATTGCATGCCAGTTCTGGCCTGCAGCCTACATGAAATCAAATAAAATTTGAGCTGAACTGTGACCTACCGGTATTTACCACTAAACTTTCTCCGCTGAAGGTGAGAGAACATGATCATCATGTGAGCAGATTATTTGTTGCATCATCGCTGCCTCCTCCGCTGGCAGGGGAAACATTATAGCCTACTCACATTTCTCAATCAGAGATGTCGGATTTGTAGGCCTACAAAAATCTTCAGAAAATGCCTACACAATTTTCATAACTGTCAGGTGTTGCTGGAAAACAAATTTTTAAAAAGTTCATCACTCACGGAGCCTACCCTCTTCAGTAGCGCACATGTGAAAGTGCCGTGAAATACCAATTAGAAGCTGACTTCTATGCCCGCTGGCAGGGAAACATACCATAGGCACATTTCTCAAAATAATTATTACACCAGAGATGTCGGTTTTAGTGTATAAAAATCTTCAGGAAATGCCTACACAATTTTCAGAATCATCAGATGTTGACAGAAAACGAATTTTGATCAGCAAGTTTCGTGCATGTGTTTTTTTTCCTCGTTGTTCCTCGTTTCCTCGTTGTCTTCATTGTGTTTGGGAGATGCATTCAACAGGATGTTGCAAAGGTAAAAAGAAAACATTGAAAAAACTAACCGGGCGTCAAATTGGAACCTGCTTTTATGTACAAAATATGTATCCAGACGGCGCTTATATATGGGACCCGCGGCAATTTGGAAGTCGGCTTCTAATTGGTATTTTACGGTAATTAAATTAAATAATAATTAAAGATTATTATTAAATTAAAGATTTAATAAAGATAAAGATAATTATTAAAGATTATTATTATTAATTAAAGATTAAACAATTCGTATTGGTTGTCTTTCCATAGGCTACATAAAACATAGGCCTACAATAACAATAATACAGTACTGACCAAAAAAGCAGCAACTGCATAGCCAGGTCTCTAAAACACTTAATGCCTAATACAAAAGCTATTCAATTGCACAATAAATTGCTCAAGATATCAAAAAAATCAACGCTCTCAACTCAACCAATAACTGGGTGCTAAATCCTACAATGTCAAGAATAAAAGAGAAGAGGATAGCACTCCAAGTTAAACTTTTTATTGCCTGGAATAAATTGCTCACAATAATGCCACAACATTGCAATACACAGTCCAAAAGCGCATTGTGCACAGCACACAAGGAGAAGGGACACTTTCCCCAGCTGGATAAGGATATCTGCTTTTAAAAGTCTCAGGCCCTGAATAAGTGGTCAACTTTAACTTACTCATCACTTCAAAAAATATTAATTCGATCATTTAACGAACTCAAACATACTCCATGGTTAAAATAAATCAAACAATAAATAAATAAAATAAATAAACAAAACGAAAAACCATATAGTCAAATAAAGTTTATAGCCTATAATTCAACCAGCCAAAATTAGGCTACTGCCCTGCTGCATCAGCAGTTCCTGCGCACCAATTCTGAATTGGTTCACTATATTAAAGAAATTAAAATCAAAGTTATAATACAGTGTTAGCGGGATCAGTGTGATATTAAAATGTACAAGTGAAATTAACATTAAACTGATGAGCGCCGGCGTGCGCCGCAGCATTACACCTGACTGACCAAATGTAAATCAAAACACACAGGGCGCATTTGCGCACACAAGAACATAAATCCAAATAGGCTATGCACTTTTTATCTTTCTTTTCTTTTTAAAGCAAAGCATGTAGGTTACAAGCTATTGATGGGCACAGACAACAGCTCCAAATGCCTATTGCGCATGCAACATAAAACTGCATACACGTTTTTCTTTTTCAAGCAATGTTACAAGGGGTATTGATTGATTGTCAACTGAATATTAAACTGCTCCGCGGCAGCTTATTACACACCAAATGTCTTACTTTGAGTTGTGGGCGTGGGCCAGGTGTTCAGTGGGCAGGTGCTACAGGTGTAGCCTCACTAGCGGCCTGTGGTAATAATCCAAATGTGGCCTTGCGCTCAGGGGTTATGGAAATGAAGGCTCTCATGAGGGCATGGATGTCCAATGAGTTCAAAATGTCATTGTGGACATGCATCAGTGCGAGGTGACTCAGTCTCTTCAAGGTTCAAGGTTCAAGGTTTTTATTAGTCACATGCAGCATCACAGACATGTCAAGAGCAGTGAAAATTAAGGCCGCGGCCGCTCCCATATTGTGCAGACAGGATAAAAAGACAAACACGAAAAACATAGCTAAAAAGTCTGGGTCATGGTGTTGCGTAACCATGTTTTCAAGCGACGCAAGGTAGAGAAGGTCCGTTCGGATGAGGCCACGGAGATGGGCAGGCACAGACATAACTCTATGAGTTTTTCAGCTTCTGTAAACAGGGATCTTGCTTGTGGATGGATCTTGGAGAGGCATGTTGCTACATCTTGAACTGTGACACAACGAGACTCTCTGGTGACATCGCCAAGCATTCTGAGCTGGAGATCAAGGCGGGCTGCGTCCAGCTCCTTGGGGAGGTGAAGGGGCTCCAAATCAACTGTTTCACTTTTCCCCTCTGCTGCCTCTATAACTGCCCTCTCTCGGTTCGCTGCTACTGTCATACTCTCCTGATCAAATCTTCTCTTCAGCTCCGCTGACACCAAATCAACGGCCTCGTAAAAGCTACGTCGCCAAATCACTGTTGCTGCGTCGTGCGCAACTGCCTCTGGCTCTGTGGTTTGGCGAAAGCGAGCGGGTTCTGCTCACTCTTGGAGTGGTGTCTGGCATTTTCAGGCCCATTTGTGAGCCACGGGTTTCAACCTGGCGGACCATGTCATCCACGACGGCATTATCCCGGAGTTTGGCTATGCGTACTTTGAGCACATTTGCGCATTCAAGCGCACCGAGGGCACTTGCTTTGGGACTCTGCAGAGTCTTGGCGACTATTTCACATGGATCGAACAGTGCATGGCAGCAGAGAAGACCGAACAATGTTCTCCCTTTTAGAGCCTGTTTGTGTAGTCCAGCGATCTTTGCCCTGCCCTCCCCTCTGACACTCTTGTCATCTTTTAGCGTATTCAGTGTGGCCAGGAGAGTGCTGTATGAGGAACATACGCGTTTGATTGCTGAAGCGCGGACGCACCACCTGGTCGGGCACAGGCCAAGGATGTTGACAGCCTCCTCGTCGCAGCCAAAAAGCGACTGATAAAGCTGTTTTCGCTTTGACGATTCTCTAATCACAACAGAAACGCCTTGCACAAAGTTCAAAGTGTCGGCCACAAGACTGACTTCACGTGTGACTTCTTGGAGAATCAAGTCCAGTGAGTGGTTGCTGCAGTGCACATAGAGTGACTGAGGGCTTACTTCTTTAAGCCGAGCCTGAACTCCAGAAAAACACCCGGACATGTTGCTTGCTCCATCAAAGCAATATCCTGCAAGGCGTTCAATAGGGATATTCAGCCTTAAAAATATGTCCTTGATGCATGTGAAAAGAGTTTCCCCAGTGCTGTCAGGAGCATTATAAAATCCCAAAAATACGCAATGGGGCTCCAGGCTGCTACTTTCAACAAATTGCAGATTGCATGAAAACTGCTCCATAGTGCTCATGTCAGTCGTGCCATCTGCAGTTAATCCATAAAATCTGCATTTAGATGAACGGGTTACAATATCCCTCTGGATAGCATGGGCAAACTGTTGAATGATTTCGTTTTGTACTTTATCAGACATCCAATTGTCTCTTTTTTGAATCCATTGCCGTTCTTCTGGACGCTCATATGCACGCTCAATCATTAGTTCATAAAGTATTCCATCACGTGTTGTGTCACCCCTGAAGGCGATTCCCTTGCTGCCCAGGAATCTGATCGTTCTGAAAAGCATCTCCAAAACGTGTCGCGCAATGCCTTGCTGTTTGTCAGCAGCATCAGACAAAAGGGCATTGATGGGTACATTACACAAAGCAGCATGCCTTTCTATTGCATCGGTGTGCAACTTAGATCTCTCGTGCTCTTTGAATTTTTCAATTGCTTTACGCCAGTTTGTAAAGCCTCTCTTCAGGAAGGGATTGTCTGCCCTAAAACTGTCTTCAGCAATCAGTTTTTTTTCCACTGCTTTCACACAAGTAAAACACACAACGTGATCACTCTCCGCCACGTAATGAAGCCACTTCCATTTCGAAAACCAAGTTGCTGTGAATGCACGGCTGAAAGTTTCTTTCCCAAAACGTCTGGCAGGAAAATTGTAGTCGGATGGCTGGAAAGGCTCTTCAAATCCTGCCAAGTCAGCTTGACAGCTAGGTGGAGGTGCTGGTGGCGGAGGTCTGGCTGGACCGCAGGTGGGCTCCACGTTGACATTGGCCGCAGTGCGAGGCCTGATCCTCGGGGTGTTGTCACCTGTGCTCTCCGAGCAGCTACAACCAGGCGAAACCGATGGAGTACTGGTCGAGCTGTTTTCCTGGGCTCGCTGGTGCTGGACTTCACCAGCTGTGCTCTTTTTAGAAGCTGGTTGTTTACCAAAAAAATCTACAATACGTTTTTGTGTCATTATTTGTGACAGATTTTTTGTTTGCGATCATTTAGCTACAGCAGGAAATGCTCCGTTTCAACACGTGCGCACCGCGCATGCGCGCTTCTTCTTCTTCTCTAGCCTATAGCAGTGATTCCCAACCAGGGGTACGTGTACCCCTAGGGGTACTTGAGCAGCTTGCAGGGGGTACTTGGAATGATTGGGGACTACAATTTACCTCCAAAATGATAAATAAATATATATATATTCCAAGTCATCTCATAAGCCCATTGTTAAAATGTGATGTGTGTGCCGCAACTAGTTCTGCTGGCAAGTGTCAACTGCTACACTGTTCTGCTACTGATAATGGCAAAAAACAACAACTAAAAAGCCCAAACACCGGCAGTTCAGTGAAACATATATTTTGTATAGATTTACTTGTATGTAATCATCAACACGCATTAGTGAGGGGTACTATTGTCATGGAAAAACAGCTCAAGGGGTACATAAGACAAAAAAGGTTGGGAACCACTGGCCTATAGCATGTAACTTCCTTGATTGGAAGGTTGATCTATTCTATTTAAATAGGCTACATTTTCAGTATATCAATAATGCAATCATTTCCCAAACAAGAAAGGAACACAGTGCACTGCAAAAAAAAAAAAGAAAAAAAGAAAAAAGAAAAAAAGATTTAATCAAAAAATCATAAAAATCATCTCTCGTTACTAGGGGGTGCTGCAGCACCTGCAGCACCCCTACTTCCCGCTGCGCTGGTTACGCCAGTTGCACCAAGAGGGCTTAAGCCTTCTTTTGACTAAGCCCAGGCGTAACTCTTACGCCTGGCCAGGAGGAGGCGTAAAGTGCCTGTGACTGTAACAGAGATCTCCGTGGTAGTCTATCAGCGGAGACCTGCTGTGATTGAGTCCTCACGGTCCTCATCGTCGTCAAGTCGCCTTCGAAGCATGACGTGCGATTATAACAAACTAGTTGTGTGGCTTAGCCTTCCCAAATGTTGAGGGTCGTTTTTTAGAATTGAATACATAGAATTGGGAACGTTACATTCAATTTCATTCAGACTGCCTGGCAGTCAATCGCCGCCATTTTCCCCCAGAGCTTCCACAGGAGGAGGGAGGGTGGGACGAGGGAGGGTGTAGTGACGCACATACAGTAGTGGCCATATGGCACAGTGACGCTCCAAGCAGGTCGCGAGGCACATTTTTGGGCCAATCAGGGGGCATTCCCCGGCAATTCACATGGACGCGCTTTGCTATGCCCGACATAGTTACGACCAGGCATAAACCGTGTTGGTGCAACCGGCATAAATCCACTCTTAAGACTGGTCTTAACAACGACCGGCATAGGAGTTATGACCAGGCATAACTAAGCCCTGTTGGTGCAACTGGCCCCTGGTGGCTAGTGTTTTTGGGCGGAGCGCTCTGGGCGTCTCAAGCTGAGAAAAGTTGAACATTTGGAGGAAAGCGCGCTGCTCGTCATGTCACTCCTCCTACCCCTTCTCCTGGCAGAGGGATCTTCAAACTCCGCTGCTCCCATAATTGCCGATAATCTGGCTTTCATGTTTACAGTGTGAACAATCAACAACAACAAACAGACGAAACTACTGTATCTGGCTACCGTCCATTTGACCGCTGTGCCCTGCGTGCGACGGCAGAGAAAACAAAACAAAACAGAAAGGGCGCTCCATGCGCTGTCATCTGTGCGTGTTGGAAGCGCTCTGGGCATGATTTCCAAAGCATTCTGATGTGAAAAACACGTTCCCAGTGTGCACGGCCGCTAAGGCTCTCAATGTGATTCTCCATGGATGTGCCCTAGTGGCCCTTGAAGCCACCCTAAGAGCAACATCTGTTCACTTCCGCATCCAGAACATCCAGAATGATGCGTTTTGCAACTGATTTATGTTTCCATCATTATTTGATGTCAGTTTTGTGAGTGCGGCAGCCTACTCCGGAGAGTAACTCTGAACCATGACAAGTGGCGGTAGCATCAGTGGAATGGAGGTTAGCCTACCTGGCTAGTAGGCCGGAATGGCTTGGCGGGTCCTTCGGTGTTTGTGGCCAGCTCAGGCCATGAATGGTAGCGCTCCGTCTTGGCGAGTACTATGCTGTTCATTTCTTTACATAAAACAAATAAGATGGAACTCCTACCAAACATAATGTTACACTAGAAAAGTAGCCGCGGTCTTCTGTTTGGAATCACATGGGAAGAGCGAACACCGGTTCCCCAGTCTATGTATCCTTCTGTTTGAGTCACTCCCTTAGCTAATGCCCCTTTGTGATGACACAGCCACAGGACAGACTGTACATACTGTACTTTACCATGACATAACTAACTGTAACACTAGAGTAATATGATCAAATGTTTCATGTCCTCTTTCACTCCAGACAAGTGATGTGTCACTCACCTGTCGCACGCCGGCAGTGTCGAGCTGTTGCGGTAGGGAGTGTTTGCGTCGAGCAGGTGTCGGCTTCCCTGCCATGTCACAGCTAGCCTCATCATTCTCCACCATCAGCTCGTCATCCTCACCCACTGACTCCAGACGACTGCCCCCCCCTAGCCCACAAAACAGGCATCAGAATCAGAATTTATTGGCCAAGTATGAAGCTTCTTGCAGACATTTTTGTTTTGCAAAGAGCTTTCTCATGTGCTGTCATTTTCTTGTCCTCTGCATTTTTTGGTGAAACTTTGTTGTTAACACATTGAGTGCCAGCCGTTTTTTCAATGCTGTAGGTAAGTTGTGCCAGTTTTTTTTTTTGAGGATTCTGGCTCATTTTACAAGAGCCGAGGATTCTTTTCTGTTAAGACTTCGTGAACACCAATCATCTAAAAAGAACTAATAGAATGTGTGCTTTCTCTGTCTAAAAGAGTTAGTTTGTAGAGTTAGTAGTTATGTAGATATTAGCCGTTGAGTACAGCATGGTTTCAGAGATTTTCAGAGAGTTTTGAGATAAATGGATTTTTAGAACCACCTCACGTGCCTGTGATTATGGGTGCCCTTGGGCAAGTCTGTATACTGTTTTGTGTGTGTGTGTGTGTGTGTGTCTGTGTGTGTGTGTGTGTGTGTGTGTGTGTGTGTGTGTGTGTGTGTGTGTGTGTGTGTGTAGTGCCTTTTAAACATGAACTCTGGATCATGTCCTGCTAGAGAGAGCAGGATATTTTCAGGTTTTGCCTTTCTAAACATCAGGGGTCTTTGTTAAGAAACAACTGGATATGAGCCGTTTTTTCTGCCAGTGGGCGGGGGGGGGGGGGGGCGGCGCGGTAGCATCTATCGAAAACAAGAAATGTGATAGGAAGCAGCTGTAGCTATGAGGCAGTCAAAATAGTGGTCGCACCGTCGTCAATCACTGTGGGTGATCTATTTTACAAGTGGCAACTAGTCATAT
The DNA here is from genome assembly GCF_964638095.1 of Poromitra crassiceps. Taxonomy (NCBI): domain Eukaryota; kingdom Metazoa; phylum Chordata; class Actinopteri; order Beryciformes; family Melamphaidae; genus Poromitra; species Poromitra crassiceps. The sequence goes on along the minus strand of NC_139631.1, from coordinate 55,278,536 downwards.
CTGACTAGTTTTAAATGTAGGCTATTTCTCCCCACAAAAGTTTGATAGCCTATCAGTCAGTCAGCTCCTATCCTCTCCGCAGTGGAGAGGCACACAACACTGCCTGCTGATATAATTGGCTGCATCACGTTAGCGACAAATCTGGAGACTTCAAAAAGCATGCCGTTGGTTTTAACGGAGTCCATTCCAACGAGGGGTGGCAATGTGCCAAAAAATGAGCGCTTCACATTGCTACATAAAGCAGGCGCAGCCCAGTCAAAATAGTGGTCGGACTGTCGTCAATCACTGTGGGTGATTTATTTTACAAGTGGCATTTCAAGTCATATCTAACTAGTTTTCAATGTATTTCTCCCCACACAAGTTAGGCTTTTTCTGACATGGGAGCAAGCAAGCAGCAGCAGCAGCAGACCTGATGCACTGGACCTGCCTGGCTGCAGCTGAAGCGCATTGGCCAAACAATCAATCAATCCGTTTTTGCAGCACTTGAGGAAACCGTGAGTTTGCTCGTTGATATAAGCGATTGCCCGAACGATTCATTAATTAATAAACTAGTGAACGTGAAGTGAGTCACGAGCCACACCTGCCCACTACGGATATGCGGATAATATCCTGCCAGCTGTTTAACATGAGCTGCGATTGCGTGGAAGCGGATCTTATACCGGTGGTCGAGGTAGATAAGATACGGACTCGCGGGAGTGCGCGTAGGCCGGCTAATTGTTGTTTAACATGCAGGCCAACCGGCTAGGTGCAGGTTATAATACGGATTCCACTGCATGTTAAGAAGTGGCTTGTGTGTCTCCAAACTCCTCCCTCCGTAGGTGTGGCTTTGCAGTGTTTTGTCACAGGCGAGTTTCTGTTGCCTCACAGATCCCAAAAAAATAGAAGGGAATCGCAGGAGCGGGGAAGAGGAGAGGCGAGGGGGGGGGGGTTAGACACGGGAGAGAAATTCCTTCGCGATCCCCTTCTTCCAATCTTGAGGCAGCCTACTCCGCTCTGCTGCTGCTCCTCTGGGCTGCTGCTGCTGGCGGCTCTCGGGCGAGTCTGGAAACGGGCTCGTTCGTTTCTTGAGGTGTCGGCTGAGAGCTTTGAAGAAGCTTTTGCGATTCTGGTCTTATTTATGCGCAAAGGTACTCGAGTGTGTGTGTGTGTGTGTGCGTGCGCGCGCGCGCGCGTGTGTGTGTGTGTGTGTGTGTGTGTGTGTGAAATCGAAAGAGTTTTCGCCCAGCTATTTCCTTGAAAATTAGAATGGCTTTCTCCCGCGGACTGGCTTTCTCTCTGTCTGGAGAGAACTGTCGCCACTTAGTGGTCGGTAAAATAGATTATACACATTCTCTTCCTCCAATATTGATATAGAAGACGTAAAAGGGGTTGATTGATGTCCCACCGTCAAAAAAAAATAATGTTTATGTAAGACGAGATATCTCGTCTTTGGCACTCAACGGTTGGATTATGTAAGACGAGATATCTCGTCCATGGCACTCAACGTGTTAAGTTTGTTCTTGTTTTTCTGTCTCTTAGTTTAAGTGTTTCGCTATTCCTAGCCATCGAAACTTGACCTGTTTAAAACCTGTTAATTGCTCACAGCCTGGCCTGAGGTGGCCAGCCACTGTGGTTAGACGCTGATTCCTGGAAGGTGTGGCCTGACTCCCTGTTGAACCAGTATTTCTCAGCATAGTCAGTCTAGAGCGGCAGCTCTAGCAGCAGCCTCTGGGCACGAAGACTCTGGGCACAAAGGGAGTCTATCCCGTCTCGTCTCTTTCGGGCTGGCACACAGGAACGGGGTCCGGGACCAGGATCGATAATGTTGGTCACGGGTTTGACTACCGCGAACAACTCATCCATGTTCGCTCTGCCCTGCAGCAAGGCGACCAGCTCGTGCAGCGCGCCGAGGGGCGTTTCAATGGCGTTTCTCCTCTCTGCAACGGGAAGCGTTTCTCCGTTTTCTGTTTTTCCTCCTGCTCCATTTCAAAACAACAGCTGGGGTAGTTTGTTCACGTGTTGTCGGCTTGTCTTTGAGGCCAGGTACCTGATACCATGTCACAGGCTGGGGAAGTCTTTGAACTACGCACTGCACTAATAAAAACAAAAACACGTCAAACACGTCTTTGGCGGGGAGGCACATTCCTGATAAGACGTTAAAGACGTCTTTGGCCATGAATGAGTTAAGAAAACTGAGACCATCTCAGCTCATGCTCTATCTCAATCCCTCCACTTTCTAGCCCTCACAGACAGGCACGTGCACACATAGACATGAAAGGGGGCTTGAGCCCCTGCCTTTTTTTCAGTCTGTAAAAAGTGCCTTTTTTTTTTTTTTTTTTTTTTATTATAATACATTTTTCATTTTCATTCCAACAACACATGAACAAAACAAACAGCTCAGACACATTAAAAAATAAAATAAAAAGTGCCCTTTCCTGACCATGAATGCATTTCTAATGGTGCTTTGTATGGAAATTGCCCTTTCCATGCCGTCACTGAAGGCAGCATTCAAAGAGAAATGCCTTTTCCGAGCTCTCTTGGCCTTGAATGCACCATTTGTAATAGGCCTCTGCATGGAGCAGTGTTTTTCTAAACTGCCCCTGAAGGCACCAACCCAAAAATGAACCCAAAAATGAATGAATAAATAAATACATAAATAAATAAACCACCCAATAAATAAATAACCAAAATATAGGGAACAAATGCAGAATTGTTGCTCTTGAAAATATTTTTTACTTTACACTATTGGAAAGGGATGTTGTGTTGTTGAATCCGCAAAAAAAATAAAAAAAAATTCTAATACAGCTTATCTAAATCTTCTGTCTTGCTTTTTAGAATTATGGTTAAAATGCATGGTATATTACAAGCCTCACTCAGTATCGTTCAATGTTTCTGCCTGTGTTGCTATCTGTTGTAGTACAACAACCTAAAGGGAGAAAAGGAGCAAATACATATTGATGCTTAAATGATTTCACAACAGTATTGCAACAGCATGCAACTTTTATATACTAATATTATTCAGTTATGGAGTTGTTTTTCCGTGACAAGTCTCATCCTAAAATGAGATATTCCTCTAAATCTGGTTAAAATCGGAATATTTAAAATGAGTTATACCCCTAAATTGGCCTTCAAATTGCCTCAAATTTCTGCCGCCGCCCTCCGGACGGCGGCTGTAGTGCCCTTTTATGAATTTGAGCCCCTGCCCCTCTAATGTTCTGTGCACGTCCCTGCTCACAGATACCTAGATCATACCTGAAAACACTGCACTCTCTGCTGCTTACTCTTTCTCTTACACCCCTAGAGCCTCATGGTCGCGGGGGGAGGCACAGGTCTCCTCATCTCTCCCAAATGGACGGACACTGTCACTCCTCTCTCTTATTTCTCTATATCCTCTTTTGAGTCCCATGCAGTTGCCGTATCCCTACCTATCAAGCTCAACATTGTGGTAATCTACCGCCCGCCTGGTCCGCTTGGTGAATTCCTCGATGAAATGGACACCCTCCTCTCCGTCTTTCCTGAGAATGGTACGTCACTCATTCTTCTGGGTGATTTCAACATCCAGCCGGTAACCTTGCAATCTCTGCCTTTCCTTAACTTCTTCTCATCCTTCGACCTCTACCTCTCTCAATCTCCTCCAACTCACAAAGCAGGGAATGTGCTTGACCTGGTCTTCACCTGCTCCACCTCCAACCTCACTGTGACTCCTCTTCCTGTATCCGACCATCACTTTATAACCTTCTCCCTTCCCATCTCCCAACCCACCTCCCACCCATCACGCCCTCACTCTATCACCCCCCGACGCAACCTAAAAACTCTCTCACCTAACTCCCTCTCTTCTGCTGTACTCTCCCTGCTTCCCTCAGCCGAGCAGTTCTCTCTCCTGTCCACTGAGGAGGCTTCCACTACTCTTCTATCCTCTCGCTCCTCCGCTCTTGATTCCCTCTGCCCACTCACCACTAAGCCTGCCCGATCCTCTCCCCCTGCTCCTTGGTTGACTGAAGCTCTGCAAACTCATCGAACAGAGCGAGAGGAAATGGAGAAATCGTTTCTATTGTCCCACCCCAGTCAACAAAATAATCCGAATTGCATCAAAACACAGATGTTTTTAACAGGTATATGATGTGATGGTGTCGTTATGAAATAGGGATAATATATACAGTCAATAGGCCTACACCTACAGGGCTCGACGTTAACTTTTAAAAGTGGTTGCCGGAGGGGCAACCTGGCAAGAGCTTTTGGTTGCCCGAATAAAAATATGGTTGCCCGTTTCAGCCGCCTTATATTTTGAGTAATTAAGATACTATACAGTCAAAAGTCGGCTTAATAATGAAGATGTGACAGAAAAGCAGGGGTGAAAGTGGTTTGAATTTCTTGCAGGAACTACTAGCCCAACATTCATCGATTCATATTGTTCTCCTCCCGCCCCCAGCTTCATGCATCCCTGAACACATGTGACATCCAATTTTTAATGCCTGTATGGTGTAGAAATCAGAAACACTTGACAATATGTATAGTAAATTATTTATTTAAACAGTAAACACACTGTTACTTTAAACAGATTGAAAAATATTTCGTTTTTCTCACACCTGTGTGAACTATCATGTGTCTCTTCAAGTTTTTGTCTCAAAACATTTACCACAGACTGAACAATTAAATTGTTTCTCTCCTGTGTGGACTAGCATGTGTCTCTTCAAGTTGTTTTTTCATTAACAAAACATTTACCACAGACTGAACAATTAAATTGTTTCTCTCTTGTGTGGACTAGCATGTGTCTCTTCAAGTTGTTTTTTCATTAACAAAACATTTAACACAGACTGAACAATTAAATTGTTTATCTCCTGTGTGGACTAGCATGTGTCTTCAATTTTTTTTCTCATCATCTTATGAACAAAACATTTACAGACTGAACAATTAAATTATTTCTCTCCTGTGTGGACTAGCATGTGTCTCTTCAAGTTGTTTTTTCATTAACAAAACATTTAACACAGACTGAACAATTAAATTGTTTATCTCTTGTGTGGACTAGCATGTGTCTCTTCAAGTTGTTTTTTCATTAACAAAACATTTAACACAGACTGAACAATTCAATTGTTTCTCTCCTGTGTGGACTGACATGATGAAAATAACATGTTTATTTAGTGCTTGTTTACCTCAAACCTAAACCTGGTACATAGCCTTCACAAGTCCATCATTATTATGTGCAAATCCTGACCTTGAAAAATGGGATTGAAGGACTTCTCAGTGCAATTTTCACACTTTTCAAAGCTGTTTACAGTATCAAAAATGACTCCAGCAAGTCACTGCTTGCTTCATCCGTTCTCTCCTGAAATCTTGGTCTTCTGGACCTTTGTCCTGATTCCCACCACAGATCCAGTGGCCCGCTAGCATTGAAGTCTTGGATTGTGGGTCCCTCCAGTGACACCAACATCAGCTTGTCCATCATGTGGACTTGCAGAGATGCCCTCCAGTCTGTCTTGATTCTGCTTAGACAGCTGAATCCCCTCTCACATACTGCTGAAGAGACTGGGAGAGTCAACACCACATCATGTAGCATCAGAATGTGGGCAAACCTCTCCTGGTGGCCTCCGTAACATACACTTGAGATAGCACGCCACCCTGCATTGGCAATAAATGCCTTCAGTTGAATCCACTCTGACAAGAGTGTTTCCTCATCTGTAGGTTTTTGTCTCTGTAGGACAGTTTGGAAGTGCCTCCATAGATGCTTGATGTCACGCTCTCCATATATTGCAAGCTGTGCTTTCTCCCGTGGCCACTCTTTAATGTCAAAGACCCTAGCAGCTCTCAGTATGGGTGTTGACACATCTGCGTCACAGTCAAACCTGGTGTTCATGTGCCGCATGACCGTTTCAATCACGTCGGTGTATGTGTTGCTGTCATCCATCTGCACATTTTTCAGTTGGACCTCTCTGTATGTGGCTTTATGATCACTGTCACTGGGGTCTCGCTGGAGAGCAGCAGTGAATTCTGCCAGTTTGGATCCGGGTGAGTGTTTCAGTGCAGCGAGCTCCAGATTAGCTGTTTCTAGTGCATCCAGCATGCCATTGACAGTGAGGCTGTCTGTCTGAAAGACAAGACTGAGATTTGCGATGACATGCAGCAAGTCTCTCAGGAAGTGGAGAAAACGGACAATTCTGTAGTCTTTCAGGCGGTTTCTCAGGAAGGCTGCTCTTCCACGGACATCAGCTGTAGTTTCACCTGGCCTGGCCTCAGCCACATGTTCGAAGTGAGCTAGAAGGACTTCATATGATGTTGCAAGGGCTTCCAGAGCACGTTGCATGTGAGGCGCCCAGCGTGTGCCATCCACCCTGTTTGGTTTTAAGACTTTTGTCTCTAGTGCAATGGCGATGGTTGTCACCTCCCTCAGTGCTTTTGGTGAGTACTGGTAGTGTTTGTAGATCAACTTCAAGATCTCCTTCAAATCCTCCAGTTGTTTGTTGTTTTTGATGGCCTGAAGTACCGCCAACTCCAGGCGATGCGCCACACAGTGCACACTAATCACACATTCTGCATTTTCCTTGACTCGGGTTGCCACACTGTTTTTTCGCCCCAGGTTAACCGCTGCTCCATCACAAGCCATTCCCACTAGCTTTTCCTTCCAATCATCAATTCCGTTGTCGACAAAGGCCTGTTCTATTGCATCATAAATCCCCTGGGCATGTGCATGTTTGACAGCTTGAAGACTGAAGAACACAGTCTTGGGTTCCCCATTTTCGACATATCTGACATACACAACTTCTACCTCCTGGACACTGTTATCTGTTGCCCCATCAAATAAAATGGATATGGCCGTTGAATTTCTCAAAGAAGTGGTGATTGACTGCCGGATGTGGTCTGCAATGTAGGGAGTAAGCCTATACAAAAGACACAGAAGAGGTATATATACAAATAAATAAATAAAAAATTGACAGTAAACTATGCACAACAGATGTGTATTGAGTGCACCTGTAAAATAAAATTATTGTTCAAAAAAATAACTGTAAAATAGGCCTGAGGTAGCTCATTGTTTTTATAAACTGTGGTTATAGGAGAAAAACACAAATACATTTGTATGCTTATAATTATGGAATCTTTATCTTACAGCACTTACCCAGCACATTTTTCTGAGTTGATTTTTTAATGGCAATGTAGGTATAGTTATTTGTTTTGCAGCTAAAGTGACTGCAGGCTTCTTTCATTTTCAGTTGGTTTTATTGCATCATGTATTATATGCAATTAAATTTCTATGTAATGAAATCATACATATAAAAATAGATTTATTTATTTTTATTAATTACATTTGTTATTATGTAATTTAGTATATCTATATTATTATGTTACGTTTCTTCCCCCCTCTCCCTCTCCTCTGGTAGAGCCACAATTATGTCAACAGTCAAAAGACTATTGAAAAAAATCATATAAATTGATAACATTATTCTTACAAAACGAAATACTCTATTTTCAATATTTTTTGTTTGTTTTAGCTTTTTTTCTAAGACCGGCCTTGGCGGCCTTCACCGCAGCATCAGGCCTATATTCACAGTGCTCCACCCACTCTCTCACCCCGTATGGCAGCCCAGAGCAATATAGTAGGCCTATCTGCGTGTACAGCAGCAGTCAAAACGGACAGTATTTGCCAGCACCTCTTTTTTCAAATAAATGAATAACGTTACAACAGACGTACCTTCTGCACGCCTGATCTGACTTGTAGCTCGTCAGTCGTCGCAAATCAGAACCGTTCTTCACTTGAAGGTCCAGCAGACGAGGTAAGGATGTGAAGGGTTCCTCATTCCTCAGCACATAATATGCGGTGTTGAAAAGTTTGATGAGGATCTCCAGGTTGGCAGCATACAGTTTGCGAAGTGCTGCGTTCATCGGCCCGTCCACCTGTCTCCCAGCTCTATCAGCCTCCACCTCGTTGTATCGGGAAGCTGCCCGCTCATGTTGCCTGGACGTCCAGTGCTTGTCAAGCCCCGCGGTTCGGTAAGATCCGCTGCCTCTAACGAGTGAACTGGACGGGTCACTTATCGTTGTATATGTGGTACATGGTTTGCAGTACAATTTTCCGTCTCGTTCAAAAACCCCGGGGTATTTCCCCTCCCACGACGTAATGAATTTCCTTCTCCTTTTGTCCTCTTTCTGTGCGCGGGGTTGCTCTTCCTCCTTGTCACTTGAATTATCTTCCAACTCCTGCTCCGGCTCGACTTGTGATGTTGGCGCTGACGTGTTATTAGCCGGCGGAGCTTTGTTGAACCAGCCAGACAATTTCATTTGCTTGGACATCTTGCGTGCTGGTGTGCACGTGTGCAAGCAGCGCAGCCAGCCACCTGTCCGCATCAGTAAACACACCGCACGTGCAGCATTTGATGTATGGTTCCGACTGGTAATTTAGCAACATCGTTCCAATTGTAACAGCAATAAAATGTCACATATATGTCACTCAAGCATTATTTTTTTATTTATTGGTGCACATTATTTTGCTGTTTGCTGCTCTGCATACGTGGTTGCCCATGGGGCAACCACAGACCAAGAAATGGTTGCCCCCCTTTTTTTCTGGTTGCCCGGGGCAACCGGGCAGCCGTTAATGTCGAGCCCTGACCTATCCAAATTACGCATGGCGAGAATTACAGCATGCCTCACACAAACTGTATTACAGGGACTGCAAGACGGGAATCTGGTTTGTTTGATGTAACGCCCAGGTATTGGCAGGCCACAGCTGTGAATAATTCTGGTAGTTAACACCGCCCAAATCCCGTTTGCACTGTGCATAAATGATTTGGCACACCTCTAATCTCCACTTGCGCCCGTTGTTGTGATGAGTTATGCTCCCCTGTGAGTAATTGCATCCCCACCATATTTTGTGGCTGTTTTAACTTAAAAAGAGGGAGGTCACGTCTACCCAAACAAATATATCATTTTTAAACAATTATGTTTCTGTATAAATCATTACAATATGCTCCCGTGAGGTGGGGATGCGTTTAGCTGCTGCCGGGGGATGCAAAACTCAGCATAACACCTGGACACTAGCGCAAGGTGGACTGCAAACTTCCCTGCCTTAAGGCACGCGCAAACAGGTGCACAAGCGCAAATAGGGGATATCGCCTGTACCAAGATAGAGCCCTGGGTTGCTAGAGGCTTTAAGTTCCAGGATATTTCATACAATAGCTGTTTTAGAATTTAAGTCATAAAATCAATATGATGCAGATAGGCAAAAGACACTATCTAACATTGAATCAGAGTTAAAAGTGCTAAATCTAAAACGTAGTGAATTCCTAGTGCATAGAGCTAGGCAATCCAGTTACCTAGATGGTAGCAGTCCAAGCTTTTTGCTGGCAAGTAAAATTTGGATGAATGAACGACTAGCTGACATTCTGACTATAATGAGCAATGATGGTATCTTACTTAATGACCCACTTCTAATTAATCGTGAATTTCAGCTTTTCTATAAAACCTTATACACATCTGAATTGGATGCACCAACAAAGGAATTGGAAACCTTTTTTTCAGGCTTGAATCTACCTAAACTTACAGCCAATGACATGATCTTTCTGGACTCTCCTATAACATTACAAGAACTACCGTATACGACTCTTTAAAACTTATGGAAACAAGGAAAATCACCAGGATGGGATGGCCTCCCTCCAGAATTGTATTTGTATTTTTAGGGTGACCTTGGCCCATTGCTGTTGGATATGATATACACAGCTATTACTCAAGGGGGTTTCCATAGAGACGTAAATACTGCCATTATTTCATTGTTACATAAGAAAGGAAAAGACCCCACTTTATGTTCCAGTTATAGACCCTTATCACTTATAAATGCAGATATCAAACTATATGCCAAGGTATTATCCCGTCGACTTGAGTCAGTACTACCAACAGTAGTACATCCCGACCAAACAGGTTTTGTGAAACATAGGTTATCATCTGATAATATCCACCGTCTTCTCCATATTATCCATGGCGCATCCAATCAGCAGTCACCTTGTGCAGTGATGTCAGTCGACGCTGAAAAAGCGTTCGACAGGCTTGAATGGCCTTATCTTTGGTACACAATGAATAATATGGGATTCGGTGATACTTTTATGAAAATGTTAAAAATATTGTATCATAATCCTATGGCAATGGTCCTAACAGGTAATCAGTGCTCTCCACAATTCCCTATTGCACGTGGCACAAGACAGGGTTGTCCCGCCTCTGCACATTTATTTGCAATTTCCCTCGAGCCATTAGCCCAAAAAATTAGACTATCTGAGGCAGTGAAACCAATAATAATTAATAATTCACATCATAAAATATCTTTATATGCTGACGATGTATTATGTTTCATGGACCAAGTACCTACAACACTCCCAGTTGTCCTGGATTTATTTACAAAATTTAGTGCAATATCTGGCTATAAAATTAACCTCACTAAGTCACTAATACTACCCTTGAATGCAGCAATGACAGATTTGGACATATGTACAGAGATTCCGATTGTACAAAACTTTAGATACCTGGGAATAGATATACACCCATCTTTAGAGAGAATTATAACTCAAAACTATAGAAGCTTGCTCAATTCTATAAAGGTGAATATGGACAAATGGGCCAATTTAACATTATCCTTGGCTGAACGTATCTCAATATTGAAAATGAATATTCTGCCAAGAGTAAACTTTTTCGCTAGTATGCTTCCACTGTCACCACCTGTTAGATTTTGGGACAAACTTCAAGGTTGTGTCTCAAAATACATTTGGAAAGATCAGTTCTCTAGAATTAGAACTATATTACAGCATGATAGAATGTCTGGAGGTCTAAATGTGCCAAACTTTGAAATGTACTATTATGCCTTCATGCTTCGCCCTTTAAAGAATTGGTTCAATAATAACTCTAAGGTGTCGTGGGCAGAGATTGAAAAACAAATAGTGTCACCACTTGTACTTAAAGATGCTCTGTTTTCTGATTTATCTGACCACTACTGTCTTGAACACTTTAGTCCAATTGTTGCTCACTCTATTCATATATGGAACTGTGTAGAAAAGCTTGGCGATTGGGGATAGATCTGGCACCTCGATATGCCAATATTCAGGAATAACCACTTGAACATTGGAGAGAAACCCATCTATTTCCCACAGTGGCAGAATCAAGGGATTCATACCTTACCGGATGTTATGAATGATGAAGGATTAAAGTCCTTCCTAGAGTTAAAAAGAGATTTTAATTTGTCTGGTTCATCTTTTTTTTCTATTTGCAACTCCGGGCGGCTATGCGCACTTATGGTGTGCCATGGAATCAGCCTCTCAAAATACACCCAATGGTGGAAATGCTTAAAACTCCCCAGCCTGGGGTGGGTTTTGTGTCACATGTATATAAAAAGATGCAACACAATACTCAAAGCTATATGGGAATTGTTAAAGTCTGGAATATTGATTTGAAAGATTATGGACTGATAATAGACTGGAAAAGAGTATGGAGGAACATTTCTGCTACTTCCCGCAATTATAATAATCAACTGTTACATTATAAAATGATTCATAGATTATATCTATCACCTAGAAAGTATTGCCAATTACAGATAACTACCACCCTTTTTGCTTGCTATGTCCACAAAAGTCAATTGGCACCTACATCCATATGTTTAGGGAATGCTCAGGTGTGAGATCATTTTGGGTACAGATTGCACTGATATCATTGGCTCTAAAATACCCTGTTTACCCAATGTTATGTTGTTAAATGATGATTCCTCCCTCAATATGTCTGGTAAAACCAAAAAAATATTTTTCTCTGGCCTTACAGCTGCAAAGAAGATTCTGGTAATGAGATGGAAACCACCCCACGTCCTTAAAGTACAGTAGATCAGTGGAGTCTTTATTTCATAGTACTCTTGTTTTAGAATCATCCATAGCAAGGGTTAGGGTTAGGGTAAATGGTGCAAAAAGGGAAACAATTGAAGCTCTTACAGATGCAATCGAATTAGTAAAACGATATAGCCTACGTCGAGTGGTGTAAAGTGTATCATATTGTATAGCGTGCTTGCATGCATGTGTATATCTGCACTTTATATGTGATTGTATGTATGCTCTTTTATATGTTTTGGTGTGTACAGGAGATGGTGAATGGGGAAGGGGAATGAAAGCAGCCAACATGTTAATGTGAATGTTATGTCTATAATGTCATAATAAAAATTTGGTCATAAAAAAAAAAGAATTTAAGTCATTACATATTCAATAAAGCTATAATTGCATACACATAATTAATGGTATGAGTTATTAGACATGGACAGGCAATAGGCAGACACTATCTACAGACAGACAGCTTATCTGTCGTGGCATTGAGAAGGTCAAGGTGTACATAGGTCCAAGCAGATTTCACCCTCTGCCCCACAGCAACATGTCATATCACATGTGGCTGACCTTGCTGCCACACACAGAAACATTAGATCATCCCCGCCCCCTTGTGCCTCTCCTCTCTGCTCTCCTCTTCTCTCTCTCCTTCTCAGGTGTCCTTCATTGACCTGATGTACACCCCCGCCGCTGCAGCCCTAGGTCCGGTCATCATTGTCCCAGCTACCTGTCGTCACTCTAGGCCATCTACCCACTACTCCTTCTCCTGTCTGACACCCTGACACCCCGGGCTCATCATCACCACCGACCCCTATCCTCATCATCCTGGTCACCTGTCGTCACTCCGGCCCACCTACCCACTACTCCTTCGCCTGCCTGCCCAGGGGAAGGGGGGGGACATCCTCCCTCCCCCTTCCCCTGGCCTCATCATCACCTCCGACCCCTATCCTCCCCTCCTCTCCTCTTAATCGATGTCACCAATGCGGACTCATGGATTCCTCAGATCATCCTCGTGGAACTCCCAATCTTTTTACCCCTTTTTCACCTAGCTAATTACGGTAGCTAGTATTCTCTGAACCTACGGACACTTAAAGACTATACGAACACTTAAAGACTATATCTTCTATTTCTTTTTGGACTCTACTTTTTACATTTTCAACTCTCTTCCCTGATCTATTCCTTTTGTTGGACTCCTTTTTACATTTTAAATTTTCTGTTGTTTTGTAAATTTTATTTCCATAATCTGAAACTCTGTAAATGGTTTAGCCCGGCATCTCTCGGCTTGTCTCGGAGGGGGGTTCTCAGATGGGGTCCATAGCTGGACCCCTACAGTACATCGGCCTCACAAGGTCCTCCTTGTCCTCCTCAGCCAAGTCACTGAGGCAATCCATGTGGCAATCCATGTGGTGGAAAGGTTTTCTTGCGTGCACTGGGGGTGAGGGGGTGCCGCTGTGCCCCGGCCTGGCCTTCTCTCCCACGCCTTATGTGTGTGGGGGCCGGGGGCTAGGGTGGGGGGCATCGGTGCACACCATCACTGGTCGAGGGCTGCCGGTAGGTTAGAATAGCTTAGGTAGGCGATAGATTAGCTACAGCCTAACTATAGGCTGACCTGTTATAGTGTTCAGGCAAAGATCGGACTAGAGCAGAATAGGACAGGCCAGACTAGGCTGTAGATTAGCTAGATCCCCTGTGTCCTAGTTAGTTCTGGTTAATGTCTAGAGTAGTCAGTTTGTCTGATCTTCTCCCCCCCTCTCTTTCTCTTTCCCCCTTCCCCTGCTCCTTCCCCACTTCCCCCTTCCTGTTCTCTCCTCTCCCACATTTCCCATTCCCTCCCCACCTCCTCTCTTTCCATGCTCTCTCCTCCCCCACATCCCACCGCTCTCCCCCCTCCCCTGTCCCTCCTCTTTCTCCCCTCCCCTGCTCCTTCCCCTCCTCCCCAATTTTGCCCATTCCCTGCCACTTTCTGATCTCTCCTCTCTCACATTCCCCCTGCTCTCCCTCCCCTGCACCCTCCCACCTCTCCTTCTCCGTTTTCTCCTCCCCCACATTCCCCATTCTCTCCCCACCTCCTCCCTCTTCCTGCTCTCTCCTCCCCCACATCCCCCCGCTCTCCCTCCCTCCTCCCCTCTCCTGCTCTCTCCTCTATCCCCCTTCCCCCACTATTCTAAAGCATAGTACCCATTCTACTCCAAAGCATGGCACCCATTCTATCCCCTCCCACTATTCCGCCACTATTTTAAAGCATGGCACCCATTCTACCCTAAAGCGAGGCACCCATAAGCTCTATATGTGAACATGTGTTATTTGGCAAAGGGATTCACAACTAAAGGCCTGCAGCAAATTAAGTTAAGCATAGTTTGGTTGCTAAGAAATCGACATATGTCCGTTTGCAAAATGTGTGTCTATATTTCTCTATCATATGATTGTTCGATGTGTTATTATTACTACTGTAATTTGTTACTGTTGTGTCAGCTAGCCCTCCTTTCCCTGTTCTCTCCATATAGTCTCTCATACTCCCCCTGCTCTCCCTCCCTACATCCTCCCGTTCCCGAACCCCCCCCCCCCTCCACTTTTCTAAAGCATGGCATCCATTCAATTTTAAAGCATGGCACCCATTCTCTTTCTTTCCCCTTTCCCCTGCTACTTTCCCCAACTCTCCTTCTCCGTTCTCTCCTCCCCCACATTTCCCATTCTCTCCCCACCTCCTCCCTCTCCCTGCTCTCTTCTCCCCCACATCCCCCCGCTCTCCCTCCCCTCTCCTGCTCTCTCCTCTTGCTCCTTCCCCACCTCCTATACTCTCCAACATTTCCCATTCCCTCCCCACCCCATCACTCTCTCACATTCCCACTGCTCTCCTCCCTTCTCCTGCTCTCTCCTCTGCTCTATCCTATATTTCTATATTTTCTATATTTCTCTATCAATTGTTCAATGTGTTATCTTTATTCTGTAATTTGCTACTGTTGTGTCAGCTAGAATTAGCTAGACATATTCTCTGTGAAGCCCTCTGGGACATGCTTGTGAATTAGGGCTATACAAATAAACTTGACTTGACTTGAAAGTACATGACAAGTGTTACATCTTTACTGCATTCTATGACCATCTGTACTCTATACATCATGTACAATGTGATACTTGCAGTCCTCCTGTAATTAAAGTGTAACTTACCCCCAAAACACTTTTTTTCAGCTTTTAACCAATATGACTTTGGGGGTGGTGTGTGAAGAATTCTGTTCAGAATTTCCACATTTGAGACCAAACTGTTACCATTGTACCATTTGTATCATGTATTTCAGCTGCATAAGTGATCTCTATGGGTTCAACACTGCTTTTTTTTTGCCCTCAAAACTGCACAAAATGTGGTACAACCTGACGTCACGTTGTACCCAAAGACTATGGGATTTCAAGATAGAAACTCCCCTACTCGCCCTGTACCCTTTCCCGGCTCCTCACAACTCCAAGCCTATTCCCATGATGTCACAAGCATTTTCCTACCAATATGGCACTACAATACACACAGCTCATTGGCTGTTTGTGTCACTTGACCTGTTAATCACCTGTTAATTGATTACAATCGCCTGTTATTTTCCTACCAAGATGGCCATGTGGTGATGTAACACAATACTATCAATAAACGCCACTATAATCATAAAGGGAAGAAAATGGCATTGTGTTACTGTAAATCATTCCCAACCTTTTTCATAGTAAGGAGCCCTAATTGAGTTCATATTGGGGCAATGGACCCCCAACCTCTGCAGAAGAGACGAGAGGAGCTGTGCCTGAACTTTGCACTCAAACTCCAAAGGTCCACAGATTTCTCAAGCTGGCTCCCACCAACGTGCGCTGAGAGAGAAGGAGCAAGGACAAGACAAGGAGCACGGCTGAGAGACATCAAGTGTAAAACAGAGCGCTACAAAAAGAGTCCTATACTGTCCATGGTCAGATTGCTGAATGGACACAAATAAGAGCAATCCTGTGTTACTGTGTTTCTGGCTTTACTGTGATTTTTAGATATTGAACAAATTTTAATATTTACTATGTATTGTGCACTGCAATTCAGTTTGCTCATTTTAAACTGCCAGAGTGCATTTTGATGACACATGTATTTAAATGTGTAAATAAAGGACATATATTTGGTCTCTCAGATGCAAATCAGTTTATTTTTTATTTTTTATGTAGCCTAAATATGATTTTGTCCAGAATTCCATATATATTAGGTTGAGAGATAACAGAGAATCCTGGAATCCTCTCATCCTCATCATTGCCACATTATCCACGACAGGACCACTGGTGGTCACCGGACCCCACATTGAGAACCACTCAACCACTTTGATTGTGCAGAGAGGAGAGAGAGAGGACTCGTCTGTGCCCCTTTTTCACAAAGTGCAGCTCTGCCCCTGTCTGTGACTAGCGGCTTGTCTAGTCGTATGTAGCAGTTCACGCAAACAGATGCGGGATTCCCGCAATCCTGTACCCAATTTCAGACACTGATTGTGCAGAAAGGGGGGGGGGGGCGTCGCCTGGGCGCACACCAGCGATTTTTGTTTGTGTTTGTTTGTTGTTGTTTTGTGAGGGCTACAGCCAAACTGGCGCCACAGGCAGGAGGCTGTTTCGCCTGTACTGTAGGGTGAGCAGCAGGGGCCTGAGGGGGAGAATGTTCCGTGGCCCGCTGCGGCTCTGCTCTGCGCTCGTGAGGAAAAAGCAGAGGTGCACTACACTTTTTGTCAAGAATCACGAAAAAGGGAGAAACGAAAATTAAAAAAGGACTTCATGGCGGTGTAGAGGATAAGTTGGACAAGGGAATAACGTGGAGAAGTCTCCCATTGTGATTACATGAGCGTGTTGAGAGCGAGGGGTTTTGTCCTGAGTATTGTGCTGTGCTGCGATAACCAGGCTCGCGTCACTAGGCTCTTTTAATGATACTTAACACATTGGGTGCCAGCCATGTTTTCATTCCTGTAGGTAAGTTGTGCCAGGGGTGTTTTTGACGATTCTGGCTCATTTTAGAACAGCCGAGGATTCTTTTCTGTTAAGAATTCATGAACAGCAATCATCTAAAAATAACTAATAGAATGTGTGCTTTCTCTGTCTAAAAGAGTTAGTTTGCAGAGTTAGTAGTTATGTAGATATTAGCCGTTGAGTACAGCATGGTTTCAGCGTCTGGAAATTTATTCAGAGATAAATGGCTTTTTGTGAAACAGTCACTTTAACCATTCATTTTTGGCATCAGTAAGACCGTCAGACATTCTAAACAATAGTTTTGAACAGTAATTTCCTCCATAACAACAGGAAACACCCCTCTCATTCAAACTCCTCCCTCCGTGTGTCTTCTCCTCCTTCCTCCTGGCTTCAGCGGGCGTGTCAGAAGCGTGTTGTGCTGCCTGCCTGTCTGTCTGCGTGCCTGCCTGCCTGCTTGCCTGAAATGGATTGGATTACTGTAAAATCGCCAAGCTTGCTCCCGCGGTGTGTGTGTGTGTGTGTGTGTGTGTGTGTGTGTGTGTGTGTGTGTGTGTGTGTGTGTGTGTGTGTGTGTGTGTGTGTGTGTGTGTGTGTGTGTGTTCGCGCGTTGATCCGCGGCTCTGGGGGGAAGGGATCTCTGTCCGTTCTGTGTGTGTGTCTCGGGCTTCTGACTGTAAAATCCAAGCCATTTCCGCGGAGGCGGCTGCTTTTGGGTCCCGTGGCTGTGACTTCTCTCGGTCTCTGTCGCCACTTAGTGGTCGGTAAAATAGATTACACACATGCTCTTGCTCCAAATAGTTATCTCGAAGATGTAAGAGGGGTTGATTGATGTCCCACCGTCAAAAAAACATGTAAGACGAGTTATTTCGGCTCTGGCACTCAAGCGTTGGATTATGTAAGACGAATTATTTCGGCTATGGCACTTAAGGTGTTAAATGGGAGTCAATGGAGTCAATTTCTAGTTCGCCACTGATTCACTGAATGACCAAATTGATATAACTTTCAACCATTTTGAGCAACACTGTTTCCATACAGGCCACCAGCTAGTTGTGGATATTTATAAAGATTTTGGAGCTCTCATATAACAATAACAATGCCGTCTGAGGACAGCCAAAGAGTATAGTGAGACAAGAGCAGACGTTAATTTCTTGGTTTTTCCCATAGGTTTTTTCAAATCAAGCAGCATGCCGTTTTGTTACATATCTGGGGGGGTAAGTCCCCCTTTAAGTTTTTTAAGACAACTTCCCGACTCCTGGCTTCATTCAATTTGTTTCATATTGGCTGAAAATGTTGTTGATTATGCGGGATGAGAAGTGAGAAATTAATTTCCATTACAATAGCAGAATCCTTTTTGGGGCTATAAAGACCCCATTTAGAAAGGTTCTTAAAGTACCAACCTTGGGAGCGGCTGCAGAGCTTCATGGGTGTGGGGCTGCGACAGGGTCCTTTAGGTGCCTCTCCCCAGCCTGGTTCTTCGAGCTTCTCCAGGTCGCTCAGCTGCCAAGACAAAAACAAGTCAAGGCTTTACTAGTATCAACGCCAGACCCATGAGAGTTCTTAGGCTGTTAAACTAGGTTACTGCATGCTGCAGATCTCTCTCTGGGTCTGGGACACTCCTCTCACCAAACTGGGAATGGAATCCAGGCCAGTGATTGGCAAAATCAGTAACGACTTTGCGATCAAGGAGGCCCACCCACCCTGAGACTGCCCATCTAGATTGCTCCTTCAACATTGAGCATTTCGAACCACTCTCTCATTGGTGCTACTACCTGTCACTCATTCAGTCTCAAACCCCTACACCCAAAATAGGCGTTCCAGCGCAATGTGTTAGAAAAAGGGGCCTTGGGTGCTCTAAATTGTAATGCCAGCAAATAGCTGGTCTTAGCGCAAACAACCCCACTACGCCAGGCGTACGCCTGAGCGCAGACAGTATTCTCCGTGCAGTGCAGGAAATCCTTGCTTGGAGACATACGCAGGGCATGGATGTATCTCTCTCTCTCCAACACTTCGTGCACGCAGACACTCTTCCCTCCTCAGAATGCCACATTGATTTTCAACTATAGCCTACATTGCAGAAAAAACACATCTTGATTTAAAAATGAGAATTCGTTTGTCTGGTTTTATTAGGCTACATAATTCTCGACCATACAGGTCTGTGGTGTAACATTAGATTACTTTAGGTAGGAGAGGGTAGGAGAAAATAAAAAGCAAATGTTGATCTTTTCCAACCATTATACGTTTAATAGCACCGCAATAGCCCTCTCCACTTCCCTCGTTGGGGGGAGAGAGAGAGAGACACGGGGCATACTGCCTCACCTCGTAATAGCCAGGAACCTATAGGCCTAGCTACAAAAGTTAACTGTTGAAAATTCAATGTCTGGTTGTGTCACGAGTAGCCTACAGCTGAAGTCCCTCTCGCCATCAAGCAGACAGTGACGGAAGCATGTGTCTTTATGTGCGCCAAGGGGAAAATGACGGACTAAATTGGTGGGATTCGATGTATATATTAATTAATTAATTAATTAATAAAATAGAAACAAATAGAAAATAGCTGATTAATAAAATGTGTGCTGGTGGAACGAAATTCAACTTCAAATAGAGCAGCATCACTCATCGCGGCTCTCAGTACACTGCGTAATTAAGCATGCAGTATAGCCCCGCAGCGGAGATGCAGGAGAAGAGAGCCTGAAAAGGGATAAGCATACGTCCATACAGACGTTTGGGCAGTAGCCCTTTTTCAGCGTGTGAAATGGCAATACTACACAGCTGATTCACAAGTGGGCATGAGCACGTTATTTGATTTCTATGCATGACAGCCTCACATCTCTCTCTCTCTCCCTCTCCCCATCTAGGCTATCTTTTCTCTCTCCCTCTTTCTCTCTCTCACTCTAGTCTCTCTCAGTGAGGAGGAAGCTGCTGACGTGACGCTGTGGTTTTATGGGCATGACCACACCTCCACAATGCTTTTGGGCATAAACACGCCTATACGGAGATGTTAGGAATTTCGTTGCCGAGCCATTTGCCGAAAACTGAGCTAGGGTTAGGGTTAGGGTTGGAAAATGAGATTTTTTCCCGGTGCTCGGATTGGCTCGCGCATGGTGTCGTTGGATTCCTGGTCGAAAAGGGAGCCAAAAAAAAGTGGGGCACTTTTCAGGTAGAAAAGTGGCTGTACCCACCAAGGTATGAGTACACACATGAGTGTGTACACATGAGTAGAGTTTACAGAACATTAATTTGAAAAAAAGGGGGGGGGGGAACAACCCCATCATCACAAGAAATGTAAACAGATATGTTGACATATTTTTTTCATTCTCATACTTTTTAAGCGGTACACCCTCTATGCGTGATTTTGCTCGTATGCACCTGTAGGTCAGCAGTTGACCTGGGCAAATCCATGTTGTGCTAAAAAGTGTAGTCACCTCTAGGTCTTCCACAGTCCATAATGTCCCTTTAACTTCCGCAGTACCATAATGTCCCTTCAACTTCTACAATTCCATACTGTCCTTTAACTTCCACAGTACCATAATGTCCCTTTAACTTCCACAGTACCATAATATCCCTTCAACTTCTACAATACCATAATGTCCCTTTAACTTCTACAGTACCATAATGTCCCTTTAACTTCAACAGTACCATAATGTCCCTTTAACTTCTACAGTACCATAATGTAATTTAACTTCCACAGTACCATGATGTCCTTTAACTTCCACAGTGCCATAATGTCCCTTTAACTTCCACAGTACCATAATGTCCCTTTAACTTCCACAGTACCATAATGTACCTTTAACTTCCACAGTACCATAATGTACCTTTAACTTCCACAGTACCATAATGTCCTTTAACTTCCATAGTACCATAATGTACCTTTAACGTCCACAGTATCATAATGTCCCTTTAACTTCTACAGTACCATAATGTCCCTTTAACTTCTACAGTACCATAATGTCATTTAACTTCCACAGTACCAAAATGTCCCTTTAAATTCCACAGTACCATAATGTCCCTTTAACTTCTACAGTACCATAATGTCATTTAACTTCCACAGTACCATGATGTCCTTTAACTTCCACAGTGCCATAATGTCCCTTTAACTTCCACAGTACCATAATGTCCCTTTAACTTCCACAGTACCATGATGTCCCTTTAACTTCCACAGTACCATAATGTCCCTTTAACTTCCACAGTACCATAATGTCTCTTTAACTTCCACAGTACCATGATGTCCCTTTAACTTCCACAGTGCCATAATGTCATTTAACTTCCACAGTACCATGATGTCCCTTTAACTCATTCACCGCCAAAGACGTCTTTGACGTGTTATCAGGAATAGCCATCCACGCCAAAGACGTGTTTGACGTGTTTTTGTTTTTATTAGTACAGCGCATAGTTCAAAGACTTCCCCAGCCTGTGACATGTTATCAGGTCCCTAGCCTCAAAGCCAAAGCCGACAACATGCGATCAAACACATACCGCAGCTGTTGTTTTGAAATGAGCAGGAGCAAAAACAGAAAACAGAGAAACGCGCTTCCTTGTGCACAGAGGAGAAACGCCATTGAAACACACCCCTCGGCGCGCTGCACGAGCTGATCGGCTTGCTGCAGGGCAGCGGACATCGATCGTTCGCGGTAGTCAAACCCGTGACCAACATGATCGATCCTGGTCCCTGGACCCCGTTACTGTGTCCCAGCCCGAAAGAGACGAGACGGAGTCACAACTGTGTGAGGAGGAGAACAGCAGCCTCGCCACAGAAATGGCTTTCACACAGAGCAAAGCAGCACGGCCACTTTCCTGTCGAGGGCGAGGAAGACTGGATTCCAATGCGACAGGACCCGGATGATCTCGCGGTAAGGAGTGTGTGTGTATATATATATATATATATATATATTTGTCATTTGTGTCATAACGAATAATATTTACATGTCTGATGTCAATACAGTTCAAAATAAAAGAATTGAGAGTGAGTTCTGCCTGAGATTGTGTGATTTACAAAAATGCCATTTTCTGCAATTTCTTTCTCAGAGAGACCTTTTTGGTGAAAACAGGGTGTATATAAATGGCTATAAGTAGAGTACAGAACATGCTAAAAGCTCACTTTTTTTTTCCTGGTGAACCCAGAGGTGTACATCTTCATTTTGAGGTATTGCAAATCACTTTGGTGCTAATAGATAATTTACTGTGGGTCTTGAAAGATGACCAACAATTATGAAAATCTTTGGCCTGTGCTAAATATTGGCAGTCCTAAACTGGCCATGAATGAGTTAACTTCCACAGGACGGCCGAAAACGTTTTGTTGCTAAAGAAAAAGAAAATTAAAAACGATATTCCTTGAGTGCGGTCCCCATCTTTTCATTTATTTGTGACATCTCTATATTGGACTACGCACCTGTCTGAGCGCAGTGGTTACCTTTTCTACTTTCATTAACTTCCACAGTACCATGATGTCCCTTTAACTTCCACAGTACCATAATGTCCCTTTAACTTCCACAGTACCATGATGTCCCTTTAACTTCCACGGTACCATAATGTCATTTAACTTCCACAGTACCATGATGTCCCTTTAACTTCCACAGTACCATGATGTCCCTTTAACTTCCACGGTACCATGATGTCCCTTTAACTTCCACGGTACCATGTCCTTGTTTTAAACAGAGAGCAGAAACACTTGGTGTAGCTACAAAACCATGAGGTTTTAAACCGTGGTTAATAGTGAAATGGGTTCATCACTGCATCCCTAATACAGATCCATTCAAGCCAGGCTCCCAGGCTAAGGAGATTATGTCCTTACCAGGCTGTTTGGGGGCAGGCCTGGTGGCAGGGCAGAGGTACTGCAGGTGCTGAGCAGGTCCGGCAGGCTGCTGGACGGGAAGCGCTGGAAGTCTACCTCTGACTCCTCCTAACAGAATCGGGAGAGAGCACCAGTCAAATACACAAGAGCTGTGTGTGTGTGTGTGTGTGTGTGTGTGTGTGTGTGTGTGTGTGTGTGTGTGTGTGTGTGTGTGTGTGTGTGACTGAGCAAGAGGAAGGGAATCCACACAGATGCTGCCTGATATATTTTTAACTTCCTCTCAGAAAGACGCCTGCATATTCCAACAAGGCCATTAAGATGTCTCTTCAATTTTTCAGATCCCCCGAGGGGAGGCAATGCAACACAGCATTTCCATCCATCTAAAAATAAAGGATAAAACCATCATCCAGTACAGGCCAGCAGTAGGTTCAAACAGTACAGTACAGTACAGTACAGTACAGTACAGTACAGTAAAGTACAGTACAGTACAGAACAGTACAGGCCAGCAGAGGTTCAAACAGGTCCCAGATAGTTGAGAACTTTCTAAACAGAGATCATTGTCCTCATCATCAGCCACACCTGAAAAGAAGGTGAAGAGGAGGACTTCCATTCCTTCAAAATTAGTTTTTTAGCTACAGTTATCCCCAGTGTCAGAGATTGCTGCACAGCTGTAGGTGTAAGTATTTGGTTGTAGAGTCGGTCCCCTTCCAGACTTTCTTTGTTGTCTGTTTTTCAATCATGAATGCCCACTTGCAGAATGAGTGGCTGGAAACCCGACCAATATGTATACTCATATTATTATTAATGACAACAACACTGGCATAAAGATAGACTATATACTTATATAAAGAATATACTAGATGAATAAATGCATCCAAAACCTTTATTTAAAGATACTAGTGCAGTGCCCGTTCCCCCATAATAATACATTTTTATTTGAAGGCGCCTTTCCTGACACTCAAGGTCACCGTACAACAAAAACACAATAAGTACACAGTTAAAATATAGTACAATAAACATAATAATAACAGTTTGGCGGACAGAGGTTATGACAGAGTTAAATAAATGGAATTAGAGGGAGTAAGAAAGTTTAAATAGATGGGTCTTTATAGCAGTCTTAAATTCTGTGATGGAGTCCAGTGTGTGAATATGGGGGGGAAGGGAATTCCAGAGTGTAGGTGCGGCATGTGAGAAGGACCTGGCACCCATTGTGCTGAGCTTGACAGGGGGGATTATCTAATAGAGCTGCTGATGAAGACCGGAGGGAACGGGCGGGAGTGTAGGGCTGAAGGAGGTCTGTGAGGTAAGTGGGGGATAGATTATGGAGAGCTTTAAATGTTAGCAGTAGGACTTTAAATTTGATTCGTTGGGGGATAGGGAGCCAGTGTAATTGAATGAGCAGGGGTGTTATATGATCAGTGGATTTTGAGCGGGTAATGATCTGTGCTGCAGAGTTCTGGATGAGTTGAAAACGGTGGGTGAGTTTGGCAGGGATGCCTGTTAGAATGGCGTTACAATAGTCAATACGGGATGTGACCATTGACAAGTACCGTAAATTCCGGACTATAAGCCGCGGCTTTTTTCCCGTTTTTTGGCCTTTTTTGCCCCCTGCGGCTTATATAACGGTGCGTCTTATCTATGGATTTTTTCCAAAAAAAAAAAAAAATCTCTCTTTTTTAGCACTCTTTCTAACTATAAATCCACTTCTGTTTTAATTTCCTCTCTTGCCCTCTTTTAACAACATAACATAACATAACATAACACAACACAGGTAAGCAGAAAGAAAAAGACGAAGCAATCACGCCATGAATGAGGAAATGACTCACCTGCTGGAGGCTGGAGATACACCGCTTGGGCTAAACTTTTACTCCGTGAAACACTATCGATTAAGTCCGACATCGCTCAGAGGTTTTGAGCAGCTTGAAAACAAGTTTGAAAACGTGCAGAAGTCCATCCACTCACTCACTAAAGAAAATAATGCAACCGTGAAGAGTTTCACTCGTGTCCAGCCATCTGGCCGAGTTAGAGCCGAAGTCCCGAACACAGTGAGAAAACCTCCCGAAGCTGCTGCTGCAGCGGGGTGCATATTGTCCGGCCAGCCGACCGAGAGGCATGCGAGCCGGGCACTATTAAACAGTTGGGGTGTGTGAGGTGGCTGGCTGTGGAGGTGGCGGTTTCTCCTCCTCCTCCTTTCTCCCGCACACCGGGCGCCTCGGCCACGTCCAGACCCCGGCCTGCCACCGAGGGCCATCTTCATCTGCCTACTCCGCTGGCCCGACCGTCAACTCATCCTCCAGGCTGCGGGGAAGAAGCCCCTCACCTGGGAGGGTACGCGCTTTTTCGTCCGGCAGGACCTCTCCGCGTTGGTGCAACAGAAACGCGCAACATACAACAGCATCAACGAGTCAATGGATATCGCTTTGGCGTACTGTACCCAGCGAGACTCGTCATAACCATTGCTGGACAGCGGCGGAACAAGAGCTCAAAGTGAAACTGCCGAATATCTTTTGAGTTGGACTGGTCAATAGTACTGTGAGTAACTAAAATAAAAAAATAAAAAACGGAATTCTCTCTTCTTTAGCACTCTTTCTAACTATAAATCCACTTCTGTTTTAATTTCCTCTCTTGCCCTCTTTTCACCACACCGCGGACACTGTGTGCACTGTAAAAAAAACAAAAAATACCACAATGTGTGATTTTGTCTGGGGATTAGTGACCTGACTTTTGTTTTGTTGAAATGTTAATAAATGGGAGCTTCCCCAAACAGCCATCTGTTTCCCGACAATCCCCTCTGTGCACGAAGCCTTACATATGGTAATTAAACATCAAAACACCCGCGGCTTATAGACCGGTGCGGCTTATAGAAGAAAAAAATAGTCTCCTTTGAAGGTGCGGCTTATAGACCGGTGCGTCTTATAGTCCGGAATTTACGGTACTTCAGTTGACTGTTGTGATAAGGTGGGGCGTAATCTGGAGATGTTTCGTAGATGGAAGTAGGCGGACCGGGAAGTGTTATTTATGTGTTTGGAGAAAGAAAGTGTACTGTCCAGGATAACACCAAGGCTCTTGACCTGTGTGGAGGCAGCTATGGTGGTCCCAGCAATGGGGAATGAGCAGATGTTTGTTTTGGTGAGTGTTGATTTTGAGCCAATGAGAAGTAGTTCTGTTTTGTTATTGTTCAATTGTAGATAGTTGTTGGTCATCCATTTCTGTACGTCTTGAAGGCAGGCAGTAAGAGTGTTGGGGGGAAGGGTGTTAGTGGGCTTGGTAGACACATAAAGCTGCATATCATCAGCATAGCAGTGGAAATGGATGCCATGTTGCCGGAAAATATTACCAAGGGGGAGGAGATATGTGATAAAAATAATTGGACCCATTACTGATCCCTGGGGAACACCATGTTGAACTGTGGAGCTTTTTGACCGGGATTTTTGAATCTGGACGAAATGTGTTCTGTTGGCAAGGTAGGAGGCAAACCATTGGTGGACGATGCCTCCAACTCCAACACTAGCCAGGCGGTCCATGAGTAATTGATGGGATATGGTGTCGAAAGCTGCGGTAAGATCCAGGAGAATGAGAATGGAGAGCAGTCCGGAATCAGCTGCGCGGAGGAGGTCGTTGGAAATCTTAACTAAGGCTGTTTCTGTGCTATGATTGGGACGAAAACCGGATTGGAATTGTTCAAAAAGTTTATTGTCATCAAGGTGAGTCTGGAGTTGGGATGCGACTACTTTCTCGAGGATTTTTGAGATGAAAGGTAAATTGGAAATAGGTCGGTAATTATTTAGGTCACTTGGGTCTAACCCAGGTTTTTTCAGGGTTGGTCTGATTATAGCAGTCTTTAGTGATGAGGGAACTGTACCAGTGGACAAGGAAGAATGTATGATGTGCACCACCCTGTGGGTACTTCCCGCCCCGCACACACACTGCACTCTGTCAGGTCCCCCTAACCGCAAGTTTGAAGTGGATCCGACAAACGGTTCTCAAGATACGCGAAGGACAGACATATAGACAGTTCTGGAATAAGTCCAAATTGCATGAAATTGCACGACACTCCATCGGGGTCTGAGCAGCACACTCCCAAAGTTTGAAGTCACAATCAGACAAATGTTTCTCGAGATAAACTGCTTTTTGTGTTGCCAGTAGGTGGCGCTATGCCAAATTGCATGGACTTCAGCTCCCTGCATTCCGTTAAGTCCCCCTAAGTGCACTCCTCGAGTTTGAAGTCGATCGGACGAATGGTTCTCGAGATAAACCACTTTTTGTGTGGCCAATAGGTGGCGCTGTGCCTAATTGCACAAATTCTGCACTGCACTGTGTCGAGTTCCCATCAGCGCACTCCCCAAAGTTGAAGTCGATCGGACGAACGGTTCTTGCGATAAACAGCATTTTTTATGTTGCCAGTAGGTGGCGCTGTGCCGAATTGCATGAAAACAGGGCACTGCACTGCACAATAGGGCACACTCCCAAAGTTTGAAGTCGATCCGACCAACGGTTCTCGATGGCATGCAGCAGATGATGATCATCCATAAGCAGTGGTGGAAATGGCCAGGTTTTACTCTGGGAACCCTACTTACACAGGATGGGGGTTCCCGGAAGTGGCGTGGCCCTAGAGGATATTATTTCTGAATGCGTGACTCGTTATAGCCTACCATTATAGCCACGTAAAAATCTCTTAGAAATCTCACTTAACTAAGATCACTGAGCTCTACTGATTATTTCCCCTTGATTTTAGTCATGACAGGCTTGATGACACATTAATATTAATGCTGCTTATTCAGCTTACAAATACATTCTCTGCTCATTTCATGCTGCCCGCTTTGCAAGACATTTTTTAATTGGAACCTGAGGAGGGATGCTGCCTCCCCTAATTTAGTCACATCAAAGTAAACACAGGGTCGTTGACAGGGTCGTTGAGATTGACGACCCTGTGTTGACTTTCTCAGTTAGTGTCAACGACCCTACTTAAAGTTGGGGCTTAGGGCTTAAAGGAGCAGAACTGAAGACAAATATTCAAATATCGAACGTGTTTCGCTTCCGAATCGCACGAAAACAGGGCACTGCACTCCGTCGGGTCGCCATCAGCTCACCCGAGTTTCGATCCGACCAACGGTTCTGGAGATACGCGAAGGACAGACAGACAGAGAGAGAGAGAGAGAGAGAGACAGACAGACGCTATTGTCATTATAGTATAGATAATCCATAAGATTTCAGTTTTGTTCTGTTGGGTGACACCTATGGCGATGAGTGGTAATTGCAGTTGGGATCATGGGCCATAGGCTCAATCACCTACAGGGCTCGACGTTAACTTTTAAAAGTGGTTGCCGGAGGGGCAACCTGGCAAGAGCTTTTGGTTGCCCGAATAAGAATATGGTTGCCCAATTTTAGTCGCCTTATATTTTGAGTAATTAAGATACTATGCTGTCATAAGCCGGTTTAATAATGACGATGTGACAGAAAAGTATAACAGTCTATAGTATATAGTATAATAGGCCTATTCAGTGTGCGCACCGGGTGTAGTAGTAGTAATAATGATAATAATAATGATAATAATAAATTTGTGTCATTTCGTTTTCTAAACAAATCTTATTTTTTGTTTTTATAATGCATTTGCACTGAAAGGATTAGTTTAACTAATATTTGTGAACTTTCATTTTCATATAGTATTTTTTAACAGTTATTGTCATATTGTGCTTCATTTATTAATTAAAAGCGTTATTGATAATGAAGTACCCTATGCCTCCTCATGTTCATTCAGGGATACTATGATGACAGTGGTTTGGGGCCCCCACTCTGATGTTGCATAGGGCCCCAAAGGGCCCAGAAGCGGCCCTGCAATCCCTCTCTCAGCCCGTATGACAGGCTGACAGGCCAGGGATGCAAATCATTCCTCAGCACATATACGCGGTGGTAAAACGTTTTTGAAGGATGTCCTGGTCGAGGTGTATGTTGTAGGCTTGTTGTAGGCTACATGCTTTGCAGTATAGCGTTATGCTGGAATTATGCTTGAAGTTTGGACTGTCGCACAGAAATGAGAGACACTGAATCTTGACGAGGAAACGTGTGGAGCTTTTATACACTGTGTGGGTTTCTGCTCACGGAAGTGAGCGGGAGTCTTGAAAACTCCACTTTGTCCGCCCAGCCGCGTCCACGTAGTTACACAATTCGGGGTGTGCACGGCCAGGCGAAAACCGTCTGCACAGGAGCCTTGTGGAGGGGCGCGTCTGCTGATTTGACTCACTTTTCCATGCGGACACTCACGGTCCTCACCGATGCGGGAAGCAAATGAGACCTAAGCGCTTGTTGTAGGCTACATGCTTTGCAGTATAGCATTATTTTTCCCTCCCGTTCAAAGACGCACGGGTATTTCACCTCGATGACAATTTCCTCGTCCTTTGTTTCTGTGCGGGGCTGCGGGCGGACGCGGTTCTTCTTGCGTCTTGCAGCCGCTGTGATTGTGTGCAAGCAGCCCCACCTGTCCGAGTCAGTACTCGTTAAACACACCGCACGTGCAGCATACATCACGTAGGTTCCGACTGGTAATTAGTAACATCGTTCCGATTGTAACAGCAATAAAATGTCACATATATGTCACTCACAACAAGTATTAAAACATATTTATTTGGTGTATATTTTGCTGTTTGCTGCTATACATATTTTTTTGCATGTTAAAACATGGTTGCCCCTGGGGCAACCAAAGGCCAAGAAATGGTTGCCCTATTTTTTTTCTGGTTGCCCGGGTCAACCGGGCAACCGTTAATGTTGAGCCCTAACTCAATATCAGCAGAGATGGGAAAAGTACTGACATTCTGTACTTGAGTAGAAGTACAGTTACTTGTGTAAAAAACTACTCTGGTAAAAGTAGAAGTACTGATTCAATTATTTTACTCAAGTAAAAGTAAAAAAATACAGGCTCTGAAATGTACCCAACGAGTAAAAGTAAAAGTATTTTTACTGTATCTTTCTGAATTACTGAACCTCACATCATAGAATATAATTTGAGGATAAAAGATCCCCTACAAATGTTTTACACATCTTAAAACTCTACTTTAAATAGTGTGCTATGGTTTTTCCACACACAAAAAACCCCATTAAAATCATATCTAGTCCTCCCTCATTAATATTTCCATGATATATGAATGTGCAAATAGTTAGACAAGTTTAACTGCTGGATACAAGGTGTCCCTTACAAAGTGCAGTATCACAATACTCGAGACTGATACGATACTGATACCTAATGGATAAGGAACTGAATGTCCACAGGTTGATCACATTCACAAATTCAAGGTTTATTATTAAGACAGAACGGTCTCTGGTGTTAGAACACCACCATATTCCATATTAGCTGAATGTTGACAGTGCACAAACTGAATGTATGTGTTAGAACAACACCATAAGGGGCCATGCACACAGGGAGCGGTTATTTAAAAAAGAACGCTTGGAAAAGCCAGATTATTGGCAACTCTGGAAGCAGCAAGATGAAAATCCTCCTCTCCTGGGAGAAGACACGAGGTGGGAGGAGTGAAGAGGAGCAGGGCACTTTTCCTGTTAAACTTTCCTCTCCTTTCAGCGCCCAGAGCGCTGCGCTAAAAAAAAAACACCACCAGCTTTTAAACGCGATGAAATGCTTCTTGAAAGAGATGCGCGCTAAGCGCGTACTTATAGAGAATGAATTGCAAAAAGAGGAGCGCTAATAAGTGCTGGCTGTCTGCACGGCTCCTAATGTCTGCGTGTGTCTCCCCTCAGAGAAAATCCATGTTTCTCATCTTTGTGCTTCTTTGTCCACGCCCCGGAGGAGTGCCAGGTCATACTATTGGCGGAGCTGGAATGAGCTTTTATCAGCAGCGCAGGGAAACTCGTCTATTACTTCTGCTCAGTTCTCCCGTTTCTACTCGTTTTTAAATGACATTCTCGTGCATTTAAACAAAAGTAACAAACCTGTTTTGAAAATGTACACAAGTAAAAGTACAGATACTTGTGTTAAAATGTAACGAGTAAAAGTCGTCAGAAAATTAAATACTCAAGTAAAGTACAGATACTCGAAAAATCTACTTAAGTACAGTAACGAAGTATTTGTACTTCGTTACTTCCCATCTCTGAATATCAGATAGATAGTGACTTAAGAGACTTTTATTTAGATAAAAACGTTATGGCTTATAACTTTTACCCTAACAATTACAATTACCCTACTTTATAACTTTTTTCTTTTCTTTTTCTTTTTTTTCGGTTACCGTTTGATTGGCTCCGCTAATTTGTGCGGTATGGAAAAAGTCAATAATGTGGCAGCCCTACACACACACACAAGCACACACACACACTACACGTTTGTGACATCGGCCCAGCCTGACCGATAACACACAATACAATACATACACACACACAACGCAACAACAACACACACACACACACGCGGCCCGGGGTGACCGACACCACACAACACAAAAACACACACAAAACAACAACACACACACACCACAACAACATCAACAAAGACACAACACAAACACACGCACACACTAGCCCAAAACCTTCCAAATAAAAGCCCATATATCTTCAAAATAAAAGCCCAAAACATGCACAGACCTTCAAAATAAAAGCACCAAACACACAGACCTTCAAAATAAAAGCTCACATCCCTTCAAAATAAAAGCCCAAAACACACACAGACCATCAAAAAAAAAAAAACATAGACCTTCAAAATAAAATAAATTGTATAAATGTGTGTGTGTGTGTGTGTGTGTGTGTCTGTGTGTGTGTGTGTGTGTGTGTGTGCGCGTGTGCTCACCCTTGTGGCGACCACCAGCTGCACAAGGCCAGCAGTAGAGCGGAGGATGTCCACAGCATCGTGGTGAGACAGACCCACCAGAGACTGACCATTAACCATCAGCAGCTCGTCACCTGGGCCAAGACGACCATCCCTACACACACACACACGCACACACACACACATACATGCACTCGCACGCACACACACACACACACACACACAGACACACAAACACAAACATGCACATGTGATGACGTTGCATCTTGCATTGGTGCACTGGATGGCAATGCACAGAATGAATGTTTGATGACTGGGAGCAGTGTGGACGGGAGCAGCGTGGACGAAAATCTTCTAAACTTAGCTGTGCAAGTTGGGAGCTGTGGATCCAGTCGCCCTATTGAATACATTATTTATCCTTACTTTGGTGTTTTGCTTGTTCGAGGGAAAGTCAAACGTGTTTTATTTTGAAAGTGAGAATGGGAAATGGTGTTGCTTGGACTCGGTAACTTGACGTGCAGGAAGTGCGGCAGCCGGCAGCTAGGGAAGCGTTGAACGTGGTAAACAGACTGCATGTGTTACGGCAATAAAACAACATACACAAAAGATTATAGATGAATAAGAAATGGAGGAATCAAGGGAAGATACGACCTGACCCTGCAACTTCGGGCGACGTCATTGGGGTAACGTGTGTCCTGCGTGACTGCGTTGCTTGGGGAAACCCGGAAACGTGGGAGTGTTTGTGTTTTGTCTGAGGAAGGGCAGGGTGCTGCCCGAAATGTTACCACGGTGCTGTAATAAATACTCTACTTGGAGCTCTGCAGTGTTCTCTACTTTGCAGTGTTTGTGTTTTGGCTTCGCCTGAGAGTATTTCTGTCTTCTGCTCGACTGGAGAGATGGCGAGTGGGATCTCTCCCACTCGCCATCTCTCTTGGATGTGTGTGTCCCCTCACGGGACTGCTGGATGGGCAATAGACGATGAACTGCTTAGGCACCGGCACATAGAGGCACGTATCGCTGCATGCCTCAAAGACATTTGTGCCTGGATGTCTGCCCACCATCTCAAGCTGAATCTTGGTAAGACAGAGCTACTCTTCCTCCCTGGGAAAGACTGTCCTCTCACTGACATTTCCATCTCCATTGACAACACTACGGTGTTTCCCTCTCAAACAGCTAAGAACCTTGGAGTTATCCTTGACAACCAGCTGTCCAACTCTGCCTGCATCGCAGCTACTGCTCGCTCCTGTAGGTTCTCCCTGTACAACATCCGTAGAATCCGTCCGTTTCTCACGAGGGAAGCGACACAACTCCTGGTCCAGGCACGTCATCTCCCGCCTGGACTACTGCAATGTTCTTCTGGCTGGGCTACCTGCCTCGGCCATCTGACCGCTTCAGCTCATTCAGAACGCTGCAGCCCATCTGGCGTT
Organism: Poromitra crassiceps; assembly: GCF_964638095.1. Classification (NCBI taxonomy): domain Eukaryota; kingdom Metazoa; phylum Chordata; class Actinopteri; order Beryciformes; family Melamphaidae; genus Poromitra; species Poromitra crassiceps. The sequence goes on along the minus strand of NC_139631.1, from coordinate 55,245,800 downwards.
CAACCAACCTAAATTCTCTCATGTCAGTCACTCCCCTCTTCGTTGACCTTCACTGGCTTCCCATCTTGGCTCGCATCAAATTCAAGACAGTGGTACTGTCCTACAGGGCAGTCCACATGACAGCCCCTCCGTATCTGCAATCTATGGTCAAGATCCAAACATCACATCGCTCCCTCCGCTCCTCCACCTGTCCAGATCGCCTCGCCCCTCCCCCGCTACGTCGGCTCAAAAGTCCCTCATTCCGATCGTGACTCTGGCCAGAACGGCCAAATCGCTGCCAATCTTTCGGCGGAGACTAAAAACTCACCTTTCCAGGCTACACCTGGGCCCTTCTTGAACTAACATATTTTAATTATAAAAAATATATTATATATATATATATATATATATATATATATATATATATATATATATATATATATATATATATATCAGTCAAGTCAAGTCAACTTTATTTATAGAGCACATTTACAACGACAAAGCCGACCAAAGTGCTTCACAGATAAAACACTAAAATATGGAAGAAAACGACAAGTACAGAATACACTGCTACAGAGCAAGGTGCAGTACAATGCAGCAGATACAAGTCATAAAAACAAAGTGGTTGCCAAGAGGCAGGCTCAACTCAGGTCGAAGGCCAGGAAGAAAAGGTGCGTTTTGAGCAGGGATTTAAACGCCTCGAGGCTCTGGGCAGATCTAATACGGAGGGGGAGGCTGTTCCAGAGCCTAGGGGCTGCTATGGCAAAGGCTCTACCCCCTCTGGTCTTAAGCCTGGTCCTAGGCACCACCAGGAGCAGCTGGTCAGCTGACTTTAAGGCTCTAGATTGGTATGGTGGTGCAGGAGCTCAGTGAGGTATGGTGGTGCCAACCCATGTAGTGCTTTAAAAACATTCAACAGTAATTTAAAATCAATGCGGAAGCGGATGGGGAGCCACACAGTGGAGTGAGGCCAGGATTGGCGTGATGTGCTCTCGCTTCTTGCTGCCGGTTAGGAGACGGGCAGCCGCATTTTGGACCAGCTGCAAACGACGGAGCAAGTAGTTGCAGTAGTCCAGCCGAGTTGTAATGAAGGCATGGATCACCCTCTCCAGGTCGCTCCGGGGAAGATAGGCCTTGGTCTTGGCTATATATATTCCTTCGCAAAATTATTAATGCTACATGTTACTTATTCCGTCTCAAACTACTTCCTACCTACATGGTGCTACTCTAGTCTATCAAAATGTCTTAGCTGTCATTGATTGTGTTGCATAGTTGTTTTCTGTACTGTTTACAAAATGTGATATTGTAAGTCCCTTTGGACAAAAGTGTCTGCTAAATGACAGCATGTAATGTAATGTAATGGACCGCACGGGAATGGCTGGCACATTGACCCGGGCACATGGAGCTGGTCAGCTGACGAGAGAAACCCCGATGCTGCAGATCCTGGTGGTGTTTGATTGAACAAGTCGCTCTCCGAGATGAAGAGCTGTAGATCAGTATCCATGGTGAGATTGGTGAGTGATCGACTAAAGATAAGTTTGCTTGAGCTTGGTCTGTCTGGGAGCACAACATGAAATGTAAAACACATGAACGAGAGACGTGCTGCTTGCGAGCTGAGGTGCTGAACAGGTCAGTATATATAGGTAAAGCCATAGGAGGCGTGGCTGAGGTGTAGCCCTGCTCCTGAACCCTGATAAACTTTGATTCCTAAGGTTCTCGTGAGAGACAGACCTAAAACCACGTAAGAGCCAGACGTAAAACCACGTAACAGCCTGGGCCCAGGCCGCGTGGGGTCGGGCCCCCCGGTCCGGCCGACATCATGAAAGTGACATCGGGGCTTCTGCCCCATCTCACTTTCGTGACACAAAACGTGACACCGCCTGCCCGTCCACCTCGGCAATTTTATTGTAGGATGCAGGGGAAAAGTCCACCTGGCTGCCCCCAGCATGCAACGCTACCTTGAGGACGTCTGAAATCAATTCTTTCTCTGTCACCTACATTCAAACCAGGTACCTAATTAAGGAGGTACCTAATTAGGAAGCTAGGTGATATACAGGTTCCTTGCATTTCATATACAGCCTCTGTGTTTTCCAGGAAGTAAAAATAAAGGGACTCACTATACTATGGGTTCGAGTTTGTTTGCCTTTATTGTGACTACTTGTACCTCTGGGTGGTGCCCCCCTCCTCAACATGGGCTATGATGATGCCGTGGGGGGAGCGCTTGGAGCCCCGGCCCCCGGTGATCTGGATGCCCAGGCCCTCCTGGCCTTTGACCATGTGCATCTTCCAGATACGGCTTGCCTCTCTGGGCTAGAAAAGAACAGAAACAAAACAAACAAAAACAAAGCTGAAACAATATCTTCTCAAGCAGTGTGGCAATACAAAAAGGTCACAATACTACACACATAGATCCCTAAGAAAAATGGAGGTTAGAGTTCAAATGTGATATGTGAACTGGGTCGCAAACTTTACAAATCATCAATATCGCATTTTCTTGTCAAAGCCTTTGCCTTTATTGCCTTTGCACGAGTGGAGTATCTCCATAAAATTTAAAATGCAAGTCCCCTTCAAAAATGATCCAAGGCACACTGTACGATTGGTGCAAAATTAAAAAGCATTTATTTTAAAAATGTATTAAAGTGACTAACCAAGTGTTGCAACCAACATAGGTCTTGAAATTAACTTCTTTCTCTCTCTCTAAAAAAAAAAAAAAAAAACTTAACTAAACTTTACCACTATTCCTTCAGAAGTTGTAGTTGTCATAGACTGTGTTGCATAGTTGATTGCTCTATTGCTGACAAAAATGTGTTATTGTAAGTCGCTTTGGATAAAAGCGTTGTCGCCAAATGACATAATGTAATGTATAATATGAGCACAACGCTGCCAATATTTAGGAAGAAGGTGAAGGAGGCCAGCTTGTCTTGTTGGAAAAGAGGGCTTCTATTTTTTACTAGCATTGTATAAATGTAGCTTGTATAAATGTTGTAGCTGCTATGATGCTACTATTTGCTATTATTTTTTATAAAACGGCTCTCTCAAATCAAGCAATCTGATTGGTTCACAGCCATTGTATAATTCCAGTAACCGAGTTCAATAACCCATGGCCATGGGTTATTGGTTGCCATGGCAACTCTCTTACTAAGAGAGTAATAATAAGGCTTACCTCAAATGACAACGTAGAAAAAAAAATGGCGGAGACAGCTGTCAGATCCTTGTGAATCGATCTTCGCTTATAACTTTACTAATACTTCGCAGAAAATGATGTTTTGTACAAGAATAGATGCGGGCTAATGTCTTCTTTGCAAAAGAAAGGCTGTTAACCCCGCATTTAACCCCGCATTTAACCCCGCATTTAACCCCGTAACGTTAGTTGGTGTCGGGCTTTGCAGCAAGCATTCAGCTTCTCAGCAAGCGCTGAGAATGCAACGCTGCGCTCGAGCTGCCTGTCGGGGTTTCCAGAAAGCTGTCAGCTACTCAGCAAGCGCCAGGATTGGCCAATGTCAACTTCAGTCTCCAGAACGATCCAATCAAATCACCCGCATGTTCTTGCGGTCCCGCCTTACAGTAGTGTTTCAACTGACTCTATCAGAACGACATGCCAGTCGGAGTCGGACTTATAGTATTATTATTATTATTATATTATCATACTTGGAAACTGTTTTATAAAAGCAATATAGCACTCGAGCTGCGTGTGTTGTGGAATATATCCCCCTGCTCAGCAGTTATCGCACTCGGCCTGCGGCCTCGTGGGATAACAGCTGATCAGGGGGATATATTTGGCACAACACACTGGCTCTCATGCTATATTGCTTAAATATACACTCTATATTCTGTATATACTTGCATGTGGGGGTATGGATGTTTGGTTCTGTGTATATGGATTAGGGCTGCTCAATCGTCCCTATTTTCATATCGTCCAATGGTGGCCATTACAGATTGGCGATAGACGATCAGATCGCTATAATCTATTAATTAGCCGTCATTTTTATTTTTTATTTTTTTAAAAATCAAGATACCTATTCCTATTTAATGGCATTAATAATTTTGAGGGGAAAAAACAATCGATCATAATATATTATTAAATGCAGTCTGTAGAAGAATAATAAATGTAGATTATGCATTTAGATGAGAAGAGACTGGAGACCGACCCCAGTCGCCTCCCTCTATTGGCCTCATTCTTGCTGAACTCCATGACTTTGCAGGATTTAACATGGGCTGTCAGGTCAAGTCACTGTTGCACTCTGACTCTTCATCATAGAAAGTAACACAACATGATTTAACACCGGCTGTAAGGTCAAGTCACTGTTGCACTCTGACTCTTCATCATAGAAAGTAACACAACATGATTTAACACCGGCTGTCAGGTCAAGTCACTGTTGCACTCTGACTCTTCATCATAGAAAGTAACACAACATGATTTAACACCGGCTGTAAGGTCAAGTCACTGTTGCACTCTGACTCTTCATCATAGAAAGTAACACAACATGATTTAACACCGGCTGTAAGGTCAAGTCACTGTTGCACTCTGACTCTTCATCATAGAAAGTAACACAACATGATTTAACATCGGCTGTCAGGTCAAGTCACTGTTGCACTCTGACTCTTCATCATAGAAAGTAACACAACATGATTTAACACCGGCTGTAAGGTCAAGTCACTGTTGCACTCTGACTCTTCATCATAGAAAGTAACACAACATGATTTAACACCGGCTGTCAGGTCAAGTCACTGTTGCACTCTGACTCTTCATCATAGAAAGTAACACAACATGATTTAACACCGGCTGTAAGGTCAAGTCACTGTTGCACTCTGACTCTTCATCATAGAAAGTAACACAACATGATTTAACACCGGCTGTCAGGTCAAGTCACTGTTGCACTCTGACTCTTCATCATAGAAAGTAACACAACATGATTTAACACCGGCTGTAAGGTCAAGTCACTGTTGCACTCTGACTCTTCATCATAGAAAGTAACACAACATGATTTAACACCGGCTGTAAGGTCAAGTCACTGTTGCACTCTGACTCTTCATCATAGAAAGTAACACAACATGATTTAACACCGGCTGTCAGGTCAAGTCACTGTTGCACTCTGACTCTTCATCATAGAAAGTAACACAACATGATTTAACACCGGCTGTAAGGTCAAGTCACTGTTGCACTCTGACTCTTCATCATAGAAAGCAACACAACATGATTTAACATCGGCTGTCAGGTCAAGTCACTGTTGCACTCTGACTCTTCATCATAGAAAGTAACACGACATGATTTAACACCGGCTGTCAGGTCAAGTCACTGTTGCACTGTTGCACTCTGACTCTTCATCATAGAAAGTAACACAACATGATTTAACACCGGCTGTAAGGTCAAGTCACTGTTGCACTGTTGCACTCTGACTCTTCATCATAGAAAGTAACACAACATGATTTAACACCGGCTGTAAGGTCAAGTCACTGTTGCACTGTTGCACTCTGACTCTTCATCATAGAAAGTAACACAACATGATTTAACACATTGAATGCCAGCCATGTTTTCATTCCTGTAGGTAAGTTGTGCCAGGGGTGTTTTTGACGATTCTGGCTCATTTTAGAACAGCCGAGGATTCTTTTCTGTTAAGAATTCATGAACACCAATCATCTAAAAATAACTAATAGAATGTGTGCTTTCTCTGTCTAAAAGAGTTAGTTTGCAGAGTTAGTAGTTATGTAGATATTAGCCGTTGAGTACAGCATGGTTTCAGCGTCTGGAAATTTATTCAGAGATAAATGGCTTTTTGTGAAACAGTCACTTTAACCATTCATTTTTGGCATCAGTAAGACCGTCAGACATTCTAAACAATAGTTTTGAACAGTAATTTCCTCCATAACAACAGGAAACACCCCTCTCATTCAAACTCCTCCCTCCGTGTGTCTTCTCCTCCTTCCTCCTGGCTCTAACAGCGGGCGTGTCAGAAGCGCGTTGCTGCTGCTGCCTGCCTGCCTGTCTGCGTGCGGCCGCTCTCGGGCAAGACGAGTCTGAAATGGATTACTGTCAAATCGCCTCGCCATTTCCTTGAATGGCTTGCTCCCGCGGTGTGTGTGTGTGTGTGTGTGTGTGTGTGTGTGTGTGTGTGTGTGTGTGTGTGTGTGTGTGTTCGCGCGTTGCTCCGCGGCTCCGGGGCGGAGGGGATCTCTGTCCGTTCTGTGTGTGTGTCTCCGGGCTTCTGACTGTAAAATCGCCAAGCCATTTCCGCGGGAGGAGGCTGCTTTTGGTCCACGGGTCCGTGGCTGTGGCTTCTATCTGTCTCTGTCGCCACTTAGTGGTCGGTAAAATAGATTACACACATTGTCTTGCTCCAATAGTTATCTCGAAGATGTAAAAGGGGTTGATTGATGTCCCACCGTCAAAAAAACATGTAAGACGAGTTATTTCGGCTCTGGCACTTAAGCGTTGGATTATGTAAGACGAATTATTTCGGCTATGGCACTTAAGGTGTTAACATCGGCTGTCAGGTCAAGTCACTGTTGCACTCTGACTCTTCATCATAGAAAGTAACACAACATGATTTAACACCGGCTGTAAGGTCAAGTAGCTGTTGCACTCTGACTCTTCATCATAGAAAGTAACACAACATGATTTAACACCGGCTGTAAGTAGGGATGCACCGATTGCCATTTTCTTGGCCGATTCCGATTTCCGATTTTTGAATAGTCTGACTTGCCGATACCGATTTTTGCCGATTCCGATTTTTTTTTCTAAAAACAACAATTGACAGCTTACACAAACGTTTTTGTAACTTTGTTTAAAAATTAAGATTCATAGAACAATTCTTACATCTAATGGGGATCCAAATAAACAAATAAACAATTCTTATCATTTGCATGAAGTAGCCTAGGACCTTCTCACTCAAACACATCTCAAAATAAAAGTGTTCCAGGTTAGGCTACTGGACAGAGCTTTTTTGTGCAAATACAATGAATACAAAAATTAAATTAAATCCAATAGCCTATATCCCACAGCTATCATGCATTTACTTTTCCAAAAGAAAACAGGTGCAACAGAACATCAAAATGATCCATGGACAAGGAGTTTATAGCCTGGCTCCAGACCAGTCCTCTTGAGTAGAGGGGAAATGAGTTTATGAGTTACAGTAACGATCTTCAGTCTGAATATCAGGCGGAGTTTACACACAGTCCGAAGTTTGGTATGCGTATTTTTATCTGCCATCCGAAAAAATATCGTCACGCACAGAAAACGTTGCACACTTGTGAGTCCGATGCATTTTTATTATTATGTCCGTCGTTCTCATGTCGTTCTATTTGCAATACGAAACAAATAGTCTCTCCTGTATCCACGTCACGTTACAACATGACTTGACAGGCTGAGGCAGCAGCGCTGATGTGGAATGGAAAAGCAGGTCGGGGAATGGTATACTGGACACACTCGCCAAGCCGGCTGTGCGCGGTGGCGGGTTGCTGGAGCACCGCTTCCCGGGGAGAGAGAGCATAGAGAGGGGGGCCAGTGAGGTGAAGCGAGCCGCTCTGACTGGACTCCAGCCGAGCGGGACACGGCCGCATCTCTGTCTCCACGGCTTATTTTCGACTTGCATGTGTGACAAACTGCGAGCTTTGTCTACTTCACTGACGGTGAAAAAAATCCACAACGAGGAAGGTATGCTGGCGTGTGTGGTGTGGTGGCTGGGTGCCTGTCTCGGTGCTTTGGGGTGCGCGCACGTCATGTGAAAATCGGCTCACAGAATCGGCTATTTAGAGTGACCGGAACAGATCACCGATCGAGGCCGATCACGTGAAAATCGGCCATTTCCGGTCACGTGCCGATCGATCGGTGCATCCCTAGCTGTAAGGTCAAGTAGCTGTTGCACTTACACTCACATGGAGGACCACAATGGACCACACACTCTCTTACACATGGAGGACCACAATGGGCCTTCACTGTGTTTTTATCCTTTTGATTCCTTTTTTAACTTGTACTAATGAAATTGTACTAATGAACTTGTACTTGCACTTTAATTGAGTCACTAAATGTGACCTCTTGTATCGCCTCAGTCATATGATCAGCGATGTTTCAACTTGTTGACAGGCAGCCAACATCCTTCCATTTTGTTGCTTTTTGTTTTTCTCCCCCATATAATTATTGCTGTATTACATTCTAGGTTTTTCTCTCTCTCAACTCCCATGACCTTTGACCTTGTATGCAAATAGAACATGATGCTGGCCCATGAAAACTGGGCCAAAGCTTCACCAGCCTCTTGTTCATTTGAACACTTTTGATGTGGATTCATTAGCATCTGAAAAGCCTCTTGCTCTCCATCTTCAATTTCTGAAAGAGCAGGCGGCAAGAGCGTGATGTCACACTCTCCTCAGACACATGACAGAGCGTGATGTCAGCAACATTGACTACGTTTACATGCACACAATATTACAATATAGCTTTTTGCCCATATTGGGAAAATGACAATATTCCGACTACGGTAAATGAATAATCCACTAATATTCCCGTTTACGTGCAGCCGTAGCTCGCCCTCCCCGACACGTGAGGGAGGGGGGGGGGGAGAGAGAGATGCAGGTAGTCCGAGCCACAGAGTTTTTCTGTTGAGAATAAACAGAGCAGCACTATTCTTACGAGCATCACTTGGTCCATTTCAGGAGCTTGCTGCTGAAAAGTTTGGCATTGCGCATCCAAGTCTTTCATAAAAAGTAGTAGCCTACGTTATTACCTCGCAGGCTCGCAAGCATTGTGGATTTCCATGGGCACTGGGCACTATAGGCTACTCTCTCTCTCTCTCTTTAAATCGATGTTTCTCATCTCCTCCCGATCAGAAATGTCGGCATTTCTTTTTGCATGCCAGAGATGATGGATTATTATGATTATATTGCGCTTTCTAGCACACATCAGCTGACCACAAACAGGCAACATGCATCGCAAACTGCTGTAAAAACCCTGATTGAGACGCATATTCCGAATGCGCTGTATACATGATGAAAGAATCCTCCGAAAACCCGAATAATACTGGAATAACCCAGATGTCTTAATCGGAAAATGCAAAATTCGGAAAAAGGACAAATTTTTGGGACAAAAACGTAGTGATTGAGGATATAAGTCGCGTACAAGCGTTATTTTGTCCAACCAGATATTGGCTTATTTAGATATACAGTAGATCTATTGCTAATGACACATGTCACACAACAGCCTGTGCAACAGCCTGTGCTCCCTGTTACCCTCAGGGAGGAGATACAGGGTCCCAAAAGCACGCACAAATCGCTTGAGGGACAGTTTCTTCCCGCAGGCCACGAGACTCCTTAACATACAGTACATAAATAAACTCCCAACAATCATGTAGTAGCTGTACTATAGCTGCTACCAGTCCATTACGTATGTCTAATGTTTAATTGTATTTAAAGTATGTCCATGCCATTTGCACCTATGTGCAGTGAATATGTCACTGTCTTTGACTTGTCTTATTGCTTTACTGCCTTATTGCTTGTTGCTTCTCTTGTTTTCCTGCACCTAGCCTATATGCCCTGTTATTTTGCAACGGAGTCTACAGAACAAGAATTTCACACGTGATACTTGTACTACGGAGTGACAATAAAAATCTTGAATCTTGAATGTCATATATTTTCAATTATTGTCAGTATTACTCTAAAACTGAACATATTAACCCCTCTGGAGTCGATGGATGCGGCTGTCAAACATTAAGAACAATCTCTACTAGTATAATTAGAGAGTGGCACGGCGCACAATAGAGAGCCGCAGAAATAAGTCTGGAAAACATGGATGCTGGAAAACACATCCGGGGTCTTCACTGTTTTTGCCTATGGGATTTTTTAATGGGTTTTTGGCGCACTGCTTTAAATAAGGTCTGTTTAGTTTAGTTTAGTTTAGTTTATTAGGATCCCCATTAGTCGCAGCAGGATGCTACGGCTATTCTTCGTCTGTGGTTAACGCAAGCTTATTCAAATGCAAACCAGTGTTCAGCATGATAATCTTCACACATGAGGACCACTTTTATGAGTTTTGAACTTTTACGTGCCGTTAAAAGGGCAACCAGCTAGTTTAAGAAAAAAAAACGGCTAAATGAGACTACACTGTCGACGGGGATATTATACGTCATCATGCCAAAGATCGAACACGGACATTCTCTTTCCCTCACCTGGTTCAGTCCGGGTTCAGTCAGTTCAGTCACACAGCTATTACCCACTCGCTCTTTCAAACTAGATGTATTAGTAAAACTCACACGCTATATCAATGCACAGCAGCACAACAACTCCTGTCACCTAACCTCGTGTCACCATGCTCTCTCAGGGGAGACTCAGGAGACCCCAACACTCAGTCCCGCCCAGCCGCCCAATTAGCCAATAGCAGTTTAGAGAAACGTGAAGTACCTCTAGACTAGGGCTGCCACAATTAGTCGACTAGTCGCGATGACGTCGATTACCAAAATCGTCGCCGACGTATTTGGTAATCGACGTCATCGCATGTTTTTTTTAATCTGAAAAAAAGAAAAAAACTTTTGTTTTGTTTCCCCGAAGCTGCTGCTGGCGGTGGCCTCACTGGCTGGCCTGGCCTCCAGGCGTCTCCGTCCTGTCTTTGATGCACATGCGCATGCGCAGTCATCCGGGGAAAACGTGACATCACCGGAAAAACAAGCAGCTTGCTCCATAGAAAAAATGTCTAGCCATCCTCGTACGTCCAAAGTGTGGGAGCGTTTCACCCACAATGATGTGAAATGCAAAATCTGCTAAATAAACGGAACTCGCTTATCATGACAGCACGAGTATGATGCGCGAGCATCTCAAAAGGAAGCACGTTGCGGCGAATGCAGACGATGATGGAGATGAAGGCTAATTAGCTTGTTAGCTCACTCACAATTTTTAGCTGCTAACATTAGCTATTGACTAACAATATTAACATTAAAAGCCTTGCTGTAATGTTGTCATCATAGCGACGTTAAGATCATGTGTTGCTGACGGGAATACTGGAAACCTCATTTTACTCAGCAGTTTGCACTCTCTACTTACTTTTTTCGTTTGAGGCCTGAAAAGACTGAAACAATTTATTTTTGTTGATATTTTGGTTGCAGTACATAGTGAATAGTTTTTGGTTCCATTTCCATTCCACGTAGTAGTGCCCTAATTTTATTTTCCATTATTCATTCAATGGATAGTAGATATTTCATTGCACTATATGTTTTCAATTTCAATGTGTACTATTTTGCAATTTGCACTATATTACATTTATTACATGCAAGTACAGATTGATGCCAGATATAAATATGCTGCTACATGCTCTAAACTTTAAAGTTAATTAAAAGATGATTTCTGAGTGAATTATGATCTTAATTGTCTTTATTTTTAGTTGGCACATGCTTAAAACAACTTGAAGCTAAATGTATAAGCTGATGATAGTTAAATCAGAGCGATTGAGTAATTGTGCGATAAGCTGCAATTTATGATCCGATTAGTCGACTAATTGTTAAAATAATCGGTGACTAGTCAACTATCAAAATAATCGTTTGTGGCAGCCCTACTCTAGACTGACCAATCAGAAGCAGTTAAAGACGAGCAATACTAGCAAGTTAGTTTGTCACACGTGTGGAGCTGTTTGACAGTGTTACCAAACTATAAAGTGATCTTGCAATGGTCCCACACACTGCTCTCTGTCAGCTCACAGTCACAACACTCTAACACTAAAGGTTGAATTTGGCTGTGGTGACGTGACGTGGAAGCCTATGCGACACTGTGTGTTAGTTCTGGAATAGCTTAGCATGAGCTTTTTACTTATATGGCTCACATTTATGCTTAAAAACTCATGAAAGTGGTCCTCATGTGTGAAGATTATCCTGCTGAACACAGGTTTGCATTTGAATAAGCTTGCATTAACCACAGACCTTATTTGAAGCATCGCGCCAAAAACCCATTCACAAATCCCATAGGCAGAAACAGTGAAGAACCGACTACAGCGAGCGACTACAGAAATACGTCATCCCTGCGGTATAGCTCAACTGCGCATGCGCGAAGCGGGTGAGCGCATGCATCTGCGAGAGGGAAAACCAACGAGGTATGGTAGAAATTAGCGATGAGGAGGAGGAGGATGGGAAGGACGATGACGAGGCACGGTAGGAATAGAGTACCACAGGAATGACGTATTTTTGTAGGCTCAACCAGAAATCGCTGCCATTTTGGTTCATCAGTGGAAAAGTCTATGGGGTTTTAGAATGGCTGGCCCACATCAGGTCCTGGTGGATGTTGACTCCCAGGTACTTAAAGCTGTTTACCCTTTCCACCACTGTGCCGTTGATGGTTACTGGGGGGTGAGTCTTCTTCCCCTTACTGTAATCTACAATGACCTCCTTGGTCTTAAGAGACGTTCAGTGAGGGGTGGTTGTCCTCAACCCCCATCTCCTGTCCTGTCTCTGGGGATTGACCCAGACTCACATCATTCAGCCCTCTATATTACTCAGGACAGGAAGTGGTAGATTAGAGCAGCTCCTTGGAGCTACTGCCCCCTGGATCTTTGAGGGAGGTATTACAACAACTTCTAAATTCTCCACAGTCCCCTTTACGTCCAGACGGAGGGCATCATGGGCATGCACAGAAAGAACACGGCCAGAGAGGAATCAGTTTACATAACATTTTTCTTTTGATCGGTTTATGAAAAGGTTTAAACTACCCCTCTGCAACCCATTGGAATGTCAATGGGTTGGGGCCTGTTTAATCTGATTGAGGTGTTTACAATATACATGTATGGAGCATTTTTAATCTGTTAAACCTATTATAATCTGATTATTAGGCTCCATATAATGTGCTCTACTGACCATGATGAAGTCCAGCCATTAGCGGCACGGTGGGGTGACAGGGGTGGAATATGTGAGGGCATTATCCTGAGGGAGGGACCCTTTAACAATTTAGATAGGAAATCCTGATCTTCCAGGCTTATACACTTAAAACCATGAGTTCTGATGGCTTTCACAACAGATTACAGTTGAGAGCTAGGTCAGTGTAGTTAGGTCAGTGCACGCTTGGTCAGTTACACAATCAGAGCTTGGCTGACACAGTCACTGAGCGTTCCTGGAGCTTCAAACACCATCAAGCCACGATGATCTCATAAGAGAACATCTAGATGATCTTATGGACTGAGAGGATCTGAAGTCTCACAAATGGGCAATGGTAGCTAGTACACAATTAGGAGTTTCCACATAATTATTTGCCAATTTCTACAGAGGCACCATTGAGAGCCTCCTGACCAGCTGCTTCACTACCTGGTACAGGAACTGTACCACCATGGACCGCAAGGCGCTGAGAAGGGTGAGGTGCGCGGCCCAGCATGTGACAGCATGTGATCTGCCAAAACTGCAGGATCTGTACACTCAGCGGTGCCTCAGGAAGTCCCGGAAGATCATCAAGGACATGACCCACCCGCACAACAGCATGTTCTCCCTGCTGCCCTCAGGGAGGAGATACAGGGTCCAGAAGGCACGTACAAACCGTCTGCGGAATAGTTTCTTCCCGCAGGCCACGAGACTCCTTAACAGATAACACACATGCATGCACACACACACACTCACACACACACACACACACACACACACACACACACTCACACCCTTTAGGGCGATAATTCCACTCATGTTTGAATACAAATCCAATTGCTGGGTACAAGTTGGCTAGCATAATTACTAAAATAAACAAAAGACTAATATTGGTTGCATGGTTGAGCAATATTGATCCAATGAAGCCACATTAGCGTTCATATATTACATTAAGGAACGTCCGTGTCCATCATTTATTTCAATGTCCGCTATCAAGAGCCATTCAGTTGGTTAATGAAATGGCTGGGCTGGGCGCAGAGTGTTTGGTGTGTGTGTTTGTGTGTGTGCTGGGCGCAGAGTGTTTGATGTGTGTGTTTGTGTGTGTGCTGGGCGCAGAGTGTTTGGTGTGTGTGTTTGTGTGTGTGCTGGGCACAGAGTGTTTGATGTGTGTGTTTATGTGTGTGCTGGGCGCAGAGTGTTTGGTGTGTGTGTTTGTGTGTGTGCTGGGCGCAGAGTGTTTGATGTGTGTGTGTGTGTGTGTGCTGGGCGCAGAGTGTTTGATGTGTGTGTTTGTGTGTGTGCTGGGCAGAGTGTTTGATGTGTGTGTTTGTGTGTGTGCTGGGCGCAGAGTGTTTGGTGTGTGTGTTTGTGTGTGTGCTGGGCGCAGAGTGTTTGATGTGTGTGTCTGTGTGTGTGTGTGTGTGTGTGTGTGTGTGTGTGTGTGCTGGGCGCAGAGTGTTTGGTGTGTGTGTTTGTGTGTGTGCTGGGCGCAGAGTGTTTGATGTGTGTGTTTGTGTGTGTGCTGGGCGCAGTGTGTTTGATGTGTGTGTTTGTGTGTGTGTGTGTGTGTGTGTTTGTGTGTGTGCTGGGCGCAGAGTGTTTGATGTGTGTGTGTGTGTGTGTGTGTGTGTGTGTGTGTGTGTGTGTGTGTGTGTGTGTGTGTGTGTGTGTGTGTGCTGGGCGCAGAGTGTTTGGTGTGTGTGTGTGTGTGTGTGTGTGTGGGTGTGCTGGGCGCAGAGTGTTTGGTGTGTGTGTTTGTGTGTGTGCTGGGCGCAGAGTGTTTGATGTGTGTGTTTGTGTGTGTGTGTGTGTGTGTGTGTGTGCTGGGCGCAGAGTGTTTGGTGTGTGTGTGTGTGTGTGTGCTGGGCGCAGAGTGTTTGGTGTGTGTGTGTGTGTGTGTGTGTGTGCTGGGCGCAGAGTGTTTGATGTGTGTGTGTGTGTGTGTGTGTGTGCTGGGCACAGAGTGTTTGATGTGTGTGTGTGTGTGTGTGTGTGTGTGCTGGGCGCAGAGTAGACTCAGCCCTCAGTCTTAATCCGTTTCACTCCTGTAAGACTGAGAATATTACTATTTAAATCTTTGCATAACGTTAGGTGGCGCTGTTGGAAGCCTTTCATCGGAGAACCAATCATGAGTGTTGTGGGCGGGCCTGCTTTCTGGGGGCAGTGACGCTCATGCAGAACCAGTGTTTCGCAAAACATCGCCGCGTTTGCGGAGCAACATATTAATCACTTAGAAACAAACATAACCTGGTAATAGGACGTGTTTCATCCGGCCCCGGTGACTAGAGGTCTTTTCCCCAGCGATAAGCCCGACTCCCGAGGCTACGTTACAGAGCCTGCTGATGACTCACAGTAGCAAGCGGACCACTTCCGGGTAGGAAAAATTATAGTAAAATAAACAACAGGTATAAACTCTCTTTGCAGCACATCGGTGTCTTGCTCTATATTGGAACTATGATAAATGGCATTGCCGCTACCAAATAAAATTCTAATAATAAATGTAGGCGTGTCTGCTGCCGGCCGTTCTCGCCGGGCTCTGACAGACAGTTTCTGACAGTGAAATTCCAAGACGTTTGGTGGCGCAGCTCACCAAACGTCTGGGAGCCGAGACTAGGCGCAGAGTGTTTGGTGTGTGTGTGTGTGTGTGTGCTGGGCGCAGAGTGTTTGATGTGTGTGTGTGCTGGGCGCAGAGTGTTTGATGTGTGTGTGTGTGTGTTGGGCGCAGAGTGTTTGATGTGTGTGTGTGTGCTGGGCGCAGAGTGTTTGATGTGTGTGTGTGTGTGTGTGTGTGTGTGTTGGGCGCAGAGTGTTTGATGTGTGTGTGTGTGTGTGTGTGTGTGTGTGTGTGTGTGTGTGTGTGCTGGGCGCAGAGTGTTTGATGTGGGAGATTCAAGCTGTCAAAAGGCAAGAGCTGTCAAAAGGGAACAAAACGCTCGCTCCTCGCCAATCGCGGCGCTTGTCTGCTGCATAGGTGCGTAGGTGCGTAGGTGCGTAGGTGCGTAGGTGGGCGCAGGGCGTGGTCTGCCCGAAACCACGGTGGGTTCCATAATAACGCCATTATTACAAAATGCAGAGAAACTTATTTGGAACACTGGGAAAATAATCCAAATGGAGATTTTAATATTATTTGGCCAATAAAGAGTGAAAATGAATTAGTGGGTATGAATAGCTAGCTCTATACTATCAGAGATAGAAAGCAGAGACATATTCTAACCAAGTATAGTCACAGTGACCGCCAATAAACAATTGAAACAGGTACATGTAGACATAGGAAATGTTGGCAAGCCAAAGAAAACAGAATATGTGGTTGCAGGGTTGAGACCGAGATGCAAATGTGAAAAACTCAAACCACCCAGAGAATGTACTTTAACAAATTCAGCTCCCAAATGATGAACTCCAAAGAGCTTGATGATGAGCCCAAACTAGGAATTGTCCTCAGAGAAGGAACACAACAGATCTGGCTGCACAATATGTACTATATGTGCTCCTGACTGAAGTACAGTCACCGGCCGCTTCTTTTCACCTGATGGCAAGGGTTTTCATCAGCAGGAAGTAGCAACTAAGCTGGAATAAATTACAATTTTGATTAAATTTACTCCAAAATATATATTTTTTTAATTTAACGGGTCAAAATTAGCATGACAAATTCAAATTTATGCAATTCAAACAATCTCTGCTGGCACTAATACCCATTTTCCATTAACATATATGCAGCAAATTCTGGATTCTGGAATGGATTCTATCAACAAAGGAGCCAGGTTTAGGCAGTTTAGACACCATTTTTATTAATCTGGCAACATTTGCTTCTTGGACATGGTATTAATTTTCATGTCAATGTATTTCAAAATTGTATTTGTTTTGGTCCATTCTCTGGATCTAGCAGTTTGAACTCTGCGTGTCTGTGCTGTGTCTTACCTGGCTTGATGGTTCGTTGCTGAGTGAATCTCCTTTGCATTCTGATAGGCGACTATGAGGCCATGCAGGTAAGGTGGCAGCCAGCCTGTCTTGTGGGAGACGGGGAACAGTTTTCATATGAGGTAAGTTGTCTGCTGCTGCAGGTGTGTCTGTGTCTGTGGAAAGTTTGCAGCTTGTGTCCTCTTCTGGAAGAAGGACCTCTGCATCCATGCAGACAGAAGAGCTGTGGCCATGGTAAGCTGTGGTATGTTTGCTATCCTTGCTGTCTCGATTGAAGGACGATCGGGATATGACCCCAAACTTGCGCGTCCGTTTGCCGTTCTGCAGCGGGCTGCCGGGTGGCTCGGAGGAGGTGGAGCTACACTGCTCCTCTGCATAGCCGCCCATCCCATCGCTCAGAGGAACACTGGCACTGCCATTACACGGAGGGGGAGGAGCCTTTCGCTTGATTCGCCGCAGCATTATCAGGTAGATGCAACCCCCATTCCAGCACTGGTCAGCCAGGTAACTGTAAAGAGAGGAGAAAAGAATCATGCTGTCAATACAGTGTTATTACGGACTCCTGGCAATCTAATTATCGAGGGCCCCCTGTGGCTAAAAATGGAAGCCAGCTCTATTGCATACTTTTCCCTGTCAGGCATGTTATTTTCTAAGCTAGAGATGCCTGGGGCTTTAACAAATTTAGGTTTTGTTGTGAAAAATTCTGTCAGAACCCTAAGCCAGGTTAGAAGCGTTTTGAATATACCTGATGTTTCTGTTCATACACCAATTTGTTTTAATCACTCTTTTTTGTCCTCGCGGTCAGACAGAACCGTGCCTGGAGTGAGAAAGGACTGGTTTCCATCAGAGACCTACTGTATACATAGATGGTTATTTTGCATCCTTTTATCTTCTGAGGAGGAAATTTTAATTGCTCAACACACATTGGCTTGGATACCTACAAGTAAGACATTGGGCTCTATCTTCCGACAGGCGCTATCCCCTAATAGCGCTTGAGCACCTGTTTGCGCGTGCCTTAAGGCAGGGAAGATAGCAGTCCGCCTTGCACCGTCCGCCAGGTGTTATGCTGAGTTTTGCACCCCAGCGCCGGCAGCATCCCCACCTCACGGGAGCATATTGTAATGATTTACACAGAAATTTAACTGTTTAAAAGTGATATAATTGCCTGGTAGACGTGACCTCCCTAATTTCTAAGTTAAAACAGCCCCAAAATATGTTGGGGATGCAATTCTCGGCCGGGATGCGGAAACGTTCACGGCACGAGTCGCAGACGCAAATTAGAGCCATGCCAAAATCATCTGCGCCCCAAAATGCCTGCGCAAACGGGATTTGGGCGGTCTTAACTACCAGAATTATTCACAGGTGTGGCTAGGCAATGCTGGGCATTACGGCAATCAAAACCAATCAGATTCCCGTCTCGCAATGGCTGTTTGTGCGAGGCATGCAGTATGCTGTAATTCTCTCCATGCGTAATAGAGTGTACTCAAACGTGCGAGGACAGAGAGAGCTTATTGACAGATCGTCTGTGGTGCCAACGACCCTCTGGGTTTTGAAGGTAAATAGTAGGGGTGTCACGATATTTCGTCGCACGATATATCGCGATATCGAAACGTCACGATATGCGTATCGTCAGAAAAAAATTATATCGGAAAAAAAAAAAAAAAAAAAAAAAAGGTTTTGCTCCTGAATAATAATAGAACAAATTTAGCAGAATCAACACACATGGGTGAGGGGGCAGACTACTACTGGCATGGCAAAACAGCTCAAGGGGTACATAAGATTACATAAGTTTAGGGACCATTGAGCATGAGTTATTTAAGAAAATTATTTACTTTTGTTAAAAAAAATATTGTTAAAATATCGTATCGTATCGTTATCGTGAACCCAATATCGTGTATCATATTGTATCGTGAAATTAGTGTATCGTGACACCCCTAGTAAATAGCCTATGTCCATTGTCCAACAAGTTTTCTAAATGAATTTCCCTCTTTGCGATGTGATAAAAGTTTCTCAGTGAGTTATAGTTGATTGCCTCACTGAATTATCTGCTAATACCCAATTTTAGCAGCATAATTTGATGTCCTGGCATGGCAAGGCTGTGTGTAATGACATATCCAAAAGGAATTCCACTTTCCACTGCGCTGCACTGCACGGAGATTACGGCTGCGCTCCCAGCGCAACGAGGTATTTGCGCGTAAGAGGTCCTTTTCAAAGCTCTTAGCGCAAAGTAATTGCTCGCTGCTGACGATAGGGTAATGCCATCTATCCCACATTTTAGCGCTGAAACGCCTGCTTTGGCATGGGGCAGCCAATGCCCAGTGCAATTATCACAGGCATGCGCTTGTGTCCGCCCCCAATTTGCATTGCGCACGGCGTTAAACGAGTGCAAACGCTAAATTAGCGCTTTTGGGAAGATAGGGCCCATTATGTTCAATCCAAGATTTGTGATTTTGAAGATCTACCAAATGAACATTCTTTTTTATGTTTTGTTAAGCCCCCCTCACTCCAGGCATCTAATTTCTAGATTTGTGTGTATATTTGATGGCTGCATCAGGGCCCCCACTGAGAGGAATAGAGAGGCATGGCAGGGGGAGCTTGGTGTTAATTTATCTGAAATTATATTGGACAGAAGTCTGTCTGTGGTCCAACTCTGCTCAATTAACAGCAGACACCAGCTGATTCAATTTAAAGTCACTCACTGTATTCATTATTCCAATTCTAGGCTGCACAAGATCTACCCTTCTGTCTCACCACTATGTGATCACTCATATCACCATATTACCATATCCAACATCTAACACCATATCTAGTCTCATTCTCATATTACCATATCCAACATCTAAGACCATATCTAGTAGTCTCATAGAACCATATTACCATATCCAACATCTAAGACCATATCTAGTCTCATAGAACCATATTACCATATCCAACATCTAAGACCATATCTAGTCTGATATCACCATATTCCAATATCCAAAATCTAATGTAAGAGAATATCTAGTCTCATATCACCAGATTACCATATCCAACATCTAAGACCATACAGTATCTAGTCTCATATCACCAGATCGATATATTGCCCAGCCCTAATTGTGATATACCTAGCATGACTACACGCTAGCATGACAAGGTTGGTACCAATGGATTCATGAGGTCTTCTAGTTATATGAGGGTTAGGGGTTAGGGGTTAGGGTTATATGAGGCCAGGCTCTTCACTCCAGCTTTACAAATGAGCTACATCCCATGTACTACAGCCTTTGAAAGATAGCATTGTCACGCCGCAAGAAGTAGAATAGTTCAACCTCAAGGGTGGGCAGAAAATACAACCATACCCCCCCGCCCCCGCACCAGCGGACAGCCAAAATATCTAAAACCCCCAGTGAACATAATACAGCTGTGGGACACAGAGAATCAGAGATACAATACACACAAGGTGCTTTAGCTCCATTTCATGCAGGGGTGTTTGATTTCACAAAGCCAAATAGCTCGTAGACTATCAGGGATTATGTGCATGTTTTAGTCAGATTATGCGGACTACATTTTGATACATGAAATCTGGCTCAAATAACAGATGCTGTTTATCATGGCATTGTCAAGTATCAAAGCCTCCTGTCATCTCCTGATATGCTGGACATTTGCTGAACAAGAAAACTATTACTATTACTATTACATTATGCATTTACACTGAATTCCACTGAAATTAAAACAGCAAGCAAAGGGAGGCAACAGATTTTCTCCAGAAGCACTGCATGAAGGGTGGAAAAAGTTACTGTATACATAAACTACAATGTTTACACATACAGAAAAAGACGATGCCATAAAAGCACGTTTTTGTTAGTGGCAATGAATGAGAAGAAAACAGTCAAGCACACACCTTGAACTCTGCTCTTACATTTGATACAAGTCAAAGGAGTCCTCCTCCCTGTCCTGTCCACTCTGAGCCCAGGCAGCAGACAGGCATTGCGGTAATGTCGTGCGCTTCAGTTTGCTTCGTGCTTTAACTCAGCAGCTATTCTCTCTGTCCTGCAAAGGTCCTGACTGCTGACTGACAACACTGATGCAACCTTCCCAACAAAGCATTTGCTTACAACCCCAAATGGAGTGGCAGACAATGATGAGAGGCCAAAACTAATCTGAAACAAAACCGTTTGAAACAAAACAAAACACTTTTACAGGCCAACCAGGAAAGGTCTGTTGACAAACTGTCTCCACATCTTTTGAGAAAAATGAAAATCAACTACATACTAAAGAAGAGTAAGAATAGACATTAAACTGGCTGTCTAGAATGAAAGTTGTACTTGAAAAATGCTTTGTAATTCAGGAAGAACAATAACAGGTTACCAGCGTGTGATAAATATTCACTGTGAAGCACTATAACAGGTGTGATCAATATTCACTGTGAAGCTCTATAACAGGTGTGATCAATATTCACTGTGAAGAACTATTAACAGGTTACCAGCGTGTGATCAATATTCACTGTGAAGAACTATTAACAGGTTACCAGCGTGTGATCAATATTAACTGTGAAGAACTATTAACAGGTTACCAGCGTGTGATCAATATTCACTGTGAATAACTATAACAGGTGTGATCAATATTCACTGTGAAGCTCTATAACAGGTGAGATCAATATTCACTGTGAAGCACTATAACAGGTGTGATCAATATTCACTGTGAAGAACTATTAACAGGTTACCAGCGTGTGATCAATATTCACTGTGAAGAACTATAACAGGTGTGATCAATATCCACTGTGAAGCTCTATAACAGATGTGATCAATATTCACTGTGAAGAACTATAACAGGTATGATCAATATTCACTGTGAAGAACTATAACAGGTGTGATCAATATTCACTGTGAAGAACTATAACAGGTGTGATCAATATCCACTGTGAAGCTCTATAACAGGTGTGATCAATATTGACTGTGAAGCACTATAACAGGTGTGATCAATATTCACTGTGAAGAACTATAACAGGTGTGATCAATATTCACTGTGAAGCACTATAACAGGTGTGATCAATATCCACTGTAAAGAACTATTAACTCATTTATGGCCAGTTTAGGACTGCCAATATTTAGCTCAGGCCAAATATTTTCATAATTGTTGGTCATCTTTCAAGACCCACAGTAAATTATCTATTAGCACCAAAGTGATTTGCAATACCTCAAAATGAAGATGTACGTCTCTGGGTTCACCAGGGGAAAAAAAGTGAGCTTTTAGCATGTTCTGTACTCTACTTATAGCCATTTATATACACCCTGTTTTCACCAAAAAGGTCTCTCTGAGAAGAGAAATTGGAGAAAAGGGCATTTTTGTAAAGGACACAATCTCACGCAGAACTCGCTCTCAATTCTTTTATTTTTAACTGTATTGACATCAGACATGTAAATATTATTCGTTATGACACAAATGACAAAATAAATAAATATATATACCGTATATATATATACATGAAGTGCTTTTTAGGCCGGTGCTTGCACTGGCCTATAGGAGCAAGTGTGTCCCAATCGCTCCTGTCACCCTTCCTGGCACCCTTTCATCAAGATGGGCTTTTACTTTGAAATTTGTTTTATTTGACGAATGTCAGGTTTCGGACTTCCTGTCTGCCCTGGTCTGATCTTGTTTAGCTTGACAGAGTCGCTCACGGCCGGCGCCCATGTTAACGTTACACGCGACGCAACAAATAAACAAACACACATTTCCCAGTGTCTCTGGACATCAACAGTAGCGGGAGACGTCTCCCCTTCCAGCAAATATACATGAATGTTATGCATAAGGAACATGAACATCTTACCGCGAGGCAGAGAGCTAAGATAAGTAGCTAACAGCTGAGCTAAGTAGGCTATTATAGCGTGTTAGCTGATCGGAAAAGCATGTAAACAGCGGTGAGATCTCCTTTATTAAAGTATGCAACCATTTCCAATGAACAAATGACATGTAGCCTTCAACTTTAAAACAAAACAATGTGCTTCTGCTTACTTCTTACATTCAACTCTGTATGGCAGTGAGTGCAGACAGTGCAACACCAGTGGCATGTAGCCCTCAAGTATTTTAAACAAAAACAATAGTGCTTCTGCTGCTTACTTAGCCTCCATTCAACTTTTTATGGCAGACCTGTTCAAAGAATTCAAGGTGGGTTCATTCTTCTAAACGGTGTAAAATAACACGTTTAACAACATATCAAACGGACCTTATCCTGTCACATTAGTTTTTGAGATAGCTGGCAATGCATTGTGTAACCAAAAAAACGTTTGGCTAACGTTAACGTTAACGTGTATTGTAATGGAATCTTTATGGGACACGGCTAATACCTGGCACAGCGTTAGCTAGCATAGTGTAGCACGTGTGCAATGCAAATGGAATCATTATGGAACTATGGCTAAGTTTGGCTCTTAGCCGTGTCCCATAATGATTCCATTACAAATATTGCATTGCACACGTGACATGTTATTTTACTAAAAATAATACATTTTACCATCATTTCAAGTAGAATGATACCACCCAAGTAAGAATATGTCAAGTGTTTCAAGTGCTTTACTGAAATATTTGGACCATATAATGATAATACAATTATCTCAACCTTAAAAGGTTACATATAGGTGCCAAAAAGCCATACATTCACATCAAACAACAAAGAAAAACAACAATTATAATTCAAGTTTAAACAGTAAGTGTGCAGCTGCAGCATTTATAAAAAAAAAAAATCTTTATCCTGCATCCCTAAACACAAACAGGGAAAAAAGGTGGAAAATCAGATGATGGCTTATATGTGCTCTGTTGATTGTTAAAATGTGTATGGGTATACATGGGTGATCCCATGCACCGGCCGTATGCCAGGTTTCGACCTGGCCTTGTTTTACATTCAACAATACAGTTTACTCAGTGTGAGTGAGTGTGAATGTGTGTCTCTTTACATTACATTAGTGGAATCAACTGTGGAACATCATCTACACAGATACACCCTTGCAGCAGTAGAGTAACAACACACACACACACACACACACACACACACACACACACTAAAGCCCTTTTCCCACATGCGCTTTGTACCGCAAAATGACCGGAACGTGGTCAAATGCCTGCATGTGGGAAAAGCGCCGTGCCGGTATAAGCGCGACCCCGTCGTCGCGGCCATTTCACCAGTTTTGAGCAAGTCAGAAGAGCGGTATGCCGCGATAGACAGACAGGTGAGAAAGGGGTCCAGTCATTTTCCGCTATCAGTGGGCTGTGACTTCGGGGACCAGGTTGCACACAGTAGACAGTCCAACACGAAATACACAGCTGATTGTTCGATATTCCCCTGGTGTTGCGTACCACCAAAGGACTATTGCCAGTCGCAAACGCGCTTCCAGTGGTTTTCGCCACCGGGTGATCTTGCGTGCGGGTCGGACCAGACTCAGCACGTAGTCGAAAGTACACCAGGACATGCGAAAATGACGCTTCCATTCCACGTCGTCAAAATTGTTCAGAGCATCTTCCCAAAATAAATTCCCTCCTGGTCTCTCTCGCTTCCAGACGGCTCTAGTCTCACGCAGCAGCGCAGAGGTACATAACACTGTCATGATCTGTCCCCGGTTTAGTCTATCTTCATATTCTGCACGATGTTGAGCGGAGAAGACTGCGCGCGAACATGAATCTGTTTCTGTTCGCACGTATATCCCTTTCCATTTTCGCCTTAATTTGTCTGCGTCGCTGTCTACGTTTGAGGAAAAAGCGCGTCAGCAATATTATCAAAAGAGTGGACGCCGGCTCCATGTTTGTTTTTGTTTTTTGACTGGCCTCAGTGGCCTGCAGCACAGACCCCAGGCCACTCTCCTCCGCCCCCCGCCCGCTCCGCCGCACCCCACCCCACCCCCCAACATACCGGCTATTTGACGACTTAGATTCTCACATGCGAACGCTGAGGTGTGAAGGGAAATTCAGGGAAATGTCCGATATTGACTTACAGGTAATTTTCCGGTACGCATGTGGGAAAAGGGCTACAGAGAGAGAGTTCTGTCCACAGCTGCTGCTGGATCGCACCTCCTTCCCAGGGAACACTATTGATCTCCCCACAAATTAGCATAGGAGGAGAACACCAAACTGGTCTGAGATCAGCGTCTAGCCTCCTCTGCCTCTGCATCGTTGGCAATGCATATATATCAACAACAAAATGTGTGGCGAGGCTGCCAAGCTTTACGGGCTTCCCGAACTACAATTTTGCGTGATCTGTGTTTGAAAGAGCCTATAGTCACTTTCAATGTAATCCCGGCGGGTCTTCGCACGGCGCAAATGCGCTCTGAAAAATGGCTCCTGTCTGTTGCTGTGTTTTCCTCGTTCTACTCCTCCTCCTCTCGTTCGGGCTGGGACACAGGAACGGGGTCCGGTTTGGGTTTGGGACCAGGCGCTGGAACCGGATCGATCATGTTGGTCACGGGTTTGACTACCGCGAACAACTTTGAGGCCAGGGACCTGATACCATGTCACAGGCTGGGGAAGTCTTTGAACTACGCTAAGCTCTAATAAATACAAAAACACGTCAAACACGTATTTGGCTGGGAGGCACATTCCTGATAAGACGTTAAAGACGTATATGGCCAGGAATGAGTTAACAGGTTACCAGCGTGTGATCAATATTCACTGTGAAGAACTATAACAGGTGTGATCAATATCCACTGTGAAGCACTATAACAGGTGTGATCAATATTCACTGTGAAGCACTATAACAGGTGTGATCAATATTCACTGTGTTCCCTGGACTATAACAGGTTACCAGCATGTGATAATCTATACTGCCCCCTAGTGGGTAAAGTTTAAGTCTGATCAATATTCACTCTGTTCCCTGATTGAAAAACAGGTGCAAGGAAGACATTGATTGGAGCCCCGGCACTGGAACACGAACACCTAAATGGGTCCAGTCGCAGGGCTCTAATCAATGTCTTGCTTGCACCTGTTTTACTTCCTGCCTTTAGACACAAAATCATCTCTTGAGACTGTTTTACTTCCTGCCTTTAGACACAAAATCATCTCTCGAGACTGTTTTACTTCCTGCCTTTAGACACAAAATCATCTCTCGAGACTGTTTTACTTCCTGCCTTTAGACACTAAATCATCTCTCGAGACTGTTTTACTTCCTGCCTTTAGACACAAAATCATCTCTCGAGACTGTTTTACTTCCTGCCTTTAGACACAAAATCATCTCTCGAGACTGTTTTACTTCCTGCCTTTAGACACTAAATCATCTTTCGAGAGAATCGAGACAGACTTTCGACTTGCATCGAAAATCTGTCTGCAAGCTCCATGAAAAGCTGCATAACAGAGCTCAAGTGGGCAGTCTCACATGCTGCACTTTACCCAATCAAAATGGAGTAGAAGTGACCAAGTCAAAGTAAAACTCATCATTTTCAGCATGTAGCAACGAGCTAGTGTTGTTGTTGCACAGCGGCGGAGGCATTATTTGAGATCAAGCGGAAAGAAAATCCATAAATGGTCAGAACCGGTGGGTCGGAGGCAATGACAGAGCTTGCAGGGAGCGGAAAGGGATTTTCTTCTGCTGCCGACTCTGGGGGAGCCCCTTTAGTTCCGGTTATTCAGGCATTCAAATGAGCCTGTCCCCAGGTTACAGAAGATATATATATTTGTAACCATTAACCAGAATGGTTGATTTGGGTGGCATGTGAAATAAGCTAATAGCATTGAAGATGGATGTAAGTTGCCAGTTTGCCCAATAGACCCATACGAGAACCATGAAGACTTACCTCTAATTTAGTGCTACACAAGTGAATATCATGCGGGTTATCAATGTCGAGCCACATTTTTCATTCTGGTTCTACTGTTGTGTTCAGTAGTAATTGTTATACTACATTATCCCACAAGGCGGTGCTGTGGGCTAAGGCCCATTAAGGAAGAGTCAGGAAGTAGAGTAGAAGAAGTGTGTTGTTGTTGCCACTACCTGTCAGGCCATGATAGAGCCAATGCCTTGCTTCTCTTATTAAAATCCTTAACCATCCTACCAGATTCTGATTCCTTCTTCTACATTAACCCATTGATACCTGATGCAGCATTTGTGTGTGTATCCCTTTAAGGGATACGCACACAAATGAGGGATATACACGCAAATGCTGCATCAGGTATAAATGGGTTAAAACACTACATCTACAGACTGGAAAACAAGGAAATAACTGGGAAAATTCCAAAGCAGGAAGGAGATTTTGCTGCCCAATGTGTGTCACTCAGTTTAACAAATGATTTAATTATCTCTCTCTTTCTTTGGAAATGGCCTTGAAAAGCAAATGTGATGAAACATGTATTTTCGAAGGTAACGCCACTCCCTTAGGGTTAGGGTTAGGTAACGCCACTCCCTTGGCCCACGCATGTTGCAATGAGTCTGCAGCTATAAAGTACATGTTGTAACCTGTAGTCTATGCTTCAAGAACACAACAACCCCATCCCTCTCTTCCCTGTCTCTCTTCAACACCCCATACCCCCTCCCCCCACTTCTATCTTAAAATTGCCTTTATATTGTGTCCAATGGAACCCAAATGACGGAATATGCCAACAGAAAAAAAGAAACGAAAAAAAGCGTCTCTCGGATGAGACGACTTTCCAGCATTTACTGAACCAATTTACTGAACCAAAGTAGGTTTTCCGCTTTAGGGCATTCAAAATAAAAACCTTAACCTTAATATACATCTTTGAGTAATGATTTACAGCCACAGTTTCACTCCATATGTAATCTTAACATCACAAGTATTTTGCAACACAGTCTCACAGAAAATTGTAAAATAGCAACGGTTTGGACCAACGTTGCTATGTTACAATTTCGGCTCCAAAATTGTAAAATGGTAACGTTTTAGGTTTAGGGTTAGGGTCTGGGGAGAGGTTAGGTTTAGGGTTAGGGTCTGGGGAGAGGTTAGCTTTAGGTTTAGGGTTAGGGTCTGGGAGAGGTTAGAGGGGTCGGAGACCACCAATTTTTGGCCCCGGTGCGGTGATGCACCAGGGGCCCTAATAATGACTCACATTATGCACAACTCTATGCACGACAATGCTCAATGCTCCACACATGGTCACGTCTCAGTGGCGGCCGGCCACTAGAGGGCGCCGTCCCACCTACCCACATGAGGGAGGGGGCTTCCACCAGTGCTGCAGCCAGGATCTGTGCACATGCGCTGTTCACTCTCAAAACAAAGGGATTTGGGAGGGCTGTGGGCGCTCGCTCGTACCTAGTGACCAGGTGGAGGTGGGGTCAGGTAGAGCGACGGCAATGCATTCTTGACGGACTCGATATTTGCATGCACGAACGTGCACGGACATACTAACGTTAGTAAAAGCACAGATGGCAGACCCAATGAAAGACGGACCCGAGGAGGATCATTTTGTATTGCCCCTGGATGCTCAAATGAGCACTATTGTCTAAAAGACAGTGGTAAAGTCATTTGTTGTTCTTCATGAAGAAGGTGCCCCTCAGCCCCTCTGCAGTTGATCTGAAAATAGGTGAGTAAACTCTCTGCCACATTTCAAAAACGTTTATCCTCCCCCGTTTATAATTGTCTTGACCATCAAAATTGCACTTGTGAAATTAATGAATATGCTACAACACAGCACAGCGAATCCCACACTAGCTGTTGTAAACAGTAGCATCCATGGTGGTACGCTAGCTACATAGCAATCCTACGCTAATATAACAAAATGATATGCTCAACACGGAAGGTCAAATCGCGATGCCTTTAAAGGACTATATGTATTTTTTCACCCCGAATCTAATGCTGCCACCCACGAGTCTCTATGGGTTAGGGTTACGGAGATACAAGCCGTTCATCGGCTAGCAGCTAGCTTTAGCGATTCTGCATTGATTCACAAATGTCAAAAGTCTATTATTACATTATCTACATTTTCTGGGAAACGGATGGTCAAATCGCGATGGCTATAAAGGACTATATGTATTTTTTCGCCCCGAATCTAACGCTGCCACCCCCGAGTCTCTCCGAGTTACGGTTACAGAGATACAAGCCATTCGTCGGCTAGCAGCTAGCTTTAGCACTTCTGCTTAACAAATGTTGAACGCTCCGGTGGAATGGTGTCCAGCCTGTTATTTTGTGTCCTGTCGCATCATCAAGGTTCTGCTTCTGGCACCATGCATGTTTATATGATGGATGCTCAGTCAGGTGATATGTTTTGACTCGTTCTTTATTGCAACTTAACGTCAGTGAAGCTTGTGCTTCTTCTTCTTCTTCTGCACTTTCCACTTTTACTGTGGCTTTCC
This sequence comes from Poromitra crassiceps, assembly GCF_964638095.1. Lineage (NCBI taxonomy): Eukaryota > Metazoa > Chordata > Actinopteri > Beryciformes > Melamphaidae > Poromitra > Poromitra crassiceps. Next base: position 55,216,844 of record NC_139631.1, on the reverse strand, counting down.
TGCATTCTTGGAACCCTGACTGCCACCTGTTGGCTAACTCTTGTAACAGAGGGCAGCATTTGTATTAAAAAAATATAATGGAAATAAATGCATTTGTTTATTTTAATTATGGATCATAATACAATGCAATTCCAAATTAACTTTATTTTGAAAGTAGCCACACAGTGAGAAAAAACTAAGTGAATTCCAAATGAACTTTATTTTAAAAGTAGCCACACAGTGAGAAAAAAATAAAGTGAGAAAAAATAAATCATGTATTGGGGAAAAAAAAGTGATGCATCGATTTAAGATGCATCGAGATGCATCGATAATCGTTTTATAGTCGAATCGTAGCCCTCTGAATCGTAATCGAATTGTGAGGCTAGTGAAGATTCACAGCCCTACAAGGCAGGCATTTTAACAAGCTAAGATAAGCACAATTGTGGTTCAACAATTTGACAACAGTGGTTGAGCATATAGTTTTGTGTGGCAAATATATCGTATATAGTTTTCTATTATTAGCCTAGGATTGCTATGTAGCTAGCGTACCACCATGGATGCTACTGTTTACAACAGCTAGTGTGGGATTCGCTGTGCTGTAGGCATATTCATTCATTTCACAAGTGCAATTTTGATGGTCCTCCATCTGTGCTTTTAGTTAACGTTAGTATGTCTGTGCTCCATTTTTACCGGTGAGTAAACAACAAGCAGCGCTGCAGCCTGGCTGCATACACAAGAGCTATAATGCGTGTGACGTCACCATCTAGCTTTCAACAACATGGCGGCGCTCAGTGGCGAAACAGGGCAAAAACAGGGAAATACATTTTAGTTTTGCAGCCAATGAAGCTGTAATTCACATTTGATTGCAGGGTTCTGTCTTACCCAAGGTACAAAGCAAACAAACCACACTTGTATTGTTCAAATCAATGCTTCATCTCCACTTTAAATCCATACATGTAGTTTTTAAACTGGTTAGGAAATCATGTTGCCTCTATGCAAAAGTTAATTTCCAACACGGACAGGCTAAAGCTGGGGATTGGCAAGGACCTCATGGGTGACGATACCATGCACCGTGTATACCGGGGTTCAACCTGGCCATGTTTTTTTTTACCATTTTATAATTTTGGAGCCGGAATTGTAACAGAGCAACGTTGATCCAAAACATTGTTATTTTTGGGCTGGTATTTTGATACAAGGTTTATGTTTTATTCCTTGGAATATAATTTCTTTCTCTCCAAAGGTGAGAATTTAAATGCCTTTTATTCTGAAAGTAAATTGAGGTATTTCCGTTGCTAGTCTGGCATAACTGTCACTCTTTTAACACAGCCCAAATATTACTGCCGTGTTTCAGAAAGGTAACGTTAGTTTAAATTTCGATGTTACATTGATTATATTGAGGAACTGTTTGTCCGTCCATGAACATTTCGTGGCGCTGCCACAGTTGATGTATTGGAGACAATGTCAGGTCAATCTACTGGTTTAGTGTCTTGCAGGCTGCAGCCACAGTGAGTTAATGCATTGAAACACCCGCTGCGGGGGGGCGGCTGAACATTGGTTGGTGAGGCGATGTGAATGTGTCAATGGCAATTACCCCATGCTGCGGCTTACCTGTTAAAAAAAACATGGCTGTTTGTGTCATTTGATTGTAATCACCTGTTATTGATTACAATCACCTGTTATTTTCCTACCTAGATGCCCATGTGGTGATGTAACAGAATACTATCAATAGAAAGCTGTATCCATAATCATCTGCTGAAAGTGGAAGGTTTCTCCGGGCTCACTGAATAGGCCATTTTCAACCAGCATGATTTGTGACATCACGAATACTGGAGCCAATCCCTGTCCAGTATTCAGCAGTTAAAGCCATTGTTTGTATGCTGTGATTGGCTAGTTATGTTCTAGAATGATAACCCTGATTGGTTGCTTTGGAATTTTTAATGAGGCAGAAGGAGGGGAAGTCATTTTAAGGATTTTAACAAGATAATTTAAACTTTTTGTGTGGGTAAAAAACTATCAGAAACAAATTATTATTCATACTATTAGTATTTTATATACATAATTTGTCTTTAACCAATACATAAATATTGTCTTTAATCAAATTATTGCCAAAATATATGAAACACCAATGTGGACTATATGAACCAAAAGCCACAAGCTTCAGTACACCTCAGCATACTTCAAATGTTTCCTGACGGGATGCGGCCTGAAATTCATTTACATTTTAGATTTGATTTCAAACATGTTAAAAAAAGAAAAGGAAAAAGATAAACAATAAAATAAATATAAGTAAGAAAAGAAATATAGGCAATAACATGCCAAACAAGGGTAAACAATTGAATTCACAATAAGCATATACAACAAGAATTCATTCATTCAGTCATTTGATGTTTTGACAATGGTGGTGGAAAACAAAGTCTCAAGCACTCATCCAAAATGTCCAACATCAACCTACAATGTGTCAAATCATTTGTGACTGATTCCTTCTTAAATAACATCCTGCTCTCAGACATGCCAAAACAGCAGTCTGCACTGGCACCAGATAGCAGCGTGAACATATGGCAACATCACATTAAGAACTTCATCTGGCCCAGGAATGCTCCCTATCCCTTTGGCCCAGCTCCTTTGAGTTGTTGAGTTGTTGGCCCAGCTCCTTTGAGTTGTTGTGCTCGATGAGGTGGGTCTTCTCCCTGAGGTATTTGGAGATTAAGCAAGAGCTCCACATGTCCCACCCCAGATAACTGTGCTAATGTCTTCCTGCCAGACACACAGGGGAGGAAAGGCTTTGGCTTTTGTTCCAGAGACCAAGGAGCAAAAGACACAATTCAAAGCAACTGCAGAACTTAAGGGCCAAAATTGCCCCCAAGATTTTTCATTCAATTAATTTTCCATCTCTAACACACACTCAGCACCTGCAAGCTGGTTGCCAGAAGAACACACACACACACACACACACACACACACACACACACACACAAGCTGGTTGCCAGAAGCACACACTCACACAAGCAGCACTGTTGTTCACACTACGCTTTAGCAACCTTATGCACTCATTTATATTTTTTTAAAGTGCCCCCCCCACTTTTTTGTAAATGCCCCCATTTTTAGACAGTGGGTGCAGAAGTTGTTCCCAATACAGAAAAGGAGCAACAGCCTCCAAAAGTAGACATTACAATTTGAGGATAGAACAAAAATGACGAGTATATTTATCAAGGCAACATTTAACTGACCTGTATTGAATAGGAATCAGCTTTACTTACTTTGCGAAGTATATTACATCTCCAAAGGAGGTGTGAGTGCAGTGTCAACAGTGTTACGCCAAAACCAAGGCTGATGAGCTTCTGAACTCCATCCACTGATTCAATTAAGCTCTCTATTCAGGATCATTTCTACCCCCGTTACAATGAAAGCCAGTCCTCAAACTCCAGCTCATTTATCCAACAGCACGCCTCAGACACAGGACCTCTGTTTGACAGTGTAAAAACCTGAGCAGGAGAAAAAGCATGCGTTTTGGGTAGTCGTCATTAAGGGAGGTCCTAAGTCCCTCTGCTGACACCATCTCACATTACAGCTATAAAACAATGTTCTTTTTTTAAAGAGCTTTTAAAGGACAAAGGTTCTTTCAAAGCTAAACATTAAGTCCAGCATGATTTGGTTGTTAGATTTGATTGAGTACTGCACACCACCACATGACTTTTGATGTTGAAAAGAGTGGGGCGAGTCAGAGCAACGATCCCGCTCTCTCTTTCTGTCTCCCTGTTGGAGGGAGGGAGGGCTGCATGTTAAAACAGGTTCAGGTCTCAACCTGTTTCTGAAGGAGCACTCAACACCTCTGACAAAGCCAAATAACAAGAAAACAAGCATGAGGTGCAAGCCTTCTTCAAGGTTAGACTTCACACCATCTGAGATGGACTAAATAAGCTAGACTTCACACCATCTGAGATGGACTAAATAAGATAGACTTCACACCATCTGAGATGGACTAAATAAGATAGACTTCACACCATCTGAGACTTCACACCCTCTGAGATGGACTAAATAAGCTTGGCTGCTTTCACCAAGACATAAGCCACTTTCAGACATGAACTCTGGACTCTGTCCGTTGAATCAGGTCTGGACATTCCCTGTTACCCTTTCAGACAAGAGCCATTGTTGTGTGTTCACACATGAGGACATCCTCCAGTGTAGAGTAGTGATATGATGTAGTGCAGTGATACTTAACTTGCGGCCCATGATAGGGTGCCAAGTGGCTCCCTGGCCATTTTCTAATTCACAATGAAAACTATAAAGTTGGACTGAGCTCCAGCTAAATTCTCAAATATTGCCACCTGCTCACCACCCAGGTACTTATATGTACTAACAAACTTAACTTAACCTATCCTGTGTGCACAAAATTGTTAGACTAAACTCCGGCTGACACCCTAAATACCTACAATCCGCTACAGAAAATTGTATATTATTAATGTTTGTTTATTAACTAGCCCCTGGCCTCCTGTCATTTTGCATAAGTGGCCTCCGGGCAAAGCAAGTTGAGTATCCCTGATGTAGTGTGTTGCAGGAATCGCAGTGTTTATGCGAGACAGAGTTTTCATAGTTTTTTTCAATGTAGACTACATCAGTCCCTAACCCATCACCTACATAACCCTAACCCTACATCAGAGATATATTTCAGAAAGCAATTCTCCACTCCATGAAAAAAACTTTCTATGCATTATTCTGGCGATAGGGTTAGAAAGCGTGGGCTTGTGATGTGCCAAAAAGTGAGCACCTGTTTGCACAACGCCCACACGTCACGTTAAACGCGGGAAAAAGCAATTTTATAAATGGCATTCAAGTCATATCTGACTTGTTTTCAATGTATTTCTCCCCACAAAAGTTATCTCTCAAATATATAGCCTATAAGGCCGTGGCCACACTGATCCATCAGAAAATGGACAGAATTATAAAACGGATGGATGATGTTCATTGCATGTACAAGTAACCTACTTGTACAGCAGGTGGCGGTAAGCACCTTGGAGATGTCAGCGACCTGCCTATAAACCAAGAGAAGATGCTGTGCGCTACATTACTTATGTACCACTGAATGACCAGTTTGATGTAACGGTCAGCCAGTTTGAGTCACGCTCTTCCATAAAGCCCACCAGCTTTGATATCTGTTGGCTAGTTGTTGATATTTATAATGGTATTGTGGCTCTAAAATAGCATTTTTAAGCGGTGCCAGCCACTTCTATAAGTGACTCTGTGTGTTTGTAGGCGAGGTTTTGGGAAGACTCACCAGGATTTGGGAGAAACTGTGTGTGTGTGTGTGTGTGTGTGTGTGTGTGTGTGTGTGTGTGTGTGTGTGTGTGTGTGTGTGTGTGTGTGTGTGTGTGTGTGTGTGTGTGTGTGTGTGTGTGTGTGTGTGTGTGTGTGTGTGTGTGTGTGTGTGTGTGTGTGAGAGTGAGAGAGAGAGAGAGAGACAAGACATGATACAATGACATTATGAGTGCTACTCCTCATCAGTGCAGTTAAGAGACAGGGAGATAAATTAACCATAACAACAATATCACAGAAAATAGGTAAAAATATAAAATAAGTCAATAGAAAATAAGTAAAATAAGTATATACAAATACAATATACAAAATATACAGTATACAATGAATGAACAAATTATGTTATGACTTTTCATTGTATGCCATCTCTTTTTCACTTTGAATTGCATTACATATATGAAAACATGCTATATAAATAAAAACTGCAGTATGCATTAGTCAGCCTACCTGAAGCTGTGATGGTGACAGTGCTGTCATTGTTCTGCCTGGAGCTCAGAGTTAATCTGCTGTAATCCGCTGTTAGAATCCCCTGAGTCCATCCTTCTTTAATCCCTCAGAGCAGCAGCGGAGAGGAGAGCCCGTATGGACTCTGTGGACAGTCTAGGGCTGCAACTAACCTTTATTTCCACTGTCGATTATTTTCTCGACTAATCTATTAGTTGTTTGCTCTATACCAGTGATTCCCAAACTGTGGGCTTTGGCCCACTAGTGGGCCGTGGAGGTACTGCAGGTGGGCAGTGAGCGGTCAATCAAATGGCTGTAGCAGGGCCAGTTTTAAAGCTACAGTGGAGATCCTGTTATCAGAAGAAACTAGAAGACCTAAGGGACCCATTGGCAAGCATAGCATATTATGCTAGCTTGTCGGCAAGGGGACTAAATAACGCTCCAAACCTAGGTTGAATTTGGGCGAGGGAAAACTATTTCAAAGGGGCCCCTTGACCTCTCAGCTCAATTTATTTGAATGAAAAGTGGTTCAATGGGTACCACAAGTCTCCCCTTTACAGATAAGTTAGCATTTTTCACAGCTTAGCATTAATAGCTTGTGGATTGATTTCTTCTGTTGTTGCTCATCACATTTTGTCTCAACAAATGTGTTATGCATGCAAATACTTCTGATGAGTAAGGGGGGAGAAAATGTTGGCAATCTGCTTTTGAGTAATTTGCTGAAATGTTTTTGTGGATGGATTATCAATTTCCTTTATGTCCAAGTTTAGCAAGTTCACATGTTCACATGCTCTGTTAATGAAATAAAAAATATATCATATAAAAAAATATAGGGTTAGGGTTAAGGCCCCTACACATGATCTGTGCCCGGCTGTGGGGGACAGCGTTTCTGCTCCACTAGGTGGCAGCACTAACCTTGGTGACGCACAGCTCGATTTTGACACTTTTGCCCAGAGTTCAAAATATCTCAACGCTGACCTACGTGTCACTGACCTTTCATGAGCGCAACCAATCAGAGGAGGAAAAGAAGATAGCCGGTGCTCGCGCAGTTGCTGCTTGCACTAAATGCAATATTCAGCTCTACTAGATGCCAGAAAACCACTATTATACATTTAGCGAGTGAGGAGAGTAATATTGTTTTGAGCAGTGAAGGAAGCCGCACCAATCCAATAAATATAATGAATAGGCTAATAGTTTGGTTGATGATTACATTTTATGCAAGAATAGGAGAGTTAAACAGACCAGTTTCCTTAAAGACCCCCTAAAGCCATATTTTAACATATATAAATACTCTACTTTGAATAATAATTTGTCTGATGATTTCCCCCACAAAAAATGGTTAAAATATCTTGTTCGTTCAGCCACGGCTATCGCTAAAATGAAATGAAAGACCACCTGTGAGGCAGTCAAGTTGTTATATCTCAACAAATTGACCATGGGTTGTACTGCACGACCACCTTGTATTTTTGGGCTTATGGTAAATGGTAAATGGCCTGCATTTATATAGCGCTTTTATCCAAAGCGCTTTACAGTCAGTTGGTACATTCACCCATTCACACACCGATGGCGGCAGGTTACCACGCAGGGTGCTGGCACACCATCAGGAGCAATTTGGGGTTCAGTATCTTGCCCAAGGACACTTCGACATGCGGACTGGAGGAGGCGGGAATCGAACCACAGACCTCTTTTATCCAAGGCGATTAGTGGACGACCCGCTCTACCTCCTGAGCTACAGCCGCCCCTGGCTTACTTTAATTTAAATTCATTTTGTTTGTTTGTTTTACAACTGGAAGCACATAGCCCTATTTCTTCACAGCACACCTGTTCAATCAGACTCTGGCCTGACAAAGGTAGCCTGGTAAACCGCCCGTCACGTGAACTCACATTTCATTTGGTTCTCCGTGACGGTCTGGACCCGCACAGGCAGTTAAGATGATTGGTCGAGCCATGCCGGCCCGACGAATCAGCGGCGGCCGTAGGCGGGCTTAGGCTCGTCTGGGCAAGTAGTGGGTACATGGTCTTTGTAGTTCTTTTCACTCGTCAACATGGCTGCCGCCGCGGAAGTGACAGGCAGTCTGAATGAAATTGAATGTAACGTTCCCAATTCTATGTATTAAATTCTAAAAAACGACCCTCAACATTTGGGAAGGCTAAGCCACACAACTACCGTAAATTCCGGACTATAAGACGCACCGGTCTATAAGCCGCACCTTCAAAGGTGACTATTTTTTTCTTCTATAAGCCGCACCGGACTATAAGCCGCGGGTGTTTTGATGTTTAATTACCATATGTAAAGCTTCGTGCACAGAGGGGATTGTCGGGAAATAGATGGCTGTTTGGGGAAGCTCCCATTTATTAACATTTCAACAAAACAAAAGTCAGGTCACTAATCCCCAGACAAAATCACACATTGTGGTATTTTTTGTTTTTTTTACAGTGCACACAGTGTCCGCGGTGTGGTGAAAAGAGGGCAAGAGAGGAAATTAAAACAGAAGTGGATTTATAGTTAGAAAGAGTGCTAAAGAAGAGAGAATTCCGTTTTTTATTTTTTTATTTTAGTTACTCACAGTACTATTGACCAGTCCAACTCAAAAGATATTCGGCAGTTTCACTTTGAGCTCTTGTTCCGCCGCTGTCCATCAATGGTTATGACGAGTCTCGCTGGGTACAGTACGCCAAAGCGATATCCATTGACTCGATGATGCTGTTGTATGTTGCGCGTTTCTGTTGCACCAACGCGGACGGTGAGGGGCTTCTTCCCCGCAGCCTGGAGGATGAGTTGACGGTCGGGCCAGCGGAGTAGGCAGATGAAGATGGCCCTCGGTGGCAGGCCGGGGTCTGGACGTGGCCGAGGCGCCCGGTGTGCGGGAGAAAGGAGGAGGAGGAGAAACCGCCACCTCCACAGCCAGCCACCTCACACACCCCAACTGTTTAATAGTGCCCGGCTCGCATGCCTCTCGGTCGGCTGGCCGGACAATATGCACCCCGCTGCAGCAGCAGGCAGCTTCGGGAGGTTTTCTCACTGTGTTCGGGACTTCGGCTCTAACTCGGCCAGATGGCTGGACACGAGTGAAACTCTTCACGGTTGCATTATTTTCTTTAGTGAGTGAGTGGATGGACTTCTGCACGTTTTCAAACTTGTTTTCAAGCTGCTCAAAACCTCTGAGCGATGTCGGACTTAATCGATAGTGTTTCACGGAGTAAAAGTTTAGCCCAAGCGGTGTATCTCCAGCCTCCAGCAGGTGAGTCATTTCCTCATTCATGGCGTGATTGCTTCGTCTTTTTCTTTCTGCTTACCTGTGTTGTGTTATGTTATGTTATGTTATGTTGTTAAAAGAGGGCAAGAGAGGAAATTAAAACAGAAGTGGATTTATAGTTAGAAAGAGTGCTAAAAAAGAGAGATTTTTTTTTTTTTTTTGGAAAAAATCCATAGATAAGACGCACCGTTATATAAGCCGCAGGGGGCAAAAAAGGCCAAAAAACGGGAAAAAAGCCGCGGCTTATAGTCCGGAATTTACGGTAGTTTGTTATAATCTAACTAAATGCTTCGAAGGTGACTTTACGACCGTGAGGACTCAATCAATGAATACCACGGAGATCATCCACAGGCACCTTCGGCGATCTGATTGGTTGAAGTTAACACCCACCAGCGGTGATAGACAGATGGGTCATCCAATCACCTGCCAAGTAGCTTGGAAAAAGTGCCCGCCTCCGTCAGCGGGTCTGGTGACTTCATTCCCAGATCGACTGGTTTAGTGAAACCTATGTGGAGGTATACCGTCCATCTGGCAGCGTCAGGTTATGACAAAGGCCATTTGGCTGAAATGCAGACTTACAGCAGAAATACAGACTTTTGTCTGTAACGGAGCCCACAGCATAAGAATTTCACACATGCATACTTGTACTACCGAGTGACAATAAAAATCTTGAATCTTGAATCAACAGTTTTCTTTCCTTCCTTCCTTAAACTATCTCCCTTCCTAAACTTGTGTGCATTGGTAAAGAGACCATGCTATTACAAGCCCCTTTTTTGTCAATTGTCCCCCCTCCAAGAGCACCTTGCATACAAAGGTAAATGTACGTACAGTATGTACAGAGCACGCACACACACACACACACACACACACACACACACACAGTGGTAGGGTTAGGGTACAATATGTACAGAGCACGCCAGCTGAGTGACTCTTTTACCACACAGAAGAAACATGACTTTCATTCAGTTATTCCCTACTTTAGCCAGGCAGCACTTACTTGGCATTCCACACATTCCAAGGCCAGATAGTGGGGGTTGGAGGAGGTAGTGGGGGTTGGAGGAGGTAGTGGGGGTTGGAGGAGGTAGTGGGGGTTAGAGGAGGTAGTGGGGGTTGGAGGAGGTAGTGGGGGTTGGAGGAGGTAGGGGGGTTAGAGGAGGTAGTGGGGGTTGGAGGAGGTAGTTGGGGTTGGAGGAGGTAGTGGGGGTTGGAGGAGGTAGTGGGAGGTTGGAGGAGGTAGTGGGGGTTGGAGGAGGTAGTGGGGGTTAGAGGAGGTAGTGGGGGTTGGAGGAGAACAGGTAGTGGGGGTTGGAGGAGGTAGTGGGGGTTGGAGGAGAACAGGTAGTGGGGGTTGGAGGAGAACAGGTAGTGGGGGTTGGAGGAGAACAGGTAGTGGGGGTTGGAGGAGAACAGGTAGTGGGGGTTGGAGGAGAACAGGTAGTGGGGGTTGGAGGAGAACAGGTAGTGGGGGTTGGAGGAGAACAGGTAGTGGGGGTTGGAGGAGAACAGGTAGTGGGGGTTGGAGGAGAACAGGTAGTGGGGGTTGGAGGAGAAGCGTTCATAACTCCCATCCAAAAGAGTCAAGTGGGGGAAATGCCGCACATGAGAGCACATTTTGCACAAAATGAAACCAATGATCATCAGGGAGCTGAGGAATTGAATGTTGTAAATGAATTCAAATACTTAGGTGTTATGTTAGACTCCACACTCTTGTTCAGGAGTCATGTCAAAATGATCTCGAAAACGATTAAATTTAATTCATGTAATTTTAGACAAATAAGGTGTTCCTTATCTAATAGTGCTGCTCTGATGTTCCTGCATTCCATGATACTCTCACATATGAGCTACTGCTTAACCAGTTGGTCTATGACAGGCTCAACAATTCTTAAACCAATCGAATCACTTTACAAAAAAGCATTAAAAATCCTAGATAAAAAACCCTTCACCTATCATCACTGCAATATTCTAACCAAATTCAACATGCTAAGCTTTGACAACTTCAGGAAATTCACCTCTGCCTGCTTGATATACAAAGTCCTGCATGGCCTAGCGTCTCCACCTCTTTTAACCTTTATTAAATATAGATCTACTGCCAATCCGACCCGGCTAACTAGAGCCATCACCAACAGGGATTGTGAAGTTCCGCTCAGAAGAACCCTGTTTGGTCAAAACGTGCTATCCTTTAAAGCAGTGATCCTCACTATTTCTTCGATGAGAGCAGCACTGGCAGGACAAAGTCAATAGGAGAGCCACTTTTACCGCAAAACACCAAAAGCCACCCCAACCAAGCACATCTGCCTACCATTTTTTTGTTTGATTGTTTTCCACACACACACACACACACACACACACACACACACACACACACAGAAAATCTTTCAGGCCTGGAGGGATTTCGAAACGTACCCCGACCGCAACGGTGGGGGCCATCGCTGGCGACGCTGAAGTTTTATCTAACCTGTTCACATCTATGTTCGCAATGGCATCCCTAGTATCATCATACTATTATGGGATGCGATGTGAACAGTTGTATTATGGGATGTGCGTTTCCCAGGCAACGACACACGTTGACACGTTTTGGAACAGCGCTGCACGCTGGCACAATACTCCTAAAAGCAAAATTTTTATTGTTTTGAATGATTTGGCACCTTCTATTACTGTCAACACCAGTATTGTTGTATTGTAATAATATGCCATAAAGGTTTATTGACATTTTGGGGAGAGCAGGGGGGATGAAATCTTAAAAAAAAAAAAAAAAATTTAGAGCCGCCAACTAAAGCTTCGAGAGCCACGCAATGAGGAGCTAGGCTTTAAAGGAAGCGCTGTATGGAACAGCCTACCTCCCTCTATAAGGGGTAGCTCCAGCTTGGCCACCTTCAAGGGCCATCTGAAGGCGTGGCTGAGAATTAACCAGTCTTGTGACCATGTGTGATTGTGCAGGATGCTCACACATGTACTAACTTTTACATTAATCATTTATTTTTCCTTTTCTCTCTTTTACTAATTGTACTATTACTGATATGTAATGTATATGCAATGTGTATCATCACACTGTTGAGATGACTTGGGGTTTCCCAGGTCATTTTTCTTATTGCATTTATACTATACAATGGCGTTCGTCCTTTCGCTAAGAAGTAGCAGCATTATGAGCAAAGGCTTGTTGGCATGTTGTCTCCTTACTGTACTGATCAGTGAGACAGCCCCTTACACCAGGCAGCATGTTGGACTGAGAGACAGAGACAGTGGACCATAGTCTTTTAGTGGCATCTGCTGGGCGGAAGTTGAAGAACACATTAGGATCTAATTCAACATCCATTCTCCTGTGTGATATTTTTTAAACCATTGAGAGGTCTGAGATTTGCTGCAGGGTATTGTGCATCATTTCATCAATTCCCATAAATCTAGTGCTTAAAATCCAACCAATGTTTGCACCGCTGTAGAACACCGCCAATGCAGACGACTGGCCAGATGCGCTGCATCAATGGACCGAGTCCGACTTCCGCTGGAGTGTTGCATCGGCCCTCACGGTTTCTCCCGTGTCGGGGGTTGGCTATATTCTTTGGTTGCTAGTAGGGATGGCGAAAATGAAAAAACTAAATTGACCACAACCAACCCGCATTAACCGATCATTAATCGGTTAACCAAGAACATTAAAATGCGCTATTTGACTGTCTGTGACCGTCTGAAATGGGAATCTTTTTTTATGTTAATTTTTGCTTGCACGTTACAAATATACATACTTCAGCATGCGCTGGGAGGCGTCAGCAGTGATGTTAACTGGGGTCGTAAGGTGTTTCGGGTCTGTTCAACATCATACACCCTCGCCCAGTAGACCCAGCCGAGGCCGATTAAGCCCCCGACCCGCATCCCAGAAGCAGCCGCTCACGGATCAGCCTTCCTACTCTGTCTGCAACGTTGCCCGCGGAAGGGTCGATCACGCCCAATCCACTGCAATAGAGTCAGTGCTACACCGCAGCATTGCAAGACCCTTCGGTGCATGGAGGCAAGTATGCTGACACAACCACAGTAAATTCTTCACTTTCCTGAGAGTGATTTACATACTTAAAGTCGAACTGAACCTGTTCGTCACGTGCATAATGCATCCGTTTCAGACTGAAAACATAGTTTGTCTAAGATGACAGGTTGAGAGGCGGGTCATAGTATCATGTCGATGATTTTATTTGACAATTCTGGGGACTGGATTGGGCTTTGGCCAATCCTGGCGTGTTCCGCCTCCAAATCGAGTGGGATTCAGTGTGTTGTGGCGCTCCCCTCGGGAAGACCCTTTTGACGGGAGGTTAGTGGCTGAGTGGAGCTCAGCGACCCGCAGGCAGCCAGCTGCCTTCGTGTTGCTGAGCGGAGAGTGCAGCACGTCGGCCTAGAATCGCCGAAGTGCGACCCCTAACAACCAAGCTCTCGGATGCGCACGCCATTATCGCTACGATATCCCTGGAATGCGCGTTTTAACGAGCCAGTTACATTTCTTTGCATTCTCAGAGATTATAGTTTTTGTTTTTTGTTCATGTTTCTAACAATTGGCCAAGTTAGTAGTTAGTTTATGGGATAGGAATTCTGCCAGATGACAGGCACTAGGCGCCATTTTCTACTTCATTTGGAAGAGAAAATTATCCAGAAATGAAGATTTGATTGACATCTGCATGTCGTGATATGATTGGTTGAAATGGGGTAGAAATTTGATAGTACTAGGTGACGTCAGCAAACTGTACATTACTGTTATCAATGAAATCTTGAAAAATGAACTTTTGATGTGAAAAAGTGTGAAAAACTAAAGAAATTACCGGTAGATTGTTGTGATTTTGTTTGCATACATTATTAAATACCGTAGGTGCACTGCATACCCAGGTATTTGAACTAAAATAAAATAAAAGTCATTTTTGGGTTCAGCTCGACTTTAAGAGTAAATCCACTCAGAGTTTGAGCACAGAAGTCTCAAATTTGAGTTTGCTTAAAACCTTAGCTTGAGAGTGTGCTATTATCTTTGTTTGTGTCTAGCATTGAGTTATTACAGTATGTATTCACCTTATGTAGCCACACCCATTTGACCCAGCTGTAAGGTCTGAACATAAGGTGTATACTGTGTTCATTTGTCAAACTTCTGTAACACTTATTTTCAAAATACTGGGGGGGGGGTGAATATTATGAATAAAGGACTGAGAGGTTGATGTGCTCTACACTTCCTTGTTCTCTCTCCCTTTGCAGCAACAAATAAGACACTCTTACCTGTAGCGATAATATACAGTGAGTGGTGGAATGAGGGTCGGCAGCAGGGCAGACTGGCAAAACTGTCTGTTTATCTAACTGTTTACCAAAAAAAAGGGGGGGTAGGCTATTCGGGAAATATTGCAATATTTTTCAGTTACACCAGAAGTGATCCTACCTGGCTCCGCTGACGTCCACTCCAACCATCAGCTGTCCATTGAGGGACAGGAGTTCGTCTCGGAGTTTGATGGCTCCACAGCAGGCGGCCGGGCTCCTCTTCCTCACCTCCGTCACCCAGAGGCAGCCCACCTCCAGGACGGGCCCCGTAGGTCTCCTCCTCCTCCGGCTGCCCTTTGGCCTTCCCTCTGGGTCCCCAAAGATCGGGATGTTCCCAAAGCTCAGGCCAAACTCAGCCACGTCCCCTCCAGACTTATGAAGGCAAACAGCACAGACTTCCACCTCTACAGCCTCCCCGGATGAGGGGGCTCTGTCAGCCTCCCTGGAGGAGGGGGGTTTGTCAGCCTGGGTGAAGTTGAGCTGGATGTACTCCACCAGCTTGTGGATGGCAGCCAGGCAGAGGACCATGTCCCCCCCAGTAACACTGCTGGAACTGCTGCTGCTGCAGACACTATCAGGCTCCCCATGCTGAGAGGACTCCTGGAGGAGGGAGAAGAAGAGCAGCCACATGCTAGATGAAATGTGATGACATTGTTTCATGCATTAGTAGGACTGGATTCCTGCTAGTTTGCTTAGCACACTGGTGTACTCACCACATTATGAAATAATAAGTAAGGGTTAATGCACGACGAGGTGTCCATTATCACTTTTTAAGGGACGACGCGAGAGGCGTGAACCGGTCCGAGGCGCCAGCCGAGGAGCGGTTGCTTCCGCGAAGTCCAAAATAGTCCCCTCGAGATTAGGCTATCATTGGATAAAATGGCTGCTTAGTTTCTACACCTGGCAAAATTCTAGAATCAAGCTAACTAATAATTTGGCCAATTGTAGCCTATGTAACAACATACAAAATAAAACGGCAATGTCTAACGCCATGTAACTGGGTCGTTTAAACTCGCTTTCCAGGGAATTGCGTTAACGTCTGCGGATCTTATAAGATGTACAGTAAATGGCGCGAGGCAGGAGTAGAGTGAAAACTATCTGCTTTCAGTATGTTGGAGTCCAGGTATGTTTTGTACAAGGACGTCTCTCAGTGTGTTGCTGCTAACTCCCCATTTCGTTGTTTTGTTTTTGTCGATCTCGTCTTTTTCCTCTTTGACTTGATTTGTATAAGAGGCAGCGCGCGCTCTCCCAGAGCGCCTGGCTGCTGGTTGCTGTAAGTTGTAAACAGAGGGTTTGACAGTTGACAGCTGAGAGCCCGGCTTCTGTCAGCTGACCAGATGAAGGGCGCAGCTCGCCCCAGCGCGCGTCACTTAATGGCTCAGAGCCGGCTTCTGTCAAATAAGGGTGTATTCACACCTGTAGGTCGTTTACTTTGTTCCGATTCAGGTACTTAATTGATATAATTGTTGCATTTGTGCCTTGGTTCGTTTGTGTTCACACAGCCACAAATGAAACGGTCCAAATAGTATTGTCAAACTTCCTGGATTGGCCAGCAGAGACTCTGATAGGCTAATAGCCTCTCGGGATGGACAAAATAATTCCCAGAGATTTTCCTATATGATTATAAAAATGCGTTTTGTTAGACCTACATTTTAGGCTATGTCGGGCGTCCGCCGTGCGAGGAGAGAGAGAGAGAGAGAGAGAGAGAGAGAGAGAGAAAGAAAGAAAGAAAGAAAGAAAGAAAGAAAGAAAGAAAGAAAGAAAGAAAGAGGGAGGGATCGGGAGAGAGAGGGAGAAAGTTCTTTATTTATTTATTAATGTATGCTATGTAGCCTATGTAAGCCTATGTATTTATTTAGCCTATTTAGGCTATTGGGAATTTGGAGATAGAAGATCAAAGACCCTCGCAAATTCTGCTATTAGGCTACTATCACGGAGATGAGGATTAGCCGAGACATAGGCTATATGAACACCTGTCCTGTCAGGAATAAAATATTAATAAATAATTTAATAATAACGGACATTTCGAGGAAGACATGCAATCAGTCTGATTGTCTGATTGAACCAGACAATCTTATCACAAAGAAGGCTGGCTCTGATTACCACGATTTGTTTTCATTTATTGAATGGAGACCAGAGAGAGGGAGAGAGAGGGCGGTGTGCTGCGCAGCACACCGCACGCAAAATCCGTAGAGATTCAACACATTAACGTTGCTTCCCATGGTCCGAGGTAAGTTGATTGAGTTCAAACTGCTGATGTGATGATCCAAAAATCCCCCAAAGTTTATCGATGCAAGTCACAAGTCGCCAAAACAGGATCTGAAAGATGTTGTTTTTAAACGATAAAAATGTTCGTTCTTCAGGCCATTACGCACAGCGCAGCTGACTACGGCAGCTGGTTTATCCAAAAATGCGCACCGTTGACTGCTGTTGTGGCGGATCGAGGTCGGCTCACGTTCTCACCACAAACGAACCGCACCAGAGTTCGTTTGGAAGCGGACCGAGACCACCCTTTCTTGGCGATCTCGGTCCGCTTGTTTTGTCCCGCATCCGAGTGCGATTGCTGTGTTCACACTCCCCCAAACGAACCGCACCAAGGGGGAAAATGCTCTCCGTTTCGGAACAACTGCTCCAAACGAGATAGGTGTGAATACACCCTAAGAGTTATTTTTGATAAAATGAGCACACAGGGGTGATTAAATAGTTACTTTGACTGACTCAATTTTTTTCTCAACTTCCAAAAGTGTCATATTAACCCTTAACGGGGGTATAGAGCTAAAACTGCTCTCTTGATAACACTGTTGAAACTATGGCGCATTGATATGAATGGTGAACAGACCATTTGGCTGAACGACTTTACCAACTGTACATTATCACTTTTTAATGGACACCCTGCAGCCAATCAGAATCGAGTATTCACCCAGACCATGGTATAATGCGAAATTATGAGACATTGTAATTTTTGAAGCAAATATATAGCTGGAACTACTTTCCTGACAAAACCGGAAGTCCTGGCTTTCAATTGGCTTCGGAAATTACAATGTCTCGTAATTTTACATTATTATTTCATAATGTGGTGAATGCATGAAACACAACATGTACACAAGAGTACATAGGAGCGTTTTGCCGCTGTTGGAATGTGTATTTGGTGACTTAACGTGCATAGGCTAGCCATTCCTGCAGACTACCAGTCATTGTGCTAAGTTAACTAGCATGAGGGGCGCTACTTTCTACTGCATGCACAAAGAAGAGCAGGGCATCTAGAGCAACACAAACTGAAGTCAAATTATTTGTATGTAAACATACTTGGCCAATAAAGCTGATTCTGATTCTTCTTGTCTTACTATCGGGAATATGGCAAATAGGTGAATCTCCCAAAATGTTGGCGTGCTCCTTTACATCCCCTCCATGCGTTTCTGAGTCATATTGTAAACGTATTGTAACATATTGTAACGTTATCAATAATCAATAATCAACTCAAGGCGGATTCCATTTCTGCACTTAATTTCCAAGACGTACAGCTGCTGATGGCTTGGCCGCAGTCACGCCAAATCCTACGCCAATCCCGCAAAACCCCGCTAGCTCTCTCTCCTTAGCTTCACACCACCGCCCTCTTCTCCTGCTCCACAACAACTCCCTTCAGTTCCTCTGCCCTCTCCCATTCAATCCCCGGAGGAATACAACACGTGACTAGCACTACGCAGAGAGACGTTCAAGACTATACAGTCTTAAATCTTAATGTCTTAATCAGTCTTAATGTATGGATAAATAAACCCCACACAAACCAGCCCTCTACAATATTATTTGACAAACAACTTAATCTTCTGCTGAAGTTCAAAATGTTAAAGGTGCTGGAAGCGGTATTAAAATAAAATAAAATAAAAATACCGCATCAGATGTACAGATGTTTGGTGTTTCAGGAGTAACCAACATCGCCATTTGCAACATTTTGTGTTGCAAAGAGCTTTCTTCTGTGCTGCACTTTCTTGCTGAAACTTTGTTTGTAAGTTTTATATGTCTTGTTTTTTCTCTCTGTTAGTTTGAAGTGTGTAGATATTCCTAACCAGTGATACTTGACCTGTTTAAAACCTGTTCATTGCTCACAGCCTGGCCTGAGGTGGCCAGCCACTGTGGTTAGACGCTGATTGCTGGAAGGTGTGGCCTGACTCCCTGTTGAACCAGTATTTCTCAGCATAGTCAGTCTAGAGCGGCAGCTCTAGCAGCAGCCTCTGGGCATGAAGACTCTGGGCACAAAGGGAGTCTATCTGTGGGAGTCCATCGAGGGTAGGCCAGAGAATAGAGTTTTTGTTACTTCTCTTTGTCTAACTACTTGCTCATCTACCTAACTATGTGTCTTTTCCTCATCCCTGTAACCTCAGCCCAAATCTGGGCGATTTCAACATCCAGACCAAGGTAACCTTGCAATCTCTGCCTTTCCTTAACTTCTTCTCATCCTTCGACCTCTACCTCTCTCCAACCTCACTGTCTGTGACTCCTCTTCCTCACTGTGACTCATCCGACCACCACTTTATAACATTCTCCCTTCCCACCTCCTCCTCTCTCCTCCAAACCATCTCACCTGACCTATCTCCCTTCCTCACTACTCTCAACTCCTTTCTGTCCTCAGGTCTTGTTTTGGCTACTCTAAAGACTGCTAGAGTCAAGCCTCTGCTTAAGAAACCCTCCCTTGACCCTACTGCTATTCAGAACTACAGACCTGTCTCTCTTCTCTCATTCCTTTCCACACACAAAAAAACTTTACCACTCTATTCCTTCAAAGGGTCAGAGAGTGGAGGTTGTCCAGGAGTTTAAATACCTGGGTATTATTTTAGATAGCAACCTCTCGTTCAAAAAGCAGATAAAGAAAACTGCAGGGACTGTCAAACGTAATCTTCGGCAATTTAGATTAATTCGATGTCAGCTGAACACAGATGTGGCGAAACTGTATCTTCATTCTTTCATTTTATCACATCTGTCTTACTGTGCCACTACTTGGTCCCAGGCCAATAAAACAACAACGCAGCCACTCTTTACTCTATTCAAGCAAGCGCTGAAGGTCCTGGATAAAAAACCTAACAGTTATCATCATTGTGACATTATCAAGAAATATAACTTTCTAACACTTGAGAATTTTCTGTTGATGGCAAATGTCTGTTCCATGGCCTTGCCCCCCCCCCGCCCCCCGCCTTTCAACAAATTATTGACAAATCGCAACACCAGTGTGAGAACTACAAGAGCCTCCACTAGAGGGGACTGTTGCGTGCCTTTTAGATTGACTAAATTCAGTCAATCTGCTTTCACAGTCAAAGCGGGCGGCTGTGGAACACCCTGCCAGCAGTAATTAAAGGCTGCAGTACTCTCAGAGGTTTTAAATCCTCTATTAAGAAGTGGCTGAGAGAGGGTCAGTCTTGCGGCCACCTATAGTAGAGCCATATGAATTCTGTGTTTTGCTTTTTACGCTCATTTTACCATCAGAAATAGTGTCTAATATGTGGGGATGAATAAATGTCCACAATTTAATAAGATATAACAATCAATTTACACACAGTGTAATAGTGCACAATTTTTAACAAGTGATTCAAGTCAGAAATACAGTAGATGACTGTACAAAACATTCTATATAATTTTTATGTTTGTAAAGTGCTTTTAAGCTTCTCATTGTGTCTCAACAACTGTAAACAAAACATTCACTTCAAACATAAGAAGATGGTTCAAATACTATTTTATTTTGAAAGTTATAACAGGAAGTGGTGGTGTTTATCTTTGCTAACTTGAATGAGTCAACGTGAGTTGAAAACGGCAAGTGTCAACTGAATAAGAATACACAGCCACAATTGAAACTTTTCCAGCTTGTCCATCATGTGCAAAAGTGGATATTTTTCATCTTTCATTCCCTGTTGCCATCACTACAGTCGGAAGGCTTTGACTAGGAAGGCAAGTAACATCAACACTGAAAACTGTGTCTACAAAGTATTGAGCTAACGTGATCAAGACAGTCTGCAAGTAGTTAACGTTATGCTAACGTTTTAAACGAACAACATAACAGAATTGAATAGAATAGTGAGAAGGTCTAACGATGCAGAATCATTCACAGCTGACATCTAACGTTAACGTTATAGGCTACTTCACCGCTATTGCTGGAATGCTTGGAATGCACTTGTTAATGCACTCGTTAACTATAGTTACGTTACTGCAGAGTGACAGAGTCCACTGTATAGCTGCGTGTGAGGGAGAGAGTGTGTGAGACATCACCTTATTAACATTATATATTGAATTTCAGCCCAATTATGGCAAATTCTGCAGTATTCCACGTTTTACAGTGGATTCCATTTTTATTGGTCAATTCCGTGATTCCGTCCGCGATTCTGTTAACACGGATTTCATATGGCTCTACCTATAGTCATTGGTGTGGTCTCATATACTATTTCTTTCTGTGCTATGACATTATTTATTTTTTACCACTACCTCATTTGCCAATGTGTGATTTTAGTGGATTGCTATCTACCTCTATGTATTATATTTTACTGTTATGCGCATTGTATATGTATTATCTTGCTAATAGTAAGTATCATTTTTTGTCATGTATCTTGATTGTTTAGACATTAGGATTTTTTTTTAATTGCTGTATTTGATATGTACTGTGTGCGCACAGGACTCTGTGTGCCCAGGGACTACAGATGCAAATTAGCTTTTAGCTATCTCTGGTGCCATATATTTATTGTGTACTGTCCCTGCTTAAATAAACAATAAAGATAAAGATAAAGGTTGTAGCTGTCATAGATTATGTTGCATAGTTGATTTCTCTATTGTTGACAAAATGTGTTACTGTAAGTTGCTGTGGATAAAAGTGTCTGCCAAATGACGTAATGTAATGTAACGTAATGTAATTTGCCGCGGTGCACCACGACGGTATAAAAAATCTAGGCTGCAGTAATACATGGAGAGGATAGGTGGCAGCAGAGTACTTGAATCCTTTTAGGACGATACACTCTGTGAGCACAATGGCAAAGTGGCGCTGTCCATTTTTCGGTTCATTGACTCCACAGGAAGCAATATTTTTTTTCGGATGATGGCGAAGGCTGGAAGCACCCTCTCTGCCTGTGATTGGCCTAGCGTCAAACGGTCATCCAATCACATTTGCTTGGCTATCCTGCGTCTCTTTCTACTGTCTGTGGTCAGACAGACAGCAGTTTTGCTTGGTAGCATATAGGCATGGGTCGATTTCCGGTTTTACCGGTTCGGTTCGGTATACGAGCCCAAACCGGTTTGATCACGTGCAAACCGGAAAAACCTTAAAGTCCCTGGAAACCAAAATCCACAAAAACGTTCTAACTATGTTATTTAGGGTCTTATGTTAGTAATTTTGTGCCTCCGAAATTATTATACATTACTTTCAACCCAAAGCCTTAAAATCGACACTTTTCTACAAGATTCTACAAAGTACTTCCTCATTGAAGACAGCAGTGCGCGAGGTGCTAAAACGCAGGAGCTTATGACGTCATAAGCTCTATATAACCTTTGTACACGCGCGCAATCCGCACCCACCCTCCTTTTTTTATTTTTTTATTTTTTTTATTAACAATATAGATGTACAAAATATGTCAGACAGACAATCACACATCACCATACTTAACACATTGAGTGCCACAGCGCTTCAGTAAAATTGTCTGGAGCCTGTGCCAGATTCACTTCCATTCAGTTGAAAACAGCTATAGAATTTTTTCTATTAGGGCTATATTGACAGGGCTGGACTCTAATGAAACATTGGACAGTCCTGCTTCTTCCAAAGAAGAAATTTTGTTTCTAGACAGTTCCATTATGAAATGACAGCCTCTGAAAGAAGAGCACTTTCAAGGGTTTTCTGCTTTTTTTTTTTTACTTTTCAAGATAAAGTCACTTTTATGAATACTTTTTGCACTCTAATTTCAAGCACATTCACTGACTCTGGCTGGTGTTTTCTGATGTGGTGGCGTGGTGTGGTTCTGTGCAGCCTGCGTGCCCCCCCCCCCCCCCCCCCCCCCCCCCCCCTCGAGCTGCGGGCTCCTCCCCACACGCACACAGTCTGTTTTCGCTTCCTCCGTTTTTGCCCCGGGTGGATCCCAGCGCAACAAGGAAATGGCAAACGGGAGTTACGGGACTGAAGGAAAAGGTTTGGCCGTTCGGCTTCGGGTGCTGCCTTTCTGGCAGGGAATCGTGTGGAGGAACTATATGCAGACGGATGGACAGAAGCAGAAGAGCTCAGTTGTGGGCGCGGATGCAGCCAACTGTCAGCTGCAGACAGAGCAATCTATATGGCTCTGGCTGCAGCATGCATCGGTTTCCCCTTTGATCACGGCTTTTTTTTCGCTTTCTCCTGCACAAAGTAAAGGATCTGAGGTGGGTGGCGCAGCTCCCGTGTAGATGTTTAAGGTGGCGCCGTGTGATCCCTTGAAGGGATTCATGCTCACTGGCTGGGTACGACCTTAAACAGCAGAATTATGGAATAATATGAATTATGATTTTAGGACGTCCACAGACGTCCTTGGCACTCCTCGTTACTTTTTTTTAGGACGTGCACAGACGTCCTTGGCACTCAATGTGTTAAGAGCTATAAACAAACAAATGAATAAGACATACACCCACCCTCCTTTTGTCCGTTCTTTGCCCCCAGTGACAGCGTTCCCTCGCTGTCCGTCTCCCTCCCACTCTGTGTGCCGTCGTGCCAAGCGCTATGCTTCTCTCTCTCTCTCTCTCTCTCTCTCTCTCTCTCTCTCTCTCTCTCTCTCTCTCTCTCTCTCTCTCTCTCTCTCTCTCTCTCTCTCTCTCTCTCTCGGGACTAGTGAGAGAGAGAGCACAGAGAGAGACACACAGGCTGGTGACGCGAGGTTACTCTCTCTCACACACACACACAAACAGACACAGTAGCAGCAAGTCTCTCTCTCTCTCCCTCTCCGAGCAACGAACACACACATACACACACACACACTCGTGCTGTGGACACACAGCACGAGTGCTGTGTTCGACACACAGCACGAGTGCTGTGTTCGACACACAGCACTCGATCTCTTTCTCCGTTTCCCTCCCCCCCTCTGTCTCCACTCAATCTCTTTCTCCGTTTCCCTCCCCCCCTCTGTCTCGCGCTCTCTCTCTCTCGGAAAACCTGCTGCAGACGGGACATGCCCACACAGTCCGCGGGAGAAAATACACTCTAAAAAATAATTGATTCTCATTAGTTTTGCCACGACTGTCAAACCTAAATTTATATACTTTGCGATGTTCATCATCGTTCAAATTTGGCTGGTGGCTTATTAACATATGGTCCTGTGATGTGATGACCTCAAAATGCTAAATAATAAAGAAATATTTCTGGTTTCCAGGGACTTAAAAAAAAAAAAAAAAAAAAAAAAAAGATTTTTTTAGTTTTTTTTTGCCAGTCCATTCTGATTGCACTATTGTTCGTATTAGCCTCTTCTCAAGTTGCACTAGTAGGCAAAAGTCTTATTTTGTTTATTATGTTGATGTTTGAAGAAAAGTTAAGCTGAATAGTTATGAGAAATAAAAACAGTGTGTTGTTACAGTTAAAATGTTCTGCTTATTTGTATTCAGTGTTCGTGCTGGTTGGCAGCATACCAGCTTAGAGGTGCATTATCGCCACCAACTGCAGTCGCTTTGATACGTTTTTTTGGGGAATATCGAACCGGTTTCAAAATGTTCAAACCGACCCATGCCTAGGCCCTATATTGTGTGAATTTGTGAGTTTTGAAGTTTATAAGGCAGCTCAGCTGTAAGCCAATCCATTCTGATTGCACTGCTTGTGTTTTTATTAGCCTTTTCTCAAGTTGCACTATAGGCAGAAGTCTTATTTCATTTATTATTTTGATGTTTAGAAGAAAAGTTGAGCTGAATAGTTATGAGAAATAAATACAGGGTGTGTTTGTTACACAGGTGTCCTGCTTCTTTTTATTCAGTATCATTGCTGGTTGACAATACCAGCTTAGAGGTGTATTATCGCTATCAGGTGGACTGAAGTTGCACTACAGACAGTTATGGGCCACACGGGAGCCCTGCTTAAAAAAATTTTTTTTTTTTTTTATTACAAAAAAAATCGGTATACCGGTTTGATCCGGTTTAGACGGCAATATCGAACCGGTTTTAAAATTTTCAAACCGACCCAGCCCTAGTAGCATACATGAAAGACGCCACTGTGTGTTTATGTTTTTGATCTCTGGTTTATAATGCTGCCGCTACTCTTGGCAGTGCACGTATGTAGCCTACAGACAAAAAGAAAAGAAAAGATAAAATATTAATGAGAATTGATCAAGGGTTATATAAAAACAGTGTCAATGCCCATTTACTCATTCTAACACAAGAGTGACATGTATTTGAATTGAAATATTAATCAGAGCAACAATGTGATTGAATTTGGAATGACAAGAAACAAATACACGTCTGTGCAATAGGCTAAGTAGGCCTAAATAACTCAGATATAGGGTTTGCAATTGTAACGTTCCATATAATGAAGTATCTCATGCTTGTTCATTTAATGATTGTTTTGCACCTGCTGCTCACGTTATGAACAAATGCTTAGATGACCATAGCCTCAGCAACAACTAACTGCAGTCATGTATGAATGTTAGCTGTCCAGCAAACACTAATAGGAATCATGCTTGGAAGTAGCCTACTTTTCCCCCTGCTGCATCGTGACATTGAATGAAACTATGTTTAGGCTCGTTTGAGATACTTCTGGCTCGCCTGGAAAGAAGGTGGGAGCAGCCGATTACAGTCAGCCAATCAGAGGCAGAGAGGGGGCGGGTCATGGCTTCGCCTAGCCTTCGCCATCATGGGAAAAAAAATATCGCCCGCAGGAAGTGAAAGAAGAAGTTAGCCAACCCTATTTTTGTTTTTCTTCGGTTGCTAACAGAAAGTTAACAGAAACATTGGAGATGGATGGATGGATGGATGGATGGGGCAAGGGTTCTGAGAGTTGGGGAAAAGTCTGAGCTGGTGTTACTTCAAACCAAACCTGGCAAGGATGCAGTGGATTTGTTTAGCATTCACGTTAGCTGTGGCTAGCGAACGTTAGCTCTGCTGACGTGGCCTACACAGGCAGCAGCAAATGAAACGTCCAGGGATTATGTCTTTAACTCCAAAAACAACCCTCTAACTGCTAACCGGGAGCTAAGTCCGACTATAAACCATAATATCCGTATCGTTTCACCTTTGATTGATTTTTCTTACACCAGATTAAAGAAAACATGTATGTGATATTGACTGATGCCCTATTCGGTCATGGTTTATAGTGGGACTTAACATGCCTGGCCCATTCACTTCAATAGAACTGGCCCCAATGCTAAATTCAACACTAACATGTCTGTCAACATAAAGGCAAAAAGTGGGACGCCTTTAGACCCAGGGCCAGTCATTGCTACTGGTTAGGGTTAGGGTTAGTCAGTCATTGCTACTGGTTAGGGTTAGGGTTAGTCAATCATTGCTACTGGTTGTTCATGTAAAAGAGTAGCGAGGCAGGGAAACTAATGCTATTTCTTTATCTAACGTAGCACATTTCAAACATAATGGCACTTACTGGGCTTTACAAAAAACATATACAAGCCTATGTGTCATTCATTGTTGGGAGGGTTAGGCTACTTTTCAAATATATATTCCACTACAGAACACTGAATACATGCCCTAAAATGTATTTTGTAATGTATTCCATTAGAATACTCAAGTACCGGTACCTATTAGGAATACTTTGGAATACTTAGATTTAAGGTTTTAAGCTTTAAAACATTACATAATAATAATAATAATCATCATCATCATCATCATAATAATAAAAAATACTAATAATAAAAAAGAAAATGATAATAATAATAATAAAGACATGTATAAAAAAAAAGATACTTTAGTACTTTAGCATAAAGAGATACTCAACAACCCAAATCAGAGGTATCAGCTCAGCCATTGGTCATGTCAGTTTTTCAAAAAGGGGCGGGCAGGTTTGAGACTTTTGAATCCGCCCACTCCACATTTGGATAGGATGAACTTTTGTGGGGTGGGCAAATTTCAGAGCCAATGGCAGACCTCTGTGCAGTTCCTGCTCGCGCATGTGTGGTTTCATTCACAGCCAGCCTCCGTTGTAAACAGACTGCTCCTCCAAAACTGATCACAACAACAGCAGAGCCAGGGCAGGTTAGCCCTAGCCTAGCAACATAGATTGATAGTAAACTACCAGAAACACAGTTATCTTTATGATCTTTTAATAATGTTAGTAGAGGCAAATTTTAAGAAATTCCCTCAAGGCATTCCTGAGAGATCACGTTAACGAGCATGAGTTGTCATGATGGTGGTGGGAGTCTGCTATTTTAGAAAGGGGGAAGCAGTTACCTTGTAGTGGTTGTTGTCATGACGGTGGTGGGAGTCTTGGTCAGGTATTGTGGTCTGAGCCCTGAGCCAGTCCTGCAGCAGTGGGAGGAGGTTGTGGGCATTGTCCTGAGTGATGGGCATCCTGGCATCCTGCCAGGACCTGCAAGCACTTCAACAACCCCTGGTGTCTGCGTGTCAGGCCATCTATACACAACACAGATGGGAAAGGTACACTCATTGTAGAAGTACAGTTACACTTACTTGTGTAAAAAAATACTGGTAAAAGTAGAATTACTGATTCAACAGCACTTTGAGATTTATCTTAAATGAAAAGTACATGACAAATAAAATGTATTATTATTATTATGTCTACGCAAACAAAAGTAAAAAAAAAGTACAGGCTCTCAAATGTCTGTCGGCTGTTTCTGTGCAAAGCCAGGGATGTACACAGTCACGCCACCGACTTTGTCCCAGTCAGGTGTAAACGGTGTATAGGGCAGAGCTCATTCCTCTACACAGCAGCTGTGCTGTGGAACAGCCTGCCCACAAACATTAAGACTAGTTTATCTTTTTCCTCTTTTAAATCTTCTGTAAAGAGCTGGATCAGGAGCAGCAGATCCTGTTTTTTAGGTTTTTTTACTGACTGTTCTCATTAGGCCTTTTGTACTGCTTTTATTATTGTGTATCATATTTTTAGTCTCCCTTGTTTCTCCTTCCTCCAGCGTGGTGGACACACACACACACACACACACACACACACGCACGCACGCACGCACGCACGCACGCACGCACGCACGCACGCACGCACGCACGCACGCACCCCCATAGTCTTTGACACCTGCACTTTAAAACATGCACTTATATTCTTACACACTCACACGCACCCATACATTCATTCACCAGTTCATATTCCACACTGACACCTCAAGGACCGCAAAGGAAATAAGCTTCTAGCTTTATTGTGTTTATCCTTTTGATGATGGTGTTTCTGACTGTATATCTAATGTATACATGTTTTTCATTATCAATAAAGATGTCAAAATCTAAATCAAAGGTTATGGAGTATTTATTTATTTATTTTTTATTTATTAGTTTAGTTGTACAGGGACAGTGCACATCAATCAACATTGCTGCAAATGTGCCAGTTTTAGCTGGATAGCTAATTTTCAACTGCAGTCCCCTGGGCAAGGTGTTGATTGCCGGATAAAAACAGTAAAAACAAAGACGAATGTCAGATGTTGCCTAGTCTTCCTTGGCCGGCCCGTGGGTGGGTACGCCAATCACCAAGGTGTGCTCTGATGCAATCATCATCATGGTTGTAAAGGTATTTTTTTAACCCATTGATACCTGATGCATCCCTTTAAGACTCTGAACCACAGGAGGTACGGTGTTGCAGTGGTAAGCACTATCGCCTCACAGCTCGAAGGTCGTGGGTTCGATTCCCACCTGGGCCGATGTGAACACTGAAGGAATGCGTGCCCGTCCGCATGTCCTCGAGTGCCCACCACCCGGGTGGGGTCGGCAAAATGGCCTTTCTGTGTGGAGTTTGCATGTTCTCCCCGTGCCTCCCGGGGGTCTCCTTCATATAGGAACCCCCTTCACAAAAACATGCAACATCCTTGTTGCTTATATGGTTCCTCCTCTGATCGTTAAGGGTGCCTGTTCAGAGGGAGGGGAACTGGTTGGAATAGCGTGAACCTCCCACGTGCTATGTCCTACCGGTGAAGCTTCCTCGGGCAGGTGAAAAGAAGCGGCTGACTTGACTGCCCATGTCTCGGAGGATGCATGGAATCAGTCTCGGCTCTCCCCAGATCGGCAGAGGATGGAGTAGCAACCAGGATTGAGTAATTCAAATGAGCACTAAAACGGGGGATAAAAATGGGATAAAAAAATCGGGGGGGGGGGGGGTGGAAATTAAGAAAATAAGACTGCGAACCACGTCACGCGGTTCGCGGTCTTGAAGGGATACACACACAAATGAGGGATATACATCTCCAGCACACTCACCTGGCAGGACAACACCACAAGCATCATCAAAAAAGCTCACCAGTGGCTGTACTTCTTAAGGAAGCTGAAAAGGGCGGGGCTGAACTCCAACATCCTCAGCTCCTTCTACAGGTGTGTGGTGGAGAGCACACTGACACCATGCATCACCGTGTGGTATAGCAGCTGCACGGTGGCAGAGAAGCAGGCGCTGCAGCGGGTGGTCAACTCCTCTCAGAGGACCATCGGCTGCAGCTTATCACCCCTGTCAGACATCTATCCACCTTATTTTTGAATGCCCCACTGTAAAAAAAGAACCATGGGTACAAGGTCCGGTTTAACGTGACTCATTGTTGCCACTTGCCATTTCCTTTGTTATACTCTGGCTGCAGACCCGAATTATAAACCGGAAGCTGGAGTCCGTTATAAAAGTTATAAATATAGTCACGTTATAAACAACTAACCAACGCTGGAGGTCCGTATGGAAACTCGAAATGTGTGTTACTCGAAATGGTTAAAAGTTAAATCAATTTGGTGGCGTTTTACTGTCATGTAACATAGCTAGCTAGGCGCTAACATTAGCCACAGTAGTAGCCGACTACCCACAATGCATTACGTTATCCCAGCACCCGAACGACACGGCTGTAGAGCAGAATGGCTCTGCTGTAAAAGGGTAAAATCCTCATAGACGCTTTTTTTGTCGGGGCTGGGGGGTTATCTAAATTGGTTACACCGGAAATAGAACCCATACTTAATGTAAGGCAAAATGGCTGCCAAAAATAAGGTGGATAGCAGCAGATGCAGAGACAGAGCCCTCTGCATCATGCAAGACTCCACCCACCCTGCACATTAACTGTTTGTCCCTCTCCCCTCGGCCAGGAGGCTGCGCAGCATCCGGGCAAAAACCACCAGGCTGAGGAACAGCTTTCTCCTGGATGCTGTCAGACTGTTGAACTGTTCGACTCTGCCTGTGATTACTGCACTTTAAACAGATGAACTCTAAAATAATGCACTTTTTGAGAGATTTATCATGCTGCTACCCCATTGCTGCTGTCTTTTACTTCCCTTTAGTCTTTTAGTTGTTGTTGTTTTTAGTCTTTTTTAGTATGTTTTTATTGCTGTCCATTATTGCTGTCCATTGTTGTTTTAGCTGGTTGTAGTTTAGATTTTATTTATTTTAATGTAACTTAATAGAGCTGTTTTGGTTTTAGGTATTTATTCTTAATCCCTAATAGTTATATTTTTTATGCTATAGTTTTTAGGTTACTTAGTACTGAGACCTGAGTACTACATTTCGCTCATTATGTTTGGCATGATGAATGACAATAAAGTATCCTTGATCCTTACCACGGCCCCTCCATGTATTTCTCCTCACAAAAAGTGCTCCAGGGCAGCAGCGTTTTTTCTATGCAAAAATGCTAACGTTGTGAACATCCCCATACACAGCAGATAGGATACCCTAACCCTACCACTGCTCTCATACTAGATATTCTTACAGGCTAATGTGAAATTAACTGCTTAACACATTCACTGCCAGCCGTTTTTTTTTTACTGTAGGTAGGTTCTGCCAGAGGGTTTTTTTGAGGATTCTGGCTCATCTTTCAAGACCCGAGGATTCTTTTCTGCTAAGATTTTGTGAACACACAATATCTCAAAAGAACTAATAGAATGTGTGCTTTCTCTGTCTAAAAGAGTTAGTTTGTAGAGTTAGTAGTTATGTAAGCATTAGCAGTTGAATACAGCATGGTTTCAGTGTCAGAAAAATTATTCTGAGATAAACGGCTTTTTGTGAAATTCGATAGAACAGTCACTTTAACCATTCATTTTTGGCATCAGTAAGACGTCAGACATCTAAACAATAGTTTTGAACAGTAATTTCCTCCATAACAGCAGGAAACCCCCCTCTGCTTCCAACTCCTCCCTCCTTGTGTGTTCTTCTTGGCTGCAGCGGCCATGTCACAAGCTCGTTTCTGTTTTGCTGCTGCTGTGCCTGTCTGCGCGGCCGCTCTTTGAGGAAGTCTGGATGGACTCGCTCGTTTCTTGGAGTTTTGGTTGAGAGCTTTGATGAAGCTTTTGCGATTCTGGTCATATTTATGCTGCGTGTTTCAAAGTGTGTTCCACCCGTAATCTATTATGCAAATTTGCAATCCCGCACCGCCAGCAATCAGCGCGAAAGTGAAAGCGTTTTCGCCATCCATTTTACTGTATGAGAACGGCTTCCTCGCGCTTTTCCCTCCAGTTTTGGCTCGCCTCTTTCTACTGTGGAGAGACATGTCGCCACTCAGTGGGTCGGTAAAATAGATTATACACATTCAATACCTCCAATTCTGGTATAGGAGACGTCCCACCGTAAAAAAAAAAAAATTGATTTTTTTTTTACGTAAAAACACGTCATTGGCAGTGAACCGTTGGATTTTGTTTGACGTAAAAACACGTCATTGGCAGTGAACGTGTTAACATAGGAAAACTTTGGTTCCGTTTATGTTTCCACACAGACCCGAGCGAGTACCCGATTACTCATTCATAAGGAGAGTACTCGAGTATTTAAATAGCTTAAAATGCCCATCCCTACTGCTGAAGCTAAGCTTGCTGAGTTAGCTTGTCAAGACAAGGTTTCAGATTATGGCTAATCAGTGGGAAATGGAGGAAAAGGTTTATGGGCCCCATTGACAAATAAAGGCTCCTATCTGAAGGGAGGAATCTGGTTGAGCCTTTATTTTTGTGCTGAACTATGGAGCGCTCACTGTGGCAGATATAGACACAGAACCAGGCTACCATGGGACCACAGTTAAATTACTATCCAGAGCTCTCAGCTCGGGCTTCAAATAAACTGTTTGGCTTTGTGGTGC
Organism: Poromitra crassiceps; assembly: GCF_964638095.1. NCBI lineage: Eukaryota > Metazoa > Chordata > Actinopteri > Beryciformes > Melamphaidae > Poromitra > Poromitra crassiceps. Next base: position 55,185,403 of record NC_139631.1, on the reverse strand, counting down.
CATCTGGCTCTGCTATTTCTATGGGCTTTAACTCAAAGCAAATGCTGCCAGGGAAGCTTTGTGGAAGACTGAGGCAAACATACAGAAAACATCCCAATCCTCCTCAGTCACAGGTGCTGCTCAAAGACAAATAAATGCCTTCTATTTCCATTTTTCATTTGTGGATTTTGATGGATTGTTTTCACTTCTGTTTCATTAAATTTAACAGAACTGACAGATCGCCTAGGGCCAAAACCCTAGGCTCGCCCGCTGTGCGGGCTCGCGTGCACGCAGCTCAGCCGCTGCGCAGCCCCGCCCGCAGCTTGGCTGCTGCCTGGCCTCACCTGCTCTATTGACATGTGCAACACACATTTGCTCAACTTCACATCACTGATGACATCGCTGTCACTGATGATGTCACAATCCCTATTACATCACTGTTGATTTCACCATGCCTATGACATCATCAGTGCGTATGACATCATCAGTGATGTCAACTTATGACATTTTGGTCAACAATGATGTCACTGATGACATCACCGATGATGTCATAGACATTGTGACATCATCAGCGGGACAAAAACACAGTCCACTTGCTCCCTTTTATATAACTAGCCATCTCACGCGCCACAAGTGCTCGATTCCTAGTCGCTATCAGCCTCGCCCACCCTGCAGCTCGTCGAGCTAGCCATGCAGCTGACATACGCAGCTCGGCCACATGGGCTCACATGCTCTTATGACATCCCTGATGATCACATGCTCTTATGACATCACTGATGAATGACATCACTGATGATGTCACAACTTCCATCTTATGACATCACTGATGACATCATCAGTGATTTATGACATCAATGATGACATCATCAATGATGTCACTATGACATCATCAGTGGGACAAAAATGTAAACAGAGAACAGAGCCTACACTGCAAAATTTAGGCCATGTTTAGACGACAACAGTCTGCATAAAACAGCAAACTCGCGTTGCGTTCTCACCTTTTATTTCACGTTTATACACAGCGTTTGTGATAACGATTTGCGTGCAGACTGAAGCCGCAGAAATCTCAGAGCAGCATCAAGTGAGTCAGAATAACATTGAAGCTTCTGGTTAAAACAAAATAATGGTCATTAAATAAACTAATAGCCTTATTGATGCATGTTGCAACGTTTTGTGTGTGTGATCCGAAATATACAGAAGACAACACAGGCAACTACTAAAAGTCAATTTTAAGACGTAGCCCTGATTTTTATTGACCCAGTTATAATTATGGTTATATAATTTTAATTTGAAGATAAAAATGCTTAGCTTCTTCTATTCTGTCTATTTCTAACTGGCTTGATTTAACTTTGTAGGATTAAACTTTTAATTAATTTAATGATAGAGTGACACAGAAGTCACCAATGGTAATAAACTGCTCCAGATTGGATTAGAGAAAAAAACCCCAGTGAAGCAACATAAAAAAGACCAGTTTTCATTGGGGCACAATTGAGTTTCAATTATTCAATGCGGGAGACAGTGATTAATAGGCTATGTGCAACGTTAGTAGCGGGCACTTAACTCAGATTATGTGTTTTTAGCAAATCGTTATCACGTTTGTTGAATGTCAATGCGACTCATTGTGCCTGTGCCATAAGCCTGTATAGTATTGGGCTAGTTCAATGCTCATATTGCCTACCATTGTCTTCCATGTTGAAGGGCGGCTGTGTCATCACTTGAATTGCATTTCTCCACTTTACACAGCAACAGTAAGGGGCAGCGTTATCAAGAATTCCACTCTGGGACCTGTTTTCATTTTTTTGCGTTTTCATGCCCCAAGAACGCCATCACCGTGTAAAAGGAATGCACTAAAAAAGTTTGCAATTTTATGCAGGGAGCGCTGCCGTGTAAACAGGGCCTTAGATAGATAGATAGATAGATAGATAGATAGATAGATAGATAGATAGATAGATAGATAGATAGATACATACATACATACATACTGTACATACATACATACATACATACATACATACATACATTAGGGATGGGCGCGAGTACTCGGGTACTCGAGCACTCGTTCATAACGTCAGTACTCGAGTAACGTTTCTGCTCTTCGGGTACTCGCCCCACTCCCCACCCCTTTAAAAATGGTCTAGAAGATCTACGCACGCATCATCATGTGGATCTGGAAGCATGAACTGCACGGGCGTCAAGTCAGCCAGAATGTACAAGTATGTCATCCGCTTTGTTGCTTTCAAAATAAAACGCTTATTGTAACGTAACCTTATTTATTTTGAGTAATGCGTTACAGCCACAGCAGTAATGCGCCTATTCCAAGCGTGACACGTGCTGAAGCTCGAGTAACGTTTCTGCTGTTCGGGTACTCGCCCCCGGGCTGGGTATCGTTCAAAATTTTTCGATATCGATACCATTTCGATACTTGGATTTCGATACCGGTTCCTGAACGATACTTTTTTCGATACCAATTTTTAGAAAAATCCATTTTAACAAAAATAAAACTGCATTACACATTGAAATTATTTTACAAATCTTTAGTTTTCCCCCCATCTTAAGTTTTACAGCAGAAAAAAATAAAACCTACTGTATTTAACATAACTTTAAGTTCTCTAAACGTATTGCCGTCCCTACAAAAAATATTGGAAGTACTACAAAGGAAAGAAATGTAAAACAAATAAATCAGTGGAATAGTTTTCAGTGCAAAACAGAGAGTTGCAAATCAGGGTTTAATGCTCACTGATGCAACAGAACTCTATTCTTGTCCAAACTGATGAGATGGCTCCACTTCATGCATGGAAGACTAGTTGAGCATTGACTAGCCTATCAATATAGCCAATGGCACAAAGTGAATCCCATTTATATTCAACAAACTATCATGACATCAGCGTTTGTTAACGAGTTGCTAAAAATACATAATGGGCGATAACGTTTGCACATAACGTTAACGCTAATTAATTAAACATTAACGCTAGTGTTGCAGATCAGTGTTTAATGCTCACTGCTGCAACAGAACGTCATTCTTGTCAAATCTGACGAGACAGCTCCACTTCATGCATTCACTGACTAGCCAATCAATATAAATGAATCGCATTTACATTCAACAAACTATCATGACATCAGCGTTTGTTAACGAGTTGCTAAAAATACACAATGCCCGCTTGCGCATAACGTTACGGCGGCAATTAATTAAACGATCTGCTAGCTACAACTCACAGCCAGATGCATGGTTTGTCAGACTGAGGGATCTGATAACCGCTAACTTGCGGTAAGCTGACCCACCTCTCAATTATTTCTCTTATCTGTGGAAACCAGTCCGTGTTGTTTCTGTTTCTTTTCCTGCTTTTCATCATCTTCGCCATATGGTACTCCAGGATAGGAGTAGCTTCTTCTTCTTCTTCTAGTGTTTTATGGCGGTTGGCAAACAACTTATGGTGCATTACCGCCACCTTCTGAAATGGAGTGTGGATCAGAATGGTTTCCTAAAACACTACACTATCCTGACTATATTCTTTTACTTAGTCCAGTTTCTTCTAGAAATGAAAATATATCCCTATATCCCACATTCCCTGAATTCAACTGCAATATTGCTTTTAAATCCAGCTTGATACTATTGCTCTCCAATCTGTTGTTGAGGATCTGTCTTTCCTGTTGATAGTATGGACAATAGGAGTAGCTTGAGTGGCTAACTTCTTGTATAATATATCCGCACCGCACGCCTGGCACAACAAACACACCGGCTAAAGTGGGCGTAACGTTTCCTGCATGCCTCTACATGACAGCCAATCACCAGCCGTATTAGAGCGCGGCGTGCAAGCATGTCGCATGCTTATAGGCTCAATGACGCTGTTTTGTTTTGGTATCGAAAATTGGTATCGATTGACAAGGGAGGCTTCGATACCCCTTAGTATCGATGTTTCCATTTCGGTGCCAAGTAAGTATCGAAACTCGATACCCAGCCCTACTCCCCACCCCTTTAAAAATTGTCTAGAAGATCTACGCACGCATCGTCATGTGGATCTGGCAGCAACCAGCAGCAACTGCACGGCCGGGCGTCAAGTCAGCCAGAATGTACAAGTACATCATCCGCTTTGTTGCTTTCAAAATAAAATGCTTATTGTAACCTTATTTATTTTGAGTAATGCGTTACAGCCACAGTTTCACACCATATAACATCACAACGAGTATTTTGATACAAGGATGCTGCTTCATTCGAAATACCTTTTCTCTTCCAACGTGCATCAATAAGCTATTTACTTTTGTTTAAGTAACATTATTTTGAAAGTTTTAACCGGAAGTTTTCCAGCTCTTCCCGAAAATGGTGGCTGGAGATATTCTCCCGAATGAGAAGCACGCTTCTTCATAGCGCACGCCCGATAAAACTCATTCAAAACGTTGCACTAGTTTACTGACTACACTGTCGTTTCCCATAACGTTAGTCACAAGAAATGTGGAGAAAGAATCACTTTTTGGGAGACAATCGCTTCATGGTGATCACTATTCAGCTGCAGCTAGGGTTGCCAACCGTCCCTTAAAATACGGAACAAATAGTGGAATTTGTTAACAAAAAGACGTGTTCCGTATTGAACTGATACGGGACGCGCTTTGTCCCGTATTGGAGAAACAATGCAGTGCAAAGAGTGACGGGCTATTTGTATTGAGTGAGAAACTCCGTAGCTGCTGGAGCTGCTCTGCCCCTCAGCCTGTGTGGTGTCATGTTACGTCCAACTACCCTAGAATGCGCTTCTCATTGATTGTTGTGAGTCACGACTAATGAGAAGCGATGTCAGCATTACTAGATTCAACTAAACTCTGACGACAGCACATTGAGTAAGCTATTTACATTGGATCTAATCTATAGTAGTAACATGCCATTTTGTTGTGTTCAGAAGATTTAATCTGAAATCTAAAATGTTTTTGCACTAATGATTTAAACTGCCAGGTTTGTTCTATTCAAAAGAATATGTAACGTGCTGTTTGCACTGTTAAAAGAAAATGTAATGAGTAGATGCGAAGTTGCATTACCGGTAGGCCATATCAAAATACCGTTTGCACTACTGTTTATTGTTCTTTCTTAAAATACAGCTGTTTTAGCCTATTAAGAATGAGAAACCTCTGTTTTGCAATGCCCAAATAAAATTCTTGAATGATAATCTAGGAATAGGCTATACGTGCAAAAATTAAAAAAACTGATCAAATTCAGGTTTGCTTGTCTTAAAGGAGAATTTAATTTTTTTTAACCTGGAGCCCTCTCCTCACATTACCGTAATTATTATCTGACGACTCACCCAGTGTTCTTCTCCGCAGCGTTTTTTTCCGTCTTAGGCGTTGTTTTGAGATCAATAGTGTGCAAGCCAGTCCTAGAATGGAGCTCCGTGGGGGCCACGTGGCAGCATGCTTTTCATCCATGTAAATAGACAGTTTTATTCCCGTTTTCGACCCATATCGTCATAGTCTGATCCCTAAAGAATTGTTTTGGTGTTATAAAAAAGTGAATCAGGCTCTTCCAGCCAAAGTCTCTCCAGGTCAGTGAGTTCGTGACAGAGCAATGAGCCTCCCAAGCCTGAAGCCACACCTCCTCCGGTACTACCACACTCAAATCCTTTTCCCAGCGCTGTCTCACATAATCTGTTGAGTTTTTATTCATTGATGTAATGGCGCTATACAGTTTACCGATAATTCTTCTTGTATCTTCCCCGTTATAAGCTTCTATAAAAGTGTGGATCAATCTTGAGAGAATTACAGGTTCGGGCCCTCTAACCTCCTTCAGAAAATAATGACGAGGGAGGTACGGTAGTGCAGTGGTAAGCACTATCGCCTCACAGCTCGAAGGTCGTGGGTTCGATTCCCACCTGGGACGATGTGAACGCTTAAGGAATGCGTGCCCGTCCGCATGTCCTCGAGTGCCCACCGCCCGGGTGGGGTCGTCAAAAGGGCCTTTCTGTGTGGAGTTTGCATGTTCTCCCCGTGCCTCCCGGGGGTTTCCTTCATATAGGAACCCCCTTCACAAAAACATGCAATATCCTGGTTGCTAATGTGGTTCCTCCTCTGGTCGTTAAGGGCGCCTGTTCAGAGGGAGGGGAACTGGTTGGAATAGCGTGAACCTCCCACATGCTATGTCCTACCGGTGAAGCTTCCTCTGTCAGGTGAAAAGAAGCAGCTGGCTGACTGCCCATGTCTCGGAGGAAGCATGGAGCCAGTGTCGGCTCTCCCCAGATCGGCAGAGGATGGAGTAGCAACCAGGACAGAGAAATCAAATGAGCACTAATGGGGGATAAAATGGGATAAAAAATCGGGGGGGGGAAAAAAAATAAAAAATAAAAAAATAAAAAAAATAATGACGAATCTGTAAGTACCGTATCTATAAAAGTCCTGCTTGTTAAGTTCGAAAGATCGGCTTAGGTTCTCAAAACTATCAATTTCCCCATTTGACATGATTCTACAAAGGGCTGTAATGCCACCTTTAGTCCACTGTCTGTATCCATGATCATTTACCGCCGGTAGGAAGTGTGGGTTATAAGCCGGCCAGGCCAGCACTAAGGCTATGACTTTTAACTCATTGGCTGCCATTGACATCTAAAGACGTCAATTCAAATAGTAACGTAGGCTGCCATTGACGTCTAAAGACGTCAATTGCGTTTTTTGACGGTGGGACGTGGATCAAAGCCTGATGCATCTCCTGTAAAAAATATGGGGGTTTTGAAGGTGTATAAGCTATTTTACGGACCCATTAGGTGGCGACAGTGCTCTCCGGATTAGAGAAAGATGAGAAAAAAAGAGTAGAAGAAGCCATGGGGAAACTTTAACCGATGCATGCTGTAACCTTAGCTGTGAACAGCAGCCAATCTGCTCCCACAATTGAGCCTTTCTGTCTCTGTTGCGATAGTTTCTCCATATGATTAGTTGCCAGAAGAGGAGCACCCGACACCAGCGTCTTTCTGAAAAGTTAAATTATTCTCAGCTGGGAGCGCTGGGAGCCGGCGCACAAAAACGGCGGAGCGCTCTGAAAATAGACGCTGGGTGCAGCGCACTTTGAAACGTGCAGCAGAAAGTTCAGAGCAAACGTGCAGCAGAGAGCCACCAGAGACACTCCCACGGAGGAGGAGTTTGCAGTTGAGGGGGGTGGGGCACGCAGGGCACCATACAACACAGACCCAGACAGCAGGCTCGATGGACAGATTGGCAAACACAAGCTGGAATACCTGATGCCCACCAGCAGTAAATCAAGACCAGCAAGAAGGTGTAGGGTCTGCGCACGCAGGGGCCAGCGCTGCTGGTTGCAGCTAAAAAATATTATTTTGCCATCAAAATTCCTTTGTTTTTGCTGTTTTATTGAAGGAAATTACTGTTCAGATATTTGAGGTGTCACTACATCAGAAAATATTAGCTTCAGAGTCAGTGATGTGCTTGAAATGCTTCATTTCACAAAAGGGTAATTATCTCCAGTTCTAGTTTGAAACATCTGTTTCTGGTGAAACCAGAAAATGATACAAATAAACTTTTTTTTTCTGATGATACAAGAGAGTCTCATCGTTTTTGGGCGTGTTCTGTGTTTACATAGTAATATCACACAATATTCTGTGGGTCTTGAGAAATCACTGAAAACGCTCTGAAAGGGCTGGCACTGGGAGCGTCCGTTTTCCAGAAATGGCTGGCAGCCAATGAGTTAATAAGAACGTTTGGATTTCGGGTTTGGCTTCAAAAGTTGCATCACAGTCGGGCTTAACGTGGCATGTAGCAGACCTCTATGGCCACAAGATAAGAATGCCCATTCTGTTTGCAACACAGGACTTAGATATCACTAACAGGTGGGGCACCACCAAGGGATGGCCATGCCCACCCTGATACAATATCCATATATATATATATATATATATGGGCCCTAGCGGGGAGCAGCTCTAACAGGTTGGGAGGCGTGGCCTATTCTTTGGCCTATTTACCTGCATTTGAAGAACACATATTGCCATAATTCTGAGGTAATTTTTTTTTATTACATTGCAGTTCAGGCAAGAATGATTTGTTCAACAGCCTTTGTTCTGTGTTTCAAGCTGACCTACATGTCCCATCCCACCCCTCCCCCTCTACCCTCCTCCCCTTCAGGAGCCATATGGCCAAAGATTAGTAAGCTCTCATTTCAGTATGTCCTAATGCCACATGGCTGGAGGCAAATGTTGCAGGCAGCACACTGTTAACAGCCCGTTCACACAGGACGCCGAAGCAACGCTCAACCTAAGCTCCACCTACGCTGAACCCACAAGTTTCATTTAGGCGTCCTTGTTAGAGATGTAACGGTATGAAAATTTCACATCACGATTACCGTGATCAAAATTATCACGGTTATCGTATTATCACGGTATTCGTAAAGAAAGTTGCTGAAAATGTTCAAAAAGTACTGAGAGACTCACTGAAATCATTTTACGTTTTATATTGAAAACTCAGACCCAAAAAGGATTGATACACTCACTGAAATCATTTCTCCAAGGCTGCACGTTTGCATCATGGAGACTAACTAACCCTAACTGACATCTGGGAGACTGTTGCCAACTTTGGTTGATGATGGACAGTATTTACTGTGTTTTTCAAAGCACTGTAATCACGCTGCCACGGTTTTAATGATAATGAAAACTTGAAACGGGTTAGGGTTATCGTAAGGAACTTTTATCACGGTTATCATTCAAACCAGTTATCGTTACATCTCTAGTCCTTGTTAACAGGCGAAGCCATTCACACCACCCGTGCGCGTGCCACGCCGAAGCCACGCTCACGCCTTGCTCAAGTGATCGTTCAGGATTCACGCCTATTCCAAGCGTGACACGTGCTGAAGCTCGAGTAACGTTTCTGCTGTTCGGGTACTCGCCCCCCTCCCCACCCCTTTAAAAATTGTCTAGAAGATCTACGCACGCATCGTCATGTGGATCTGGCAGCAACCAGCAGCAACTGCACGGCAGGGCGTCAAGTCAGCCAGAATGTACAAGTACATCATCCGCTTTGTTGCTTTCAAAATAAAATGCTTATTGTAACCTTATTTATTTTGAGTAATGCGTTACAGCCACAGTTTCACACCATATAACATCACAACGAGTATTTTGATACAAGGATGCTGCTTCATTCGTTGAAATACCTTTTCTCTTCCAACGTGCATCAATAAGCTATTTACTTTTGTTTAAGTAACATTATTTTGAAAGTTTTAACCGGAAGTTTTCCAGCTCTTCCCGAAAATGGTGGCTGGAGATATTCTCCCGAATGAGAAGCACGCTTCTTCATAGCGCACGCCCGATAAAACTCATTCAAAACGTTGCACTAGTTTACTGACTACACTGTCGTTTCCCATAACGTTAGTCACAAGAAATGTGGAGAAAGAATCACTTTTTGGGAGACAATCGCATCATGGTGATCACTCTTCAGCAACAATGGACATGTATTGGAAATGCCTTTGCTTGTTTCACAACTTGTCTGCTCCAAAGCGCTAATAATGCCATCCATCCAACCATCAGAGATACTGTCTGAGGTAGGCTTTAGATGTTAGCTTAGCGTCACCTAATATCAGGGTTAGGGTTAGGTCAGTCAGTCCCTCTCAGAGCCAGATTAACACCCCCAGGGGCCCTGGGGCACTGAAGCTCCCAGGGGCCCCCCCTATCCATCGTCCGGATGTTTGGATGTTTTTTTGCCATATTTAGAGGAATATCTAATTTTAAATTAACATTAGTATTATACTGTTATGTTATTATTCCGTTTCTGAGATTCAGTTTCTCACTCACTCATAGGCGATTCTAGGCTTTGCAAAGAGGTAGCACCAGCAGAATAAAGATATTAGTCTGACTGGGGGGTTTCTAGGGGGGGCTGTGCCCCCCTGGACAAAGAAAATTTGTACATTTTAAAGTAAAATGCATGGATCTGATGCACTCTGAGAGCAAAATGAAGAGGCTAATCTTCACATTAATATCCTCTTCACTGTGCTGTGGCTTTACAATGATGAAAAAATAATTGACATCACATTTCCAATACAAAACAGCAGAGGGTGCCGCAGCACCACAAGCACCCCCACTTCCCGCGCCCCTGGTCACCACTTGCCCACAGGCATCCAATGAGACTAAATCATCAGACTTAATCTTCTTGGAAACACATTTTATTTTGTCCTGATTGGTCTTAGATTTGTGTCATAGTTCTGTGGAGCCCAACATGAGCCCAACCAGGGGCTCATGGAGGGCCCCTTCACCCCGAGGGCCCCGGGGCACCTGCCCCGGTTGCCCTATGGTTAATCCGGCCTTGGTCCCTCTCCTGACAAAAAATGCTCCAGGTAGTGCTTTTTCCATGCAAAAATGCAAACGTTATGTGTGAACAGCCCGCGCCCCCCGCGCGAGTACTCGAGCACTCGTTCATAATAGAAGGAGAGTACTCGAGTATTTAAATTGCTTAAAATGCCCATCCCTAGATCAAGGCGCTGAGAGGAAAAGAGAAGGCTTCTTGTGTGAACGGCTCAGTGTGAGCCTGCCTGCCTGCTTACGTTAGGCGTCCTGTGTGAACAAGGGCTAACCTGGACACCATTCAGTGGGGCTGCAAGTTGCAACACTGTCAAAACATGTCAAAACATGTTTTGAGCCATTTAAGGTCCTTTCTGGAATAGGACTATCAAAAAATGTAAACACTTGAAAACACTCGAGACTTGGACAATGAAAGCTTGGGAATGGGAGCAAGACTACCTCCAGATGTGGTTAGATAGATCTCTGCTCTCTCCTGATCATGACACGTTTACACATTAGCATTAGATATATCTCTGCTCTCTCCTGATCATGACGCGTTTACTAGTGACTAGGGATGTCACAATATATTGCGATATCAAAACGTGACAATATGTATCGTTGAGATGAAATCTCACATCGTGAGAAAAAGAAGCTAAACATGGTGGCACTGATCTGCATCTGATTGCATGCTCGCTCTCCCTTTCATTGCTTTGTTTGAACAGACGAGGGACGTTACAGACACGGAGGATGAAAATGGTGAAATTACTCAAATTAGCGTGGAGGATGCCCCCTGAATTTACAAAACGATCGCAAAAAAATATTGTTAAAATATCGTATCGTATCGTTATCGTGAACCCAATATCGTGTACCGTATCATATCGTGAACTGAGTGTATCGTGATACCCCTAGCATTTACACATTAGCATTAGATAGATCTCTCCTGATCATGACACGTTTATACATTAGCATTAGATAGATCTCTGTCCTGATCATGACACATTTACACTAGGGATGTTCATCAATAATCGAAAATCGATAATTGATCGTTAAGGAATTGATTCGATCATATGGAATTTGTATCGATTTTTTATATATTTTTTTTTAATCAAATCAAATAGGCTTAAATGTGCTGAAATTACAGTATAAGGATTTCACTACGTGGTCGCAACCAGGTGAGGGCACAATGGGACTATGAAACAACTGAACAGAACACCTCTGGGTGGGGCTATGGGCGTGGTCTCACTGGGCTTGCTGCTGTGAGAAGAACAGCAAAAAGCACATTGTCAGCACTCAGCCAGACGAGGAAATGAAGCGAGCGAAGCGAACTTTTGTTTGGGACCATTTCGAGTTAAAAGATGACATTGTTCATTGCAAGAACTGTGATGCCGTTTATAAGTACAACACGGCTAGACGCCAATGATTCACCACTTGAACAGCGTTCCCTTCCGAGCCTGGTTAACGAGGAAGGCGCCTCGTCCTCGGCCGGGCATGCAGAAAAGATCACCCGTCTGCAACGTCATCGAGATCTGATCAATGTGATTGAGCGACTATGCGCTTCCCTCATGGAGCACCATTACCAGGCGGATTGAAAAGCGCTTCATAGCGCTTCGCACACACAAATACATTCTCTTATTTTTTATTTTTTTATTTGGGAAAACAAATACTGTATATGTCTGATGTGTCACTGAGGCAAAAAATAAAAGGCTCAAAAGAGAATTCTGCTTGAAACGGTGCCCTTCACTAAAAACCTCTTTTTCTCCCATTTATGTCCCAAGGAGGGCATTTTTCGTGAAAACAAGCTAACTTCCACTGCTTGTAACTAAACAAGGAAACATGGTCGAGTTTCAGTTTTTTACAAGGGGTAAGAAGAGAGTCTCTGCTTTATTGTGAGATATGTTGTGTAATTTTATTCCTAGCACAGAATATTCTGTGGGTCCTGGAAGATCAGGAAATATGCTCAAAATCCTGGCACTGGGAGCACACAGACCGAAATGACCCTGGCAGAGAATGAGTTAAAGTATGCAACCATTTCCAATGAACAAATGGCATGTAGCCTTCAACTTTAAAACAAAACAATGTGCTTCTGCTTACTTCTTACATTCAACTCTGTATGGCAGTGAGTGCAGACAGTGCAACACCAGTGGCATGTAGCCCTCAAGCATTTAAAACAAAAACAATATTGTGCTTCTGCTTACTTAGCCTACATTCAACTTTTTATGGCAAGGGTAACACATCCAATCTCGCCAAGCACCTGAAAGACAGGCACCCAGACCTGTTCAAAGAGTTCAAGGTGGGTTAATTCTTTCAAACGGTGTACTATACTTTTGCCAACTTTGAACTTGTATGCCTACCTGTCACTTTGCCAAACTTCGTGTCACACTTGGCTGTAAATACTCTGTCCAAAGTGTCCATATATCTTACATTTATGTGTACCGTATTTATTGTTATTGTGTTGTGTGTATCTCATGTGACGTGTGCACCAACTACAGCAAGACAATTCCATACTATGACAGAATAAAATAATTCTGATTCTGATTGTAGGCTGCTTTATAATGGCTTTCTCTCTTTTCATCAACACAACACGTAGCCCACTCATCATCATCATCATACTACTGTAGGAATAGTTTGTTCACATTTTAATCCACACATATTCAAAGAAAAGAGAAATGTCTGGCGGGTTAGGGTTAGACTGCTTTGGAAAACCGTGTTTTGATCCAAATAAAGCAGCAGCTGAAAAGCTGAAGAAAAGCATGTGTTGAACTGTGGAAGCGCTGCGTGGCGAATTGCGATATTACAAAATGTAGGCTGACTTTCAAAAGTACAAACTCTCTTTTCTTCTTCTTTTTTCGGTCTATATTTAGTCCCATTTGTGAAAATACTGTCCATTCTCTTTAACATAAAGTGTGTGTGTGTGTAAAGTGTGTGTGTGTGTGTGTGTGCGCACACACACACACACACACACACACACACGCACACACAAACACGGAGTAACGTTAAAGTTATGTTGAACATATTACTTTAACGTCATCAGATTAGAACATTTTAGAAGGTAGATGGAAGTGGATGCAGTCTACTGACCTTGACGTGGAGATGCAGTTTTCTCAGTTTGGTGACGTTACGGTTACATCCACTTCAAAGCTGAGAGTAATCCGTGTTTTCTGCCGTTTAACCACCGAGTTCCCATCCCAGAGACATGAATTACATTCTATATTATTATATATTATATTAGTCCAGAGAGAGTCGAGGCTTCCGATTTCATGAGGAAAAACGTCCACGTACAGTCAGGTTAAAGTCGCTGCAGTCAGACGCTCAGGGATGAAAACAAAAAGTGTCTTCAGACTAGGAGGACAAACTCCATTCAACAGTGTTCACACCACTGCAGGCAGAGAGCGGTCCAAGCAGTCCAAAAGACGCCGAAAATAACACTTAACGTTAACGTGAGCCATGAAGGTGCTGTGCTCCACATATCTCCAGCATGTCTTCAGGACATTATAGGCTTTGTTGTGTATGGAAGTCAGTAATGTGCTGTGCGCGCGCCACCCGGCGGGCCTCCTCTGCTTTCTGCTTAGCTTTCTGCTAATCTGCTGCCCCGGGGGGCGGAGTCAGGCAGAGAATGGGAGGTGCTACTGATTTTACGTAGTGAGTGAGTCTTTCTCGCCGAGAAGAGCCTGGTGACGCGAGGTTAGTGAGTGAGTGAGTGAGTGAGTGGTGCCGTAGTAGATGATATCTGGAGGAGGACAGTGTTTCTCGACTACCCGGTCTGGGGCAGAAACAGGAAAGATCATCTGGTCAGTCATCTTTCACTGACTGACCAATCCCACTGCGCATGCGTTCAGTTTTCCAACCAGCGGGTCACAGTCATCACGGTCCAAAGTGTACCCCGACTGGCGACTGCGGTCAACCTTCCGTCGTTTGCGAAACCACGGTCAACCTAGCCGCCACTTTTAATTTTGATGCGCGTCTATTCGTGCTGTAACGGTACCGCTGCTTCACCGGTGTTCGGAGCGGGCTAAAAAGTCGAGTGTCACAATTCAGCTGAGCGAACCTTTCTCACATTTACTTTACCACACTAGATCGACATTACAACACATAGCGTATTGAATGATTGTTGTTGAATATGTCACAAAAGTCCTACCTTGTTGTTGACCGATCGTAGCAGGAGTTTCGCTTGGTACTAGCATGCTGATGCTATCAACAAGATGGGGGAAAACAAGCATTTCCGGGTCCAGCTTTTCAAAATAAAAGCACGATTCAACTCCAGTCGAGACCACTGAGCTAAATAAATCGCTCTCGACCATGCTCTCGACACAGAAGCCATTGGAAAATCATTGTTCCCTGAAATCGTCTTTCTTTATGAGATTCAAGTGGCTTTAAAGTCAAAGTCTCAATTCTGACCATGAAAAAGTTGTTTTTTTGACTTTCTAGGCCTACTGTAAAATCACATAGCTCCATAACCCCAGACCATGACTGACATATTTGTGTACACTACACCCCGAGTATAGACGGTTTTCACCAGCTGCAACCCCACAGCACTTCCTTTTTCTCAGCTTCTTCTTCTGTGTTTTATGGCGGTTGGCATCCTTAAATGTTGCATTACCGCCACCTGAATTGTATCAGCTTCACAGTGGGCTACGTTACATATTTGCGGGAATGAGAGGGATCTCACACTTGTACTGATGTCCAGCATGACTGGTGAGGGAAACATGAGTTTGTTTACTGCGTCGCGCCATGCACCGGGTCCGCCTGGGGCGCGGGGTTCTGGAGGGGGGTCTCGGGCGGGGGTGTGGGACCCGGGCAGGGTGAGGGGCAGGGCGGGTGGTGGGAGTGGCTGCCCTGGGTGTCTGCCCAGCAGAGGGGCACTTAGCCTGGGTGGTGGCAGCCTCCTCCTCTCCTCCTCTCCCCTCCTCCTCTCCTCTCCTCTCCTCTCCTCTCCTCTCCTCTCCTCTCCTCTCCTCTCCTCTCCTCTCCCCTCCTCGCCTCTCCTCCTCTCCTCTCCCCTCCCCCTCTCCTCTCCTCTCCCCTCCCCTCCTCTCCCCCTCTCCTCCCCCTCTCCCCTCTTCTCCGGTTCCCCCCACTCTCCCCCTCTCCTCTCCCCTCCCCTCCCCTGCCCCTCTCCCCTCCCCTCCTCTCCCCCTCTCCTCTCCTCTCTCTCCCATCCTCTCCTCCCCTCTCCTCTCCCCTCTTCTCTGGTTCCCCCCACTCTCCCCCTCTCCTCCTCTCCCCTCCCCCTCTCCCCCCCCCTCTCCTCTCCTCCCCCTCTCCCCTCTTCTCTGGTTCCCCCCACTCTCCCCTCCCCATCTCCTCTTCTCCCCTCCTCTTCTCTCCCCCTCTCCTTTCCTCCTCTCCTCCCCTCTCCCCTCTTCTCCTCTTCTCTGGTGGTTGCGGTCGCCTTTTATACACGCCCCAAACAGCGCAGGACAACGTGATTGGCTGGCTCAGATTTGAACAGATCTGAGCCAGCCAATCACGTTATCCTGTGATGACGTAATGTCCTGTGCCCCATGACCGGATGGACCATATATGGACTTCCTCCCCCCGACTCGTTACTCTGCAGAAACTACAGTAACAAAATCACGAATTGCTCTGTTTTTGGAGCTCTGCATGTCTGTGTTTGTCTAGTTAACGTTAGCTAACGGCTAACATTCGCTAGTTAGCCAACCAACCAGCAGCTAACATTAGCTAGCTAGCTAGCTTACCGGAAGCGATATTTTTTTCGGATGATGGCGAAGGCATAACCCACCCCTGGCCCTCTCTGCCTCTGATTAGTGGCAGCGTTATAAACCATAGATATGACTATATTAAAAACATAAACACACTGGCGTATTTCATGCAGGCTAGCAAGCGTAACTGCTGTATGTCTGTCTGACCCACTGAGTCTGACGGTCTGACCACAGACTGTAGAAAGAGATGTAAGGCAGGATAGCCAAGCGAATGTGTTGGATGGAAGTTTGACGCTAGGCCAATCAGAGGCAGAGAGGGGCGGGTTATGCCTTCGCATAGCCTTCGCCATCATCCGAAAAAGAATATCGCCTCCGGGACAACAACGCTTCCTACCCAGCGTGTGCACGTCTTTCCGACAGGGGTGGTTGTTATGGCAAATATCAACAACAACTACTACAACTACTACAAGACATAAAGACCGAATAGGCTACCTTGTTAATGTGTCTGTCGGAGACACGGCCTAACGTTAACATTTAATATGAGCCGAATATCAGCCTGCGCTCAGCTATGTATACAGAAGTAAACCGGATATCCAGGTGGGTTGTGACGGTTGTTATTGTTAAGTTAAAACTGTCTATACTCAGGCATGTACTGTACACAAATATGTCAGTCATGGTCTGGAGTCATGAAGCTAGGTGATTTTACAGTAGCCTACATAGAAAGTCAGAAAAACATCGAAAAACTGGGCGGTTGACGGCTCAGTTGACCGCAGTGACTGGGGCAAGTAAAAACAACAAAACAATACCCAGAAGTTATATTTTTAAAATGTATTGCTAATATACCTTCCACTGATTTGTCCTTTACCTGAATTTCATACGATTCAGTCTGTTTCTCACTAGAAAACCCACTCCACCATGTTCTGTTCTCTGTTTCAGTTTTTGTCCCATGGATGTCATGTCATAAGACACTGATGATGTCATAGTGATGAGCAATTGTGATATCATCAGTGATGAGAAGTTGTGACATCATCTGTGATGCATGTAAGCACTGAAGTCACATTCTCCACCATTCAGTAGCCTATTACACTAGTTACATTGCAGGTACACCATAGTTCAATTTTAGTGTCATCGGTTATAGATTATGTGTAAACTTATGTGTGACAATGTGACAAATAAAAATATTTGAAATATGAAATAATTGTTGGTCCAAATCATTGCTAAAATATTTCAACAAAATTAGTATTAATGTCTGTCATTGTCATGTTTTTAATCATATACTTGCCTACATGGATTGTTTTTGAGCCATGTGTGGAAACTTGATGTAGTAGTACCACAAAAACTTGTTTTTTCCCCCCATAAAGTAACAAAGTAAACATGAAAATAATAATTTGTTGTAATGAAAAACATATTTAATGAAAACTTGGGACATTAAATGATGAAATAAATAGTTTTGAAAATATATAGCAAAGAAACCCTCAACCATGCATGAAATTACATAGCAAATGAATAGGGGTAATTTTTTACCCCAGTTGTGTAACAGGGTTCATACAGACATTACAAAACGAAATTCAAGGACAATTGATTTTCAAATATAAATTTGGCACAAAAGTGGCATCAAATTTGCATTATATTACATTTGGTCTTTAACAAGTTAATTATCAATCTTGTGAATGGGACAGAAAATATTTGTCTAAAGATTGCTTTGACTTTGAACAAATGCTCATACCTTAGTAGCACCTTTTGTCTTTAATACCAACTTTGCTTAAAAGTCCTTGAAATTCACATGAACCACATAAACGCTGTCTGTCAGTGACGTCACGTCTTATATTTCGAATCAAAATATAAGACGTGACGTCACTGACAGACAGCGTTATGTGGTTCATGTGAAATTCCAGGACTTTTAAGCACCTTGTTTAAAAAAGGGGCTATTTTCAAGGTATTCCAGGACTTGAATTTTTTTCCGCAAACTCCAAGGCACTTCAAGCACCTTGGCAGAAAGAACCGTGCGTGTAGTAACGGGGGTATGAAGAATATGTTATGCATTAGACTTACAGGGTTAAAACCAACTGAATCTTTATGTAATAAATAATTCGGTTGTGTTGAACACAAAGCTTCAAATAAAAACTAAAGCAATTAATATATGATTAGGCACTTCCAAGCTCTTAGTTTATTTTTCATGGTACAAGAAAGTACAGAGATTAGAGGTCCCTTTATTATTAGGATGACAGGTACACTCCAGAATCTGAGGTGATTTTCTGATGCATAGATCTCCAAGTCACCTCTTTTCACAGAATAACTTGACTAATCACTCCAATGTCCTCGCTACATACAATATTGGGAGGAAGCCATCTTTAATAAAGCAATGCCATTCACAATATCCATGGATTTGAGGAAAAAAAGATACTGCAGTAGCAAAGGTTGGAATCTGGGAATCCGGTCTATTTTTCAGACTCTGGGACAGCCCTACCGTTTTTCCCAGCTTCCTGTACAGCGCGCCTCTCCTGCCACAGTCACTTCCTTTTCCGCCTCCGTGCTCCACTGTTTACAGTCTAAATAGCAACTTGCGTTGCGACTGCGACTTTACAGTAATGTTCCACTGTTGTTGTAAGACGAGTTGACATCTTCTATTCAGTGTGTTTATGCGTTAAGTAACGGTATTAAACGGACGCGGAAAATGAAAGCGGAAGTGACGGAAAAGCCACCATCACTTCCTTTTCCACGTCCATTTTGGCTATTTGCTAATAATGTTAACGCATAAACACACTGCACAGAAGACATCAACTTGTCTTACATTAACAGTGGAAAATTACTGGAAAGTCGCGGTACAAGTTGCTATTTAGACTGTAAACAGTGGAGCACGGATGTGGAAAAGGAAGTGACGGTGCAGAAGAGGCGCGCTGTACAGGAAGCCGGTAAAAATGGTAGGGATCTCCCAGAGTCTATTTTTCAAATAAAAATAGACTCTGGGTTCCCAGATTGCAAAAGTTGTGTTAACAGAACACAATTAAACATAGCTTAAAATGAAAATCATAAGAAATAAGAAATGAAATGTAGAGCAAGACATGCTGATTGGTGAAAAGGTGTTGACTATTTTGGAGCACATGATCAAAACATAGAGTTGAACCATGGATAGATTTGGAAATAATAATAATGACCAAACACCCACATTATTTGTACTGTAATAAGTTATTATGCAAATATCTGAAGGCAACCAAGATGACATTCAGAAGTCCAACCTAACCAAGACAGAGAGAGAAGGGATGAATAAACTAAATCCAACCTAACCAAGACAGAGAGAGAAGGGATGAATAAACTAAGGATCTATATAAATTAACAACTGGAATGTGACCCCATGTTTTGATTGTTCTGATCAGACCTTGGTGAGCACACAAACTAAAGCATCTGGTTATTCCAAAGTTTACAAAAATAAAACAGGTTTACTTTGAGAGCATTGACAGATGAATGCAGTACTTGCATATTAAGGATAATAGCATTGCATGATTGAGGTGTTTTATTGTGAAGTCCGGGCGACAGACACAAAGCTGAGAGAAGCCACGAGGAAGATTATACTAAAATACATTTCTTTATCCTAGATTCAGTCCCATGGCTTACTCTTTTGGTTTGACCCATATCTGCTTATGAGTGAGGAAACTACTGTTGATCCCAGGAATAAATTTAAATGGTGATGTGGTTAACAAGCAAATACGAGTAAAAATGAAAAATCACAGGGCTGGATCCAGGTTAAAATTATGTTAGCTTTCAACTGTTCCCCTCAGACATCACTATTTCTAGATTAGAATCCCTAATACAACCAGGGAAATCTAGACTTTCACACATTTTATCTTGTTATTTTATATATTCATCTTTTCAGATTGACATGCCATGTCAGTTTTTACGTTGTCTTCAAGACGAAACACCGTCTCCAAGAAACGTCACAGTCACAGAAAATGCCTGGAGAGCAGATTAAAAAAGCCCATAAACTGTCTTAAGAGCAGCTTTCATAAACAGAAGAGAAAAAATAAAGGAAATCTTCAATCGCGTTTGGAAGAAGAAATTGTTTGAAGAACTGTCAGGAAAATGCATTAATGTCATTCCTAGATATCTATGGTCTGTACATGGTGTTGTACATGTACACCATGTTATATTTTGAGGTGAGTTAGCTAGTTAGCTGGTACACTTTAGCATACTGTACATACTTTGAAGAATCATTGGGGGGGAAATGTGACCAATAGGAAAGAAAGAACAAAAATCAACATCAAAAATCAACATCTTGGCCTCTCCCTTCTCCATCATCAAAAACATTGTGATCAAAGCTCCAAGAGTTCCTGTTTTTCTTTTAGCCAGAAAGGCATCGACGATCTGGTACAAAGAGGAGCGAGAGGGAGAAACAAGAAGAGATATCTACAAAGAAAAGAGAGAGTCAACAGAGAGGGACAAACTGTATGTTGAGCTGCCCACTGCCAATCCTAAGGCAGGGCTCCACTCAGTCAGTCAGTCAGTCAGGTCACTGTGTTGAGGCCAGTAGTCTCATAGCCAAAGTCACGTCCACTTCCGGGTTAGGCATACGAACCAAGAGATTTCATCCGCCATTTATTTTCCCATAGATATTTTGTAAAATGCTCATAAAAATAGTTTTACTCCATCAAACCAAGCAATTCAGCTATGTTCAGAATCAGGAGAGACCATAGAACAGTGATACTCAACTTGTGGCCCGCGATAGGGTGTAGAGTGGCCCCCTAACCATTTTCTAATTCACAATGAAAATTAATGTTAAATAAAGTTTGACTGAGCTCCAGCTAAATTGTCAAATATTGCCGCCTGCTTGCCGCCCGGCATTTAACTTAAGTATAACTGTCCTGTGTGCACAAAGTCGGAGATGTTTGGTTAATTTTCTTTTTGGAGAGATCCTTTATTGATTTGTTTGGGGCAAGGGTTTACTCTGAACAGATTTGAGAACTGAAATGAAGTGAACAAATTGAATTTCTAACTTTTGTTTATCGGTATTATTTATTTAAAAACAAAACACTATTTTTGGTGAAAAACATCTACCGGTAGTTTGTTTGATTATTTGGCCTTGCCTGTAAATTATATTTTTCTTTTGTGTGAATGGTTTTCACATTGGATTTATATTGAACGGTGTTTGCATTATCACTCTGATTATTGCTTTGATTGTCAGACAAAACTCCAGCTGGCACCCAAGAAACCTAGAATCCGCTACAGAAAAAAAGAAAAATTATTAATAATGTTTGTTTATTAACCGACCACACTGAGGAAACATGTATGTGTTGTACTGCTCCTTACTGAGGTAAATTAAATATTTAAAAGGACTTTTTGAGTGCTGGCTTTTTCTTCCTATTGTTTATTAACCGGCCCCTGCCCTCCTGTCACTTTGCAAAAGCGCCCACCGGGCAAAGCAAGTTGAGTATCCCTGCCATAGAACATTTCACTCGGACCAAAACAAACAAACAAAAAAGTAAAACTATTTCCATAAGCATTTTACAAAACGTCTTTGGGACATAAAATGGTGGATGAATCTCTTGGTTCATATGCCTAACCCGGAAGGGGGTGTCGACTTTGGCTCTCTAGTCCTACCTCAACGTGCACTGAGACTTGAACACCACCAGGAAGAGCTGTTTTGGTCTGTCTCACTTGGTGAAGGCAGCCACCACAGCCCACAGCAGCTGGTTGGTGTTGGGCTTGAGGCTCTCTGCCTCTGGCTCAAGCTCCAGCAGCGTGCGCACTCTCTTCATGGCCAGCTCATACTGCTCGTCCAGCAGGGGGCAGAAGGCGTTCTCCAGGACATCAGAGGAGTGAGCGAGGAAGAGTAGAGCGAGCAGACGCTGGTCCATGCGGGCAGGGTCATTCACCCAGCGCTCCAGTACGGCCTCTTGGACCTTCTTGACAAGCCTCTGCTTGATGGAGCTGTTGGTCAGAGGGTGGGTGGTCATGTCAAACAGCAGGAAGTTCTGCTTCTCTGTGGTCAGGACTCCTTTCTCCACCAGGTTCTTGGCCAGACGCTCACGCACGTTCCTCAGCTGGTAGTGGAGCTTCAGCGGGTTCCATGTCTCTCCTAGAGATGGACCACAAACACAGCAAGACTGTTAACACTAGTGCTGGGATAGCAGTTTTCCCCCATCAAACTTTTAAAGGAGAATTTCAGTATTTTTCAACCTGGACCATATTATTATTATTATTATGTGTTATGTTTAACTAACTAATCAGAGTAGGGGTGGGCGATATGACCAAAATCTCATATCCCGATATAGGTCATTTCATATCCCGATAACGATATATATCACGATATAGCATATTTTTTGTAAATTCAATTGATAGTTTATAAAAAATTACCACATGGCCATTTATTTATGTAGCAGTTAAACCAGTTAAAATTTTGTCAGTCAAATCCCACAAATGATACATGCATTCAGAATACAGATATGCATGGCTAATATTGGCTATTCTTTACAACCCAAACAAATGTATAATGAGTTGCAGGGCAGTAGAATGAAACACAAACTGAACCACACCACCAGCTCAATTTTCAAAGATTACATTAGAGCTGTCCAAAGAGTCAGTGACTGAAAGTCACGACTGGTGAGCACTCTCAAAAGTTTCAAAAAATGACGGTGCAAGGCGCAAACAATAAACAGAAGGACAAAAAGCCAGCACTCAAAATAAATCCTTTTGGGGTTTTTTAATACCTTCAAGCAGCAGCAGTGACAATGGACGTTTCGGCGTAAGCCTTCCTCAGCAGAATAAGTTATTTATAGTTTAGTCCAGTTCTCTCAGTTTGTTTATAAAGGTGCTGACAGGGTTCTGCGCAGCCTCGACTTGGAGCCTTGCAGTCGAACGTAACTCAGCACGTTGGTTGCAGTACACCTCTAAAACACTAGGTGGCTTGTGGTTCACTCATGTCCATTACATATGATGCTATCGTGTTGTTTACCAAGAACTTGCAATCATGTCGGTGGAGGGACATTTTATTGTCCCTCCATTTCAAAACTCATTCCGGTGAGCCTGCAGAAGGCTTTGCTAGATGAGGGACAAGCACTGTTAAATGAGGAAATTGCATTTCCTCATTCCTCACAACAAGTATGTCCAATCACAGCTCTCGTGCTGGTCACGTCACGTCCGCATTGACGCCGCGGAGTCACATTTTCGAGCAGCTGTACGCACCCTCCGCCGAGCTGCGGCGACACCATCAGCGCAGTCAGCGCCGGCGATTTCGTGTGAGCATAAAACCAGTTTAAAGGAACAAAAATGCTCCACTTCGTGATTTCCCGGTTATCCAACACAACTCTCACCCAAGGAAGCTAAAGCTAACTAGCTAGCTTTAGCAAGCTAGACGTTTGGTTTTCGGCTCCTCAATGGATTTCCTTGGGAGGACGAGAGATGTTTTGCCAAAAAATATGGATGAAACATGGACCTAACACAGCGCAAATGCCTGGGTAGACTAGGCGGACGGCAGTGCCAGACGTGGAAGCTTGATGAGTCGACGGTGGGTCTGACTACGTGAGACTAGAGTGGAGCTAACTTTTCCCTGCTCTTTCTACTCACCGGCTGATTTGTGTCACTCATAATCATTGTTGACAAGAGGCTGGTGCGTGTGTGAAAACAGAATGACGAAAGCACAGCGTCGTCCAAATGACGGACAATATTGCGATAAAGTGTGATTTGCAACACAACGATATACACGATGATAGAGCATCATATGAAACGAAATACATTTTCTATCATGAAAACGATATCTATCGTCATATCGCCCAGCCCTAAACCAGAGCAGACATTTTTTAAATTGATGCAGTATTGAGCGAGATCCAGCTGCACAACAGGCTGGAACAGATGCAGACGGAGCATCAGGCTAATATTATTATATCATACAGAGAGAAATGGAAGCGCCTCTATTGACCTCCATCTGCCTGACCTGAGTCTCATGGGACTGTGTGTGGGACCTGAGTCTCATGGGACTGTCACAGCAAAGGAAGAATCTGGAGCACACGGGTCACTGGTGAGAAGGTTTCTTTTAATAGGTTAAGTGCACCAACGTTTCGACGCAACGCGTCTTCATCAGGGTCAAACAGGAATGACAGAATGACAGCAGTTTAAATATACCTCCCCAATACACAAGGCAGTTTGCAATTGGTTAGACGGGATGGGGGGTGGTCAATTAATAAGCCAATCCTGTGACAGCACTTGGTCAGGGGGGTTGGGGTGGGGTGGGAGGGAGGGAGGGGGAAAGGGGAGGGGGGGGGGGGGGGGGGGGGTAGAGGATCAATGCATAAAATAAGCATATAATTACATATTTTAGAAACATAGGAACACAATACAGATATCAATACATTTAGAGGAAGCAGGAGAGGCTGAGCTCATCATTAAGTCCATTAGGCTCCACCGTATTCAGTGTGTGAATCCAGAAGGCTTCACGCCTCAACAGTTTTGTGACAATATCGAAACCTGGATATTTTTTACCAGTCCGGGGGTGAAGGAAATGTTTTGTGTCCGATCAGTTTGAGCAATGAGTACAGTGGCCACATCTGTAGAAAACCGAGGGAGGGGGTTGTAGCCAGGTAAGAGTAGAGGGGGGTGGAGTCATGGTGCTGTGTACTAACCTGTCTCTCAGTGATCGGGCTCGCCTGAAGGCGATTCGGGGGGGATCAGTACAGAGGGACTTCATGATTTGGTCCGACTGAAGAATGTGCCAGTGTTTCATCATGATCTGTTTGATGGCTCCGCTGATGGGAGAGAACTCGGTGGCAAAGCAGAGGCGTGGCTGTACGGGTGTAATACAGACAGTTTTGTTGAGGAGGCGGGTTCTCGGGGTGCGCACAGCTCTTTCATAGGCTGCCGCGATGTCAGTCTTGGCATACCCTCTGTCCGAGAAGCGCTGCTTCATCTCCCCGGCCTTAATATTTGTCACAAAACTGTTGAGGCGTGAAGCCTTCTGGATTCACACACTGAATACGGTGGAGCCTAATGGACTTAATGATGAGCTCAGCCTCTCCTGCTTCCTCTAAATGTATTGATATCTGTATTGTGTTCCTATGTTTCTAAAATATGTAATTATATGCTTATTTTATGCATACAATTACATATTTATAGAGAATCAGAGAAAACTGAATTTTCAGTCACTGGCCGTCCAGGTGATGTGAAAAGGATGTTCACTTTTTCATAAAAGCATGAAACTTTAGTTTCATGCCTTCGCTTGTTTCACAACTTGTCTGCTCCAAAGCGCTAATCCAACCATCGGAGATACTGTCTAAAGGTAGGCTTTAGATGTTAGCTTAGCGTCACCTAATATCACCATGCATCATAATATCACCTAAAAATTTATTTTCGCTTGTTTCACAAGCGAAAATAATTTTGTTCGGGGCCGTTAATGAAATCGCCGGGCTGGGCGCAGTGTTTGTGATGTGGGAGATCCGAGCTGTCAAAAGGGAATAAAAGACTCGCTCCTGGCCAATCCCGGCGCTTGACTGCTGCGTAGGCGGGCCACATGGCTCCCTTTCTGAAAATGTTCAGAGCCCTAAATTGTACAAGTTCACCAAGTTTCATGCTTTGATGAAAAAGTGAACATCATTTTCACATCACCTGGACGGCCAGTGACTGAAAATTCAGTTTTCTCTGATTTGAGGTATAGTGCAGAATTTCAGCCAAAGGAAGTGTAATATCTGAGGTAGGAACTTCATCTTGGGCTCAAATTGAAGCTTATGAACTTGGGCAGTTTTCTAAATACAAGTGAGGAAGTGATATTCACCATAAAGTGCTGGAAAATAATCATTTTTTAGGAGAATTTGTGAAACGGACAGCATTTTTTTTGTATTTTTGTGGGCGAAATCTTAAAATAGAATTGCAGCAAGCCCCAGAATCTTATTTTGTCACTTCCCCCGATACTTCCCCCTATGTTCCAGCATACTTACTGCAAAATGTCATGCATGCATGACTATTTATGCCAGGGATGGGCAACTTTGATGATAGAGAGGGCCACAAAAACAATCCTCGCTACCAGAGGGCCAGATTGTGACCGTGCACTTCCACCAGTAGCCTACTGTAACACCATCACTCCCAATTATAGCTAATAATTTGATGAAAAGAACTGGTAATCAAAGTTTATTATAGCAACATTTATATTTTTCATATTCAAATTTAGTAATTCTTCCATTCAGATGACACCAGAAACTTTGATCTAGCTTTAAAACAGCCCACTACAGCAATTTGATGGGGTACATCACCCAAATATGTCATATTAATCAGATACGCAATGTTGCATGTGCAATGTGCATCCAATGTGAATGTCATATATAAATATACAGTATATATATATATTAGGGCTGTCAGCGTTAACGCGTTAATGCGCGCCGATCATAACGCGTTTTTTTTTTATCGCGTTAATCGCATGCCGCTATTTTGTCCCTTCCTCGCACCGTACTTGTAGTCAAGCCGTTCGGTTTCCTGTCTCCTGCTTGTGCAGGCAGGCATGGAAGAGAACGACAGCAATACGCTTTTAAATGGCTCATTTTACTTCCCAAATGGCACAGTGGATAAGTCAAGAGCCGTAGTTTGCACCTTGTGTAAAACGGAATTAAAATATCACCGAAGTCCATCGAGTTTGAAGCGAGCGATCACCTAAAAGTAGCCAGCGGCCAGCTAGCTAGTGCGAGACTCGGAGTCTCGGATGCGTGGGTCCTCTAACCACTGGGAGGTCGGCTCCAATGGCATCACGCGATATACACGTTATCAATATACAGTTTCCAATACTGAGCCATTATTCACATGGAAGTGCCAAAGTTTCTAGCTCAGATACAGCCTTCTTCGGCTGTGTCATTTTGGGTTTCGACTGCTCCACAGCGCCACCGCCGGAAGTATCGGTTCTGGAGCGTGTTTACAATTATTGTGCATTTATTTTCTATTCAAGATGCATTTTGTAGACATTTTGTGACCTCCTGACTACATTGCATTTCTATTGAATTGAAAATAAATCTAAAATTCAAGATCACAAAGTACATTTATTTGCATTCATTTGATTCCCAATCACGACACACTGGTAATAATTAGTAATATCTAATTAAAAATGCTTTGCAATGCAAAATAATAGCATTTTAAACATGCGATACAAAGATGCGATTAATCGCGATTAATTATAGTTAATCGCACGATTAATCGCGATTAATCACGATTAATCACGATTAACACGTTCACTGCCAATGACGAGTTGAGTCGTCAAAAAAAATCCAACGGTTGACTGCCAATGACGAGTTGAGTCGTCAAAAAAAAAAAAAAAAAAAAATTGACGGTGGGACGTGGATCAATGCCCCCCACGTCTCCTATAAAAATATTGGAGCCACCGAACGTGTACAACCCATTCCACCGACCCACTAAGTGGCGACAGTGCTCTCCAGACTAGAGGAAGGCAAGCAAAAAGCAGTGTGAGGAAGCCATTCTCATGAAAATGGATTGGCGAAAACGCTTTCGTTTTCGCGCTTGGGAGCTGGCGGTGGGGTTTTGCAAATTTGCATAATAGATTACGGGTGGAACACACTTTGAAACACGCAGCATAAATAAGACCAGAATCGCAAAAGCTTCATCAAAGCTCTCAACAGAAACCCCAAGAAACGAGCGAGCCCATCCAGACTTGCCCAGCGGCCGCCAGCAGACAGGAGCAGCAGCAAAGCAGTGAGCCTGGTGACGCGAGGTTACAGCAGCAGCAGAAACGAGCTTGTGACACGCCCGCTGCAGCCAAGAAGAACACACACGGAGGGAGGAGTTTGAAGGAGAGGAGTGTTTCCTGCTGTTATGGAGGAAATTACTGTTCAAAACTATTGTTTAGATGTCTGACGTCTTACTGATGCCAAAAATGAATGGTTAAAGTGACTGTTCTATCGAATTTCACAAAAAGCTATTTATCTCAGCTTAAATTTTCAGACGCTGAAACCATGCTGTATTCAAGTGCTAATGCCTACATAACTACTAACTCTACAAACTAACTCTTTTAGACAGAGAAAGCACACATTCTATTTAGGGATGCACCGATCGATCGGCACGTGACCGGAAATGGCCGATTTTCACGTGATCGGCCTCGATCGGTGATCTGTTCCGGTCACTCTAAATAGCCGATTCTGTGAGCCGATTTTCACATGACGTGCGCGCACCCCAAAGCACCGAGACAGGCACCCAGCCAGCACACCACACACGCCAGCAGCATACCTTCCTCGTTGTGGATTTTTTTCACCGTCAGTGAAGTAGACAAAGCTCGCAGTTTGTCACACATGCAAGTCGAAAATAAGCCGTGGAGACAGAGGTGCGGCCGTGTCCCGCTCGGCTGGAGTCCAGTCAGAGCGGCTCGCTTCACCTCACTGGCCCCTCTCTCTCTGCTCTCTCTCCCCGGGAAGCGGTGCTCCAGCAACCCGCCACCACGCACAGCCGGCTTGGCGAGGTGAACGCGAGCATTGTGTCCAGTATGTATAACCATTCCCCGACCTGCTTTTCCATTCCACATCAGCGCTGCTGCCTCAGCCTGTCAAGTCATGTTGTAACGTGACGTGGATACAGGAGAGACTATTTGTTTCGTATTGCAAATAGAACAACATGAGAACGACGGACATAATAATAAAAATGCATCGGACTCACAAGTGTGCAACGTTTTCTGTGCGTGACGATATTTTTTCGGATGGCAGATAAAAATACGCATACCAAACTTCGGACTGTGTGTAAACTCCGCCTGATATTCAGACTGAAGATCGTTACTGTAACTCATAAACTCATTTCCCCTCTACTCAAGAGGACTGGTCTGGAGCCAGTCTATAAACTCCTTGTCCATGGATCATTTTGATGTTCTGTTGCACCTGTTTTCTTTTGGAAAAGTAAATGCATGATAGCTGTGGGATATAGGCTATTGGATTTAATTAAATTTTTGTATTCATTGTATTTGCACAAAAAAGCTCTGTCCAGTAGCCTAACCTGGAACACTTTTATTTTGAGATGTGTTTGAGTGAGAAGGTCCTACTTCATGCAAATGATAAGAATTGTTTATTTGTTTATTTGGATCCCCATTAGATGTAAGAATTGTTCTATGAATCTTAATTTTTAAACAAAGTTACAAAAACGTTTGTGTAAGCTGTCAATTGTTGTTTTTAGAAAAAAAAATCGGTATCGGCAAGTCAGACTATTCAAAAATCGGAAATCGGAATCGGCCAAGAAAATAGCAATCGGTGCATCCCTAATTCTATTAGTAGTTCTTTTGAGATATTTTGTGTTCACAAAATCTTAGCAGAAAAGAATCCTCGGGTCTTGAAAGATGAGCCAGAATCCTCAAAAAAACCCTCTGGCAGAAGCTACCTACAGTAAAAAAAAAACGGCTGGCAGTGAATGTGTTAAGAAAATGAATCGTTTGACAGCCCTAATATATATACA
This sequence comes from Poromitra crassiceps, assembly GCF_964638095.1. Classification (NCBI taxonomy): domain Eukaryota; kingdom Metazoa; phylum Chordata; class Actinopteri; order Beryciformes; family Melamphaidae; genus Poromitra; species Poromitra crassiceps. The sequence continues at coordinate 55,156,119 of NC_139631.1, read as the reverse complement.
CATACAGTATATATACTGTATATATATATATATACACATACATACATACACACAGTATATATATATACATATACATATATACTGTATATAGTGTGTGTGTGTGTGTATATATATATATATACACATATATATAGTGTGTGTAAATATATATATACACACAGTATATACCGGTATATATATATATATATATATATATATATATATATATACATACATACATACATATATATATATGAATTGTGAATTGGCCCATTAATTAGTTTTTGTAAGATGTGCATTGATGCAAAACTGTCCAAATAATTGTTTAATGTGATACTACTGCAGAAGGCCACTGAAGGAGCTTGACTCACCACTGAGCAGTTCGATCCAGCTCTGCACAGTCTCTGGTGGTTGGGTGTCTTTGATGTGTTTCAGGGCTTCGTCCAGGAGCACATCGCCTGTCGGTGCATCAGACTTACAGATCACCTGGATATGAAATATGACCACAGGCAATTACAACTACAGCAGTCGAGATCTAGTCCCTCATATGACAATGACAGATGTTGAAATCGGATAACAATACAGATGCAGTGAGGGTTACGGCCGGGACACACATCTTGCGTCTACCTACCTAGTGCGTGTGCGTGGCGTGGGGGCTGCTGCTGGCACGCCCGCGGCATCCATACAGGCAGCGTGGCTGCTGCGTTGCAGCTGCTGCGTTGCTGTCTGTCTGCCAACTCTCTTCCTATAGAGTTTACCTTTTATTAAATTTGCTATAGGCTAAACAATACAATGATGATTTTAACTGAAGATCGCTTGGGCTCACTTCATAATCGAGGCAGTATTGATTTGTGTGTGTGTGTGTGTGTGTGTGTGGGGAGGGGAGGGGAGGAACGAAGCCACGTTGTAGCCTATGTACTGTATGTGGTTTTCAGAAGGCAGGAGAACTGCAGCTGTGACCTCCTCCTCCTGTCTCAAATCAAAACGAGCCTTGATTGGCTGTGGCTGCCCCTGTAAAATATAATTTTAATGTCTATTTGTGTAGAGACACGCTAGAGACACGCGCGCGGTAAGCAGAAAAAATAGGCGTCGCTTCTATTCTCTAGATGACGCGCGTCTCACGCCTCGCAAGACATGCGCCCGAGATGCGCGTCTCATGCCGGTGGTGTGGCTGCTGTAACCTGTTAACATGGGCGCCGAAATGAAAATCAACAGGTAACGCCACGCAGACGCACAGCAGACGCAAGATGTGTGTACCGGGCCGTTACGTTTAGAATTTCGTTTTTTTAGAATTACATTTTTTTTTACAACCTGGACCTTATTTCCAGCTTTAAATATTATTTTTAAGTCACCCTGAGAAGTTCGGTTTTATTAGCATCAGCAGAAACGATAATCAGTTTTGATTGCCAGCTACAAACGAGAAATACGGGGCATGTGAAATGCTTATATTTACGTACTATAAATAGCTTATTTTCCGACACAGCGGCTCATATCCTTATTATATCATCCCGACAACGAGGAAATTAATGATGTATTACCTTGGCACAGTGTGTTCATCCTGGCTCTGCTCCATAGCAGCTCCTGATTTGGGTCGGTCCGGAATAGCGTCATGGATTACAATCTGAGCCCCCCCTCAGATTGTAATCCATGACGCTATTCCGGACCGACTCAAATAAATACGTGCAGCCATCGAATTCAAATAAATCATCCATAATCTTGAAATCAGATAAATATCTGCTAGGCTAGGCTAACTAAGAACATAACAAACTGGCCGCAAGTCAACTATAACCTGCCAGATGTGCTTCTTCTTCTGTTTGCGCCGTATTTAGGGATGCACCGATCCACATTCTTTGAGTTCCGATCCGATCTCTGCCGATACCGATATAATTCCGATAGCAGAACTATTTTTTCTTGAATATAAAGTACAAACAAACATTTGGCCAATTGAATAAAAAGGAAAGAAAAATACAACTTACAAAAATCTGACTAAATGAAGTAAATATTCAAGGCAAAGAGGATAGCTGTTCTTGTTGCTGCGATCGCCTCAGCAGTACACGGCTCTCAGTAACTACCAACTAATAAGGGTTAAATTAGGGTTAACCCTAACCCCGACTGTAAATTAACGTAAATTCACTGCCCATTTAACTCAGTCTGTAAATCTCATGCAAATTCAACGTAAATTCATATTTATTATCTACAGAACACTTTACCACTCATGTACATATTGTATATATTTACTCGATTTGATTGCACTTGCAACTTTGTGATTGTCTTTAGTTATCTTCCTACTTCTTATCTCTGTATATTGATGTGACCGCTACGCTGCATACAGACACTAAGACAAATTCCTCGTATGTAACTTGCATACTGTGGCAATAAAAGCGGACTTGGGACAGAAACCGCAAGTGCAGTCACATGACTCTGGTGGGATGGACAGCTGGGCGCTACGTCACGGTCTCTATGCCACCTCACTGAGGAGGCAACTAGACCAGCCACAGCCCACAGCTAGTTAGCTCGAACCATGTTAGCTAGAAGACACAGAACGCTGTACATAGATAGGGACATGGTAAATGGTAAATGGACTGCATTTATATAGCGCTTTTATCCAAAGCTCTTAACAATGTGCCTACATTCACCCATTCACACACTGAAGGCGGCAAGCTGCCACGGGAGCAATTTGGGGTTCAGTGTCTTGCCCAAGGACACTTCGACATGCGGACTGGAGGAGCCGGGGATCAAACTGGACCAGTAAACCAGAAATCGACCCATGCCTTGATGCTAAAATGACAAAATACCCACCCTGCCTACAGGTCATGTAGTTCACTAGCTGGGCCTACCTTCCTCTAGTGACTGACTCTCACAGTATTGGATTTGACCTACAGGCAGTGTAGGAATTTAGCCAGGTGCAAGGGCAAAATGCCCCCAAAAAATCTCAGAATGCCCCTAAAAACCATGATCCAGGGGCAAAAATTGACACAATATTTTGATAATTTTATTTTAATTTAATTCATTTAATTTCCATCTTTAACACACACACACACACACTCAGCACCTGCAAGCTGGTTGCCAGAAGACGATGATGAAGAACACACTCACACAAACAGTGGTGTTGTTCACACTACGCTTTAGCAACTTTATGCACGAATTACTATTTTTTAAAGTGCCCCCAAAATGTTGTAAATGCCCCCAGTTTTTAGACAGTGGGGTAAAAGTTGCCCCCAAAATATTTTTTTAATTTCCTACACTGCCTACAGGTCAAACATACTAGCTGTGCAACAGTCTCTGACACTGGGGACAACTGTTGCCAAAAAACACATTCTGGGAATGGAAGTCCCCTTCTTCACCCTCTTTTCAATTGTGGTTGACGGACATGATCTCTGTTATACGGATGGAGAGACTCAGGTTCCTGAGAACCAACTCACTTAGAAAGTTTCTAACTAGGACTAACTGGGACCCGCTTCTAGCCTACCTCGGTGAGGTTAGGGGCGATGGGTGACTCGCCCGGTTGATTTCTCATATACCCCTTGCGCAAGATGTGCAAGTGCATAAGCATCTTATGTGGCTGGTAGCACCGGGTTGCAATATTGAATGTTGGTGATTTTTGTATGTTATTTTCTTTTTTCTCTCTCCTTTTCTTGTGTCTGAGCCAGTTTGTCTGTTTTGTTTTGATTGTGTTCTATAACATTTTTTAAATAAAATATAAAAAAAAACATACATACTACCTTCCTGTGATTTACTCTCAGTGTTGGATTTGACCTGCACGTCGAATATGTTCACTAGCCGTCCTACCTTCCTGGCCAGCAGGCCTTTCCTCCTCATCCCACAGGCCTCCAGCTGCAGGCGTCCTCGGAGAGCCAGCTCGATCAGCATGCAGCCACGCAGCCCTGACGAAATGCAGTCATTCCAGAAAGAGGTGTAGCCCTACAACATAGAAAAGCCACATCAGACTAGGGGATGGTGGCAAAAATGATTTTCTTTCCCGGACCGACAACCGACGTTAACCAACCAAACAGCTTAACAAAAGGTGGGGGCTATTTTGCGCAGTAAAAATAAATAGAGTCCGCACACTGGAACATATGGCTCCCGGGCAGTTTAATAACGTTTTGATCACAAAGATCTTCATCAGAATGAAGCAGGAAGTAGGAGGAGCACTCATATGCATCACAAAACTCAATCCAATTGGCTATTTTGCGACCCACACAATCCACTCACTGCGGACAGCTCTGCTCTCCAACATGTAGGTTGTCGCAACGATCGCAGCTTTCACAGGCTGTGTAAAAGTAGTCTGGATAAACCCAGCCTTCAACATGACATCACAGGCTATGCCTGTAGCTTAAGTTTCGTGACTGATGGTACATAGAGGTCATGTGGAGGCTGGGTTTACCCAGGCTAGTGTAAAACATGGCAACATTTAACTTCCACTGTGCACTTTGTCTCTGTATGCACTTTATGCCTCTCGTAGCAATATTTAAACTCCTCTGTGCACAATATGCCTCTGCACTTTATGCCTCTTTTATCATCATTTTATGACTATGATTTTAGGATGTAAATCGTAATATACGATTTTATTTCGTATGCTTTTTACTATTACTTCTGATGCAGTGTTGGTGTAGTCTGTGCTCTGTTTTAATTCGTTTTTGTATCTTGTATGTAAATGTGTGTATGATCTGATCTGTAACTTGCTGCCTTCTTGGCCAGGTCGCAATTGTAAAAGAGATTTCGTATCTCAATTTGTTTTACCTGGTTAAATAAAGGTTATAAAAAGGGGGGGTCCATTTTCGAGTGAGCAGACTAGCCTACATGTCGTTGTCCTGTGTTATTCCTTCCAGTTTAACGTTCTTTTCAGCCTAAACAGCCGACCATGATTACTATTACTACCATGCGCCATCAGTCCCTTTGTGTCGGCTGCTTGCTTTGATGCGCCGTTGCACGTGTGCTCGACCAAACTACCCCCCCCCCCAAATCAGGTATACGTGCTGTGGGCCCAAGTGAGCAGAAGCTTTTGTACACTGGCCAATTATGAAGTCCAAAAACTGCAAAAACTGTCTAATTAAACCCTACTCCCACATTTTTTCCTCAAGCGACACCAAACTTCAGCATCTGCATCGTTAGACTGTCCTACACCAAATTTTCAGACAGATTTTTGTTTGATCCAAAATTGACCCCACAGTGCATCAAAAATATTTTACTGTAAACTAGGGATGTCACGATATTTCGTCCCACGAAATTTTGCGATATCAAAGTCCCACGAAATTTTGCGATATCAAAACGTGACGATATCGTGGAGATGAAAAACTATATCCGGAGAAAAAGAACCTCTGAACATGCTGCCCTGACGGGCCGGCACTGATCTGTATTCTCTCTCTATCTTTTTCATTGCTTTGCTTGAAATGGGGACTAAACTGACGCTCATTAAATAACCGACAAGATTAAATGCGCTATTTATAGACTAATGCATTGCTGGCGAAGTTTGCGCAACACTTATTCACATTTCCCCGTGCGGTTACGGTTATCCCCATGCGGACCGCGTGTTTCAGTGGATGACAGCAGTGTCTGCCGCCAGGCACGGACGGACACTCTGACAGGGAGACCCCGCCAGACCAAGTGACAGGCGAGATGTCTCCCCTCATCTCTAAAGACTAGACCTACAGTAGTCTGAAATGAACTAGTTTGTGCCATTGTTTCCACGGGCACAACATGTCGGGTAAGCAGTTAATAGTATAGCCTACAAATGAATATCGCTCTGAATGTGTGTGTTTTTTTTGTGTTGAATTTTTGTTGTTTTTTGTTTACATTTTACAAGGCGGATGTTTTTGGTTAGGTTAGACCACCAAAACCTGTGTTTTTATTTTACTGTACAACCCAGAACATGGTGCTAATGGCGTTAGCATTGTCCATCCACATACTGTTTAACGTTAGCATTTGAGCTAACGCAATGGTAACAAACTATATCCAGGATGCACATTGCACATGCAACATTTCTAATCTGATTAATATCACATATTTGGGTGATGTACCCCATCAAATTGCTGTAGTGGGCTGTTTTAAAGCTAGAGCAAATTTTCTGGTGTCATCTGAATGGAAGAATTACTCAATTTTAATATGAAAAATATAAATGTTGGTATAATAAACTTTGATTACCAGTCCTTTTCAACAAATTAGTAGCTATAATTGGGAGTGATGGTGTTACAGTAGGCTACTGGTGGAAGTGCACGGTCACAATCTGGCCCTCTGGTAGCGAGGATTTTTTTGTGTGGCCATCTCTATCATCAAAGTTGCCCATCCCTGCTGTATGCTAATAGATAGAGTGCAGATAATACAGTAGCCTACATGCTTTGGATCCCTTAGATTTAGCTATGCAGTGTTCTAAGTAGGGATGTAGAAAATCATAATTTTTCTTGACCGACAACCGACACTCATTAGCCGACAACTGTCGGTTAACCGAGAAGATTAAAATGCGCTATTTTACTGTCTGTGCCCCATTAAACCTTAGGCCTACCAAATGCTTGATTTTTTTTCAGTAGAAAGCGTTTATTTTTACATCTACAAGCAGAAAAAAACACATTAACAAAACGAGAAGACAAGTTAAATCCTCCAGCCATCTAAACAAAAACATTCCTCGGATAGGCTATGAGGAGCTGCACGCATTTGCAGAAGGGGGAAATACGGAGGGAAAAAACCCATACTCACGCTCACAATTCTTAAATGAATTATCTTACTGCATGTGTCGTAAATAGTCTAATAAAACCAGCAGAAACTAATTTTAAAATCTCAGAACGAAACGTGTCACTAATTGAACAAATTTCCACTTTGAATAGCACATCACGACACCGCCCCAAGCCTTCACGCTGCAGGGCGCACTGACGAAGCGCTTATTGCTCTCTCCTTCTGACATTCTCACTAATTCAACAGTGGTTTACCTGCTTTTGAGATGTGCAAAAAAATAGTTTGCTTCTCTCCACGCTTCTCCCTCTCTCTCTTTATCTGCGACGAGGGCTGTATGCTCTCTGTGTGTCCGGCTGCACGACATGACGACGAGTGCAGCAAGTCCGCACGCTGACAGCTGTCAGCATTGCGGGACTCGGGAGGATGAACAAATGAGGCAGGCTGTCCAAACTTTTTACCGATCTAATATGAGATGCAGTGAAATAATTATATATTAATAGCCGATGTGTTTAGAAGAGCATTCTCACTCTTGCTGTAATCGTTGTGGGATTATTACACCTGAGAGACAGACAGACCCGGAGAGAACTCAATTTACGGTAAAAGTGTGGATTCCTCAGTGAATCGATGTGGAAGACGCAGCTTGTTTTGAAACGCGTCATTGAAAGTAACCTCATGGTATCATGACAGTGGCTGGAACACAGAAGGAGCATGACTGACTGGCTCGCTGTAGTCTGACTCTGCACAGGGCAGGGCGTCTTCTCCCGTCTGGTCAAAGCAGAGGGGAGGCGGGGGTGTGGCGCATGTGTGGAGCTGAGTTTATCACAGAGCACATCTCGCACGCGGGGGGAGAGGCGGACAGTGGCAGTGCACACTGCTTTTCCATTTGGAAAAGCCTTTCTCTAAATGAATGTTGTTCTGGCAGTGGCAGGAGCTTTTAATTCCTATATAATGCTGCTACAGTAACTACTTAGGCTAGTTAACATTGTTGCTTACCGCGAAGGAGGGAAAAAAAACACCATATTGGCAACACGTTGTATGCCAATTTAATATGCAAATTAACCGTTTGACCGACATGCTTAACCGACCAATGACGTTGTCGGCGGTTAACCGGTTAACGGTTAACCGTCGACATCCCTAGTTCTAAGCAGACTGGATGGCATGCAGCAGATGATAGAATGCTCATCCATAAGAGACTTGACTTGAGCCACTTTCACACATGCCTAGTCTGTGACAACTACAACTTCTGAAGGAACAGTGGTACAAGTTTAGTTTAGGTTAGTTTTTTTTAAGAGAAAGAAGTTAGTTCAAGAAGGGCCCAGATGGAGCCTGAAAAGGGTGTGTCTTTAGTCTTTTCCGAAAGATGTTGAGCTAACAGTAGGCTCTTTCACACCGGCCTTGAAAGCCGAAAAATGCACGGAAAATAGGATTAGCGCCTCCGATGTTAAAGTCGTGAATGCGCTTTGGTGGACAATTGTTTTACGCCTTTTGTCCCGCGACGGGAGGTAGTAACAGCGCCGGGTTACCTGGCAACCCGCCTCCACTTGAAAGGTCGTTGCAGCGAGCCGGAAAAGGTGTGAATGGTCTGCTCATTCATAAAAAAATGACAGGGGAAATCACCTCATGTGATCAAGAAAGTGCAGTAGTGAAAGTAAAAAAAGTAGCCTATACAATCATGACTGCAGGGACGCCAGGAGGAATGCTCCGTGCGGTTAGGCTTTATGCTCAAACGATGTTGACATTAGTTAACGTTAAGTAGTCATGTGCATTTATAGCCTATACTATTCCCCCGACGAAGGTTATGCAGACTGCAGCTGTTTGATTTTAGTGGGACACCATATCGATCTGCCCGCCCACCATGCGAGTGCACTCCCTGCTCAGCGGACTAGGAGGGAAGTCTTGTTGAATGAATTTGTTCATCATACAGTAGCCTAGGCTACACTAACCTATGAAAATATTAATTTGGGCTAGGAGGAGCAGGAAATCCCTCCGCTCGCCTTTCAATGTGGGAGCAGGGGATTTCACCTGAAAGTACAGAGCAGCACGGTAATGTGGCCGTGCTGCTTGGCTCGTGTGAAAGCAATTTCTGTGGCGAGGCGGCTGGCTTTACGGGACTCCTAAACGGCAATTTTTGCGCGATCTGTGTATGAAAGAGCCTAGTGTGTCACAACTCTAATGTGTCAGACACAGCGACCACTCATCCATATTCAACAAACGTTTGTTCCGCTCTGTCGGCTTAACATTATAGACATTGGTGCGCAAACAATTGCGGGACCTCTCCCGCATTATAAATTACAAATCTGCAGAAATTGGCAAAAATATGCACGATTCTCGCAATCCCACGCCAAATTGTAAGCCCTGCTATAGCTCAAAGACTTGAGACTTGACTTGCAAAAAATGACGTGAGCATCTCTGTCAGTGCCCGGCCACGACCCATTGCTGGGCAATAAATCCCCCCACCTGAAGGACATAAGGGGGGAATTTCCCCCTAGTTTGCAAAGTGAATTTCAGGCCCTGATTGTTCCATGGCTGGTGAGTGAAGCAAATCTACCAGCCACTTGAATATTTTACCAGCATTTTGCTGTTGCCAATTTTGGACCAAATACTCGCAAACAAAATGAAAAAGTGAATTACAGTCTTGTAAAATGATTCATTTTTACTCGACAAGTAACCTTTGTGCCTGCATGGACACGTGAAAGGACGCTGATGGAGAGCATTGGTGCTGACTTTCTGAATATAAATCCACAGAAGAAAACCTCTAATACATGATGTTATGTAACGTTAGCCTACCACTTCGGTTAATGTACTTTCCACTACTGTCTGGCCAGTTATAAGGTAACGTTAGTTGGAAGAACCCAATTAGTCCAATGCAGCTTCCACTGTGCAGATGCATTGGGCTTGGCTTGAGACTGGTCAAACCAACATTAGGTTACTTTGGGTTATTAACCTTCCTGCTTTTACGTTTAACTGTCATAAGTTGCTTGCTGGCTAAGTAGCCGTTAGCTTGATGGCTCGATGTGTACACATATCACTACATAGATTGTGAAACTACTACAGCATGATGTTTAAGCAGGCCAGTGGGTTAACTTAGCCGGAGAAAGAGAGACTATAACACATTTTCCACTTATTATTTGCCAAAAACTGAGCGACGTTAACCACTGAACGCCAAGCCCGTTGCTGCTGTTAGCTAACGTGTGTCAAACAGACCGGGTTAGCATGTAACGGGTTAGCATTAGCAGCAGTACCTCTCGGTCCTTCAGGCCGAGCAGCAGCACCTCTTCCATCAGAGTCAGGCGAGTTTCTTTGGACTCTCCGGGGTCGTCGTCCTGCTCGTCCCGCCGGGGCTCGTCGTCGTCCTCCGGGCCGGACGGACGCGACGCCTCGGGCCGCCTCTGCACCAGGCCCGAACTCCGCTGGACCAAGGAAGTCATGCTAAGCTAACTAGCTACAAGGCTAACTAGCTAAACAAAACAACACGAGAAAAACAAACCGCCGGCTTGGGCTCCTCTGCCAGCCCGAGATGTTCTGGATCAGTGCTGACACATAGAGCAGCTGTGATGCGTTCTGCCTAAAGACTGTTAACAACAATGTCGTTAGTCTCTTTACCCACGGACTTCACTGCACTGTTTACCTGTTTACCGTTACGCTAACCGCTAACCCGTCCACTACTTTCTGTCTGTGTGCATCTAATATGGCGCCGAGCACTGAGCAGTGGATGTGGCACCAGGCTGGAGCAGCAGGACCCTGACCCAGGAGATACCTGAAGCCAAACTCAGTGCAGGTGGCATAAGCTGTTGTCAAGCTTATTTAATAGCATTATGATAGTAAGTAAATATGTTACAAACTAGGAATTCGTCTTTGTCCAGTATGCCGCGAAGGCAGAAAGACAACCTTCAGTTAAACAGACCAAAGTGACATACCGGTTGTCCATGTAGGCTAATACGTCCATGTACTGTCCTTAATTGTATGTCCTTAATTGTACCCCACTGGTCCATCTGATGGATATTTTTTTTAACATTTGTGTGACTGCCATTTAGACATTTTGGGCCTAGGGGTCTGAAATTAATGTTGTTGTTGTTGTTGGGTGTTTTACAAAAGTCACCACTAGAGGGAGACATCCTACCACCCTGTAGTGAAAAGACAACTCAATAGACCCTTTTCACGGGGGCCATTTGTGTCGAAAAGGCAGGGTAAACACAGGTGCAACCAAGACACTGAGGGTTTCCAACTAGCAATCATCGAAGTTGGAAACCCTCATTAGTGTTTTGCTTGCACCTGTGTTTACCCTGCCTTGTCAACACAAAATGGCCCCCATTAAAAGGGTGTATTTGCCTATTAAGGTCCATCAGATGGATGTCAAAGTCTAATTTAATTCCATTATAACGCACTTTTTTGGGACTCCCAGCAATGTTTCACAAAAGTCACGCATTTTATTTTTTTATGCTGTCATCCTGAACCAAAGACCTTGAAATTTGACCTTGAAATGAAAATTTGGGGTTGGTTTGAAAATTTTGGGGAATTACATGGCTTCAAAGTCCATTGCATAGTTTTCCCATTGGTTTCAATGTTAATTTTGCACACACAAAAAAACTTTTCGGGACCTCCAGCCATTAAAAAAATAAAAAATCCCTGATGTTACACATCTCACCTCGACTCAAGGCTTCAAATTTGTAGTTTCTACTGTGTTTGGCTATTTCCCCCTATTCCCCAGCAGCATAAACCTAGCAAAAACATTTTCCCAATTTCCGGTCAGGATTTTTCAAAATAAAAGACGTCATTCAAACTCGCTAAAATAGCCTACACAAATTTAACTGATGTCATGGTAATTGAATACACATACCATTGGAAAATGTTATATTGCATTGTTGACAGCTTTGACATTGGTGGAAATGCAAAAATCCAGGCTTTCTGTGTTCGCCCAGAGGCCATTGAAAGATGCCGATTTCAAATAAATATTAAAAATCAAAAGTCAATCGTGGCAAATCAAACTCACTTGATACATGTAGGGGGACATCTTATCTGTCATAGGAACCTGCCCTTGTAGCGACACGTGTATACATTTTATTGTTGTTGACATTTATGGAAAAGCAGAAATCCAGGCTTGCCGTTCTCAGACCAGGGAAAGGGCATTGAAAGAAGCCAATTTCAAATAAATATTAAAAATCAAAAGTCAATCGTGGCAAATCAAACTCACTTGATACATTTAGGGGGACACCTTATCTGTCATAGGAACCTGCCCTTGTAGCTACACATGTGTACATTTTATTGTTGACAATTATGGAAAAGCAAAAAACACACAAAAGCGTTCAATGCAATATTGCAATATTTATGCAATATTTATTTGTGCAGATGTTGATCAAGTTAAGCTCTAACATCAAGAGCATAATTATGTGCAACTCCTCCAGCATATTGTGGTTCCACATTTACACCATTCAAATGAAGTTATACAAAGCAACAAAACAAATCAACTTCCTGTCACAAAATTAACTTCTGCTCTGCCAACTCTGGCCATACACTTTGCCTTGTCACACTATGAATTGGTTCATTGTGACACCAAAAATGAATGCCTTGGAATGCAGGCAAGCAAAGATGCCACAGCTGCTACCATCAGTCTGTGGCAGGAAATTAGGGCAATTATGATAGTATTCATAATTGACGGTGATATCCACAACCGAGCCATGCAAAGCCAAGTACTGAAGTGTTAAGTATTGTTGCAGTAGATGAAGTACATCTTTCATCTGCGTTTCACACTGCTTGAGAGAATCCATCAGTTCAGCTGCCAGTTACAGTTCCTTGTGTCATTTTTCTCTGCTTCATGTCTATAGCAATGGATACCCAATGGGAACCCAGATGGACAGGAATGATCACTCTATCATACCGCCACCAGTCCTATGACAGATAAGATGTCCCCCTACATGTAGGCTATCAAGTGAGTTTGATTTGCCACGATTGACTTTTGATTTTTAATATTTATTTGAAATCGGCTTCTTTCAATGCCCTTTCCCTGGTCTGAGAACGGCAAGCCTGGATTTCTGCTTTTCCATAAATGTCAACAACAATCAAATTTACATTTGATTTGGTGTTGATTTGTTTTGTTGCTTTGTATAACTTAATTTGAATGGTGTAAATGTGGAACCACAATTTGCTGGAGAAGTTGCACATAATTATGCTCTTGATGTTAGAGCTTAACTTGATCAACATCTGCACAAATAAATATTGCATCTTGTGAATGCTTTTGTGTGTTTTTTGCTTTTCCAGCAATGTCAACAACAATAACATTTACACACGTGTCACTACAAGGGCAGGTTCCTATGACAGATAAGGTGTCCCCCTACATGTATCAAGTGAGTTTGATTTGCCACGATTGACTTTTGATTCTTAATATTGATTTGAAATCGGCTTCTTTCAATGCCCTTTCCCTGGTCTGAGAACGGCAAGCCTGGATTTCTGCTTTTCCATAAATGTCAACAACAATAAAAATTTACACACGTGTCGCTACAAGGGCAGGTTCCTATGACAGATAAGGTGTCCCCCTACATGTATCAAGTGAGTTTGATTTGCCACGATTGACTTTTGATTTTTAATATTTATTTGAAATCGGCTTCTTTCAATGGCCTTTCAAGAAAGGAAAGCATTTCAAGAAATAACATACTGTCTCCTTTGTATTTGTTCTGCTGGTCAATTTTCATTCAAATATTAAACTAGAGGTTCATCTTAGTGTTTTATGTTCATTACGTTGGGTCTTATAGCTAGATTACCACTTTATTCTTGATTGTAAAAACCAAACTTTATCGTGCTTTTATTCTGAAGGCAAAATCACTAAATCGGAAGTAAAATTGTGGGAGATGGTTGCTCAGTTCATGGAGATCTATTCCCCCAGTCAATTCCATGCAGTTTACATGAAATGTACAGGAAATTGATTCCTATGCCGGACATGGGAAAATATTTGAAGCACAAAAAACAAAGGTAACGTTATTCACAAGCAAAAAGGAAAAAAAACTGAGGACGAGTAAATCTAAACATTAGCTGCTGTATACAACAACAATAATATAACTAGTTAAAAATGTAAAATGAAAAGTGGTTCTCTTTTCTGAAGATTATCAAAGTTTGCGGTTTAAAAAACCGTTGTTAACCCACACCCTTATTTCTTGCATTTAATCAAAATCCCCATACAAAAATCCAATTGACTTCTAGACGAAGGAACCGGAAGTGCTAACATCCAGATCTTCCAGACTCATTCCTGCTACTTTCCTGGGAAAAGAGTTGGCAACACATATACTATATCATATAGCCATAGGTTTAGACCTTGACTTGTTATTACACTCCGAAACAAGTCCTGCAATAAACATAGTGATCTTTTATTAGAAAGCAGAAATTAACAAAGCTATGATTAGATTGAACAGTGTGACACCCTCTGAACATTTAGACGTTTGCATCAGTGATGTAACATACACATGTATTACAGTTTCACCATTCTCTCAGTAGTGCAGAGAAAATATAAAACTTTATAAAAAATACAAAATGATTTTATCTTTTATACAGTAGAAAATAATAGTACAAAGTTCCTCCCTATTTTCAGTGTCCCCTGAAGTTTAAAGGACAATACCGGTATCATTTATAGTTATAGTCATAGTCCATTCACTTATTTAGCCTGCTTATGTCTGATTTCACATTTCTCACGTGTAATTAGATTTTGACGGTGTCATTGACAAAAACAACCACAAACAACACTGGGATTGTCCTTTAAGATATGGACATATAGGCAGCAGTACAGTTGGCCTACAACAAAAGTCCTTGTATTTCTACCTTTTGAACTTTGTCCAACTTTAATAGCTTACAGTAACTGTACGATCATTTTCTGTGAGCATAAAATGGTTTTAATGAGTGAGACATTCTAAAGATCCATTTCATGCACCCACAGTGAGGCTTTTCACACAGCACTTGATTTGTCTTAACCCTGGGATAACAGTTAGCCAAAGGTTAGCTTATTCCCTTTCACATTTAACCCACGGTTAATTCGTAGCCCAGGGCTAATTATTCACAGTGTTCTCTCAATCTTCTAACTCTTTTCACACAGAAAACATTGTTTTACAAAAAAATCTGAGAATAACCCTGAAAAGTAAATGGTATTCATATATCTGCATCTAAGCTAATTTATGTGGTAGCTACACCATAACTTAAGGCAAAGGAAACTTAATTTATATTGGTAAATTATTTGCGGTGCCAGCATAGCCCGCAGAGGCTATGCCTGCTCTGCACCTGCACCACCAAAAATGTAACTGCACAAGAACTGATTGGATAGCTTGATTTTTGCTTTGCTTGTATCATTTGATGTCTGCCGATACCAATACAAAGACAATGGAGCAGATTTAAGAGAGACTATTCGAATGTCGAACACATTCTGTTACTACTTCTGTATTAACAAAGCCCTCCACTGCCCTCTAGCTGTTTGGTGGTCTGGGTGCAGAATCACCAACACAGAACCTGTACCGCTGGCAAAGCTTCCATGCAGAAGTATAACTGAGAAAGGACAACTAGCTCTGTGTGAAAAGCCCTAATCAATATTATCAGAAGTAAAAGCAATTGGTTTGATATTTGAATACCAGTATGCATGTTCAGCCACTGTGAGTAAATACTGCAGTGCACATACTAAAGAATTGTGAGAAAGTCGATCAAATACCAATTCATATTAAATATGCCTTTAGAGATATGCATTTGACATACAATTGATATCCAATACAGATCATTGTGTTATCACTCATGTTGGATTCATTTATGATAGCAGTCATGTTTAATACTTACAACTTTCTAAATAGTGAATCCAAATTAGAAATATCTTCCATCAAATACTTACAAATTAACCCATAACATTATTTCCATAGGCTAGTTGCTATTAGTCATTTACCACATACTTAATTGTGAATAAACTATAGAAATGTATGCATTTAATTTTTAAATACCCAATAGTAAGAGTTAAGTTATCCTTTATTTATCCCCATGGGGAAATTCATCCTCTGCAACAGTGCTAACCACTGAGCCACCGTGCCAGATAGTTACCATGTGCAGAGTTGGGGTGTACAAAACTGAGAAAAGCAAACTAACTCTCAAAATCTGCCTAGTCTCACAGGTTTTATTACAGCTCTAATGGCCCTGGTGTGTGTGTGTGTGTGTGGCTCTAATGGCCCTGGTGTGTGTGTGCGTGGCTCTAATGGCCCTGGTGTGTGTGTGTGTGGCTCTAATGGCCCTGGTGTGTGTGTGTGTGTGTGTGTGTGTGTGTGTGCGCGCGCGTGCGTGTAGCTCTAATGGCCCTGGTGTGTTCATATTTTTGGCTTTGTTGCATTTGGTCCACCAACCACTATATTATAAGAAGCAGCATTATTAGGGCCCATTCAGACACAATCCGATGCTCGCATTGGCCCCGCCCCCCCGACCTCCATTCATAGTCAATGGGGGTCATCCGACAGGCTCCGACAGTGGGCGATGCAGGGGTATGTGTGAAAAACACACAGGAGGTCGTACGGCGAGGGAGCTCTAACTTGTGGGGGATGCAGCCCTACGCTGGTCAATCTAGATGCCATACACACATGATGGTCTCGACCTAGCCTAGGTAAACCCAGCCACCACGTGACCTGCTCTCTCAGTTCCCAGTCACATAGTGACTGAGAACAGGTCTGAGAGCAGGTCACGTGGGGGATGGGTTTACCCAGGCTAGTCTCGACCTAGTTTCAAGATGAATACCAGACACGCTGCCTCGCGCCACACGTAATCTAGTGACATAGCGACCTCATCATCACATGTAATCCTAGCGTGACGACAAGTGCAGTAATCCCAGCGTGACGTTTGTGTGACGCACTTGCCTAGGTGACGCCGTTAATGTCGTCAGTGCAGTAATCCCAGCGTGACATTCGCGTGACGCACTTGCCTAGGTGACGGCGTTAATGTCGTCAGTGCCAAGGCTATGACCCGGCAGTATTTATAGCCACGCTTGGCGCACCATCGTCCTCCTTCCCTGATCTCTGGCCGCTACACCTGAGCGATCTCAACTGTGGAAACTCTCACGAGACTTGAACGGGACGAACGAGATTTGGATTCACAGACCCCGTATGAGGAGACCTGAACAGCCCGGAGGCGTACAAACAGCTTCACGTGTATTTATGTATCATATAATGAGGATATGGAGCGCGGCGTGACAGAAAAAGTGTTATTTACAGAGCGCATGGAGCTTGCCCCGTATGCTCCCGTTATAGCCTGTTTGAGGAGTGTACTCGGTGCGACAGATCTTCTGTGGGGATCCGAATGAAACCAAAGGTATTTGGGTGAGTAAAACATCATATTTTAAGCTGGAAATGAGGACCGTGGTGTAAAAAACAGAAATTCTCCTTTAATCTCAGAATTCAGACTTTTTTTCTCAGAATTCGGACATTAAAATCTGAATGCTGGATTTTTTTCCCTCCGATTTCGGACTTTAATCAGATAATTCTGACTCTAATCTCAGAATTCTGACTTTTTCCCTCAAAATTCTGACAGTAAACAAAGAATTTTGACTTTAATCTCAGCATTTACTTTTTTCCTCAGAATTCTGACTTTTTCTCTCTCTTTTTTTCCAAAACTCTGGCATTAAACTCAGAATTCTAACTTTATTCTCAGAATTCTGACTTAAACTCAGAACCCCCCAAAGAAGAAGTGGCTCTAATCCTTTTCGGTAGTTTTAAATTGTGTGTGGTGTAAAAGAAAGAAAGAAAAAAATCCAGGCAACCCTAGGTTGGGAACCACTGTAGCCTCTTGCTGCTAAAAAGCGGTTCAAAATGATGTCTAAATAACAATAATAAAAAGCCAGTCCGTGAAAACGATATAGCAAACCACCAATGTCTTTATTTTCATAGCCCGGAAAGCTATAATAAATAATCTGCTACCAAACTCTAACGAGCTCCATTTGCAGTCTGAGAAAAACAGTTCTATGATTTCCTGATTGGTGGAATTGTGTCATGAAATCAGAGCTAATTTAAATGTACTTACTTTGCAACTCTTCTGTTTACGCTTCAAGAAGCCTACAAATGGCTTTTTGAGAAACTAGTCGATTCCTAGGCTCGCCTGCTGCGTGGGCTCACCCGTCCTGCAGCTTGCCCACTGTGTGGCCTCGCCTGCCCTATTGGCATGCGCAGTGCACAATTGCCCAACTTCGCATCACTGATGACATCACAATTGCGTGAGTGACCATCACTGATCACACCATGGTGTGCTCAAGTGACATCACTCAGTGCACAATTGCTCAACTTCGAATGTCAAAGACATTGTGACATCATCAGTGACTCGAGTGACCATCACTGATGACATCATTGAGTGTATCGCCCGCAGCTCAGCTGCTGCGTGGACTCGCCTGCTCTATTGGCATGCACAGCGCACAATTGCTTAATTCCGCATCACTGATGACATCACTTTTGCATGTCATAGACATTGTGACATCACAATTGCTGAGGACATCATCCAGTGTGGGACAAAATTGAAACAAACGGAGCCCACTTAGTCCCTTTTATATACAGAAGATAGATATTTTGACACCCTGTTTAGACTATAATTGAAGGTTCCATCTTTATTGTTATTCTTAAAGGAACACACCAACATTGTGAGATTTGCCATATTCTTGCTAGTAAGATGAGAAGATGGATGCCCTTTCTTCTGTGTGTGTGCAGTAGAAAAGTAGTTATGCGCCCTCCTGCTAGTTAGGTTAGCACATTGGTTCCCAAACGGTGGTCCGCGCAGGGCTCTCTGTCTGGTGGTCAGCCAGAGAATTGCATTTTTTACAGACAACAGTTTTTATGTGCACATTAACTCTGAGGACTAGGCTTGGGCCGATTTTCAGAAATATTGCGATATTTGGGAAATATCACAATTATAGACGTGTCTGGCTACATGTTTTGGTAAATAAATGCCGGGTAGCGCCAAAATAGACGCCAGGTACTATCCCCCCCCCCCCCCCCCCCCCCCCCCGTTACGGTATGTTTTCGTGCTTCCCTCAGACTGAATTCACAGTCACTTTCGGTAATGACGTGTGTTTTTGGCATCATATTGTTGGCAAGACGAGAGATTGTACTTTCTCCCGGGTAGACAGTTTTATGCTTTGTTTATCCATAACCGACATGTTTCAAGTATGCATACCGCATTGTTTGAGGTGTCCACCCGCTATGCCGACCACTCGCAATGCCGACCTTAGGTTTAGGCGTGGGGGGTGGGAGAGGTTATGTTTTGGGTTAGGGTCTGGGGGAGGTTAGGTTTAGGCGTGGGGGTGGGAGAGGTTAGGTTTTGGGTTAGGGTCTGGGGGAGGTTAGGTTTAGGCATGGGGGCTGGGAGAGGGGAGGTCGGAACAGCGAGAGGTCGGAACAGCGACATGGAACCATTGTTTGATGCTACGGACTGTACGGACGGAGTCAACTTGTTAGACTGGAGACACTGTCTGGTTTCCATAAGGACATGGGAGCGGTGGAGAAGTTACCGATATGTTAGTGTTTTCTGCGTTGCTAAAGTGCATTTCTGTCAGCGGAACAGTGATCATAAATGCAGTATGGGTTATTGGAAACATTTGGTAAGTCTGCTTGTTGCACAACACTGTATTGTCTGATAGTGCTGCTTGGTTAGCTTGATTAGCTAACGTTAGCTGCTGCCTGAAAATGCTAACGTTACTACCAATATAACGTTGCTAGCTGTTTGGCAGAGGGAGAAGAGTAGAGCAATGAACTGGTAGCGTACCGGTTGTTGGACGACAACGATGATGAAGCTGATGATGATGAATGACATCTCAGTTGCTTTTCTTTGTTCTAATCCGTAATCTACAATACTAGACATGTTCAAAGCTGCCTGTAGCCTACCTACCTTCTTGTGTGTACTAAGTACTATCATACTGGTTTAAATAAGCAATTTGATACTTTCCAATCTTTGCGGAGCAAGAATTCTGTGCAAAAATAATCAAATGCCGGTCCCAAATAGACGCAGCTCCCTTATAGACAGACGCCAGGTCTGAAAACAATTTTTGGTAAATAAACACCCAGGCATTTATTTGAAGTTTTATGGTACACGAATCTCCAAAAATGTTGGCATGTTCCTTTAACCCATTGATACCTGACGCAGCATTTGCGTGTATATCCCTCATTTGTGTGTGTATCCCTTTAAGACCGCGAACTGCGTCTTAAAGGGATAGACACACAAATGCTGCATCAGGTATCAATGGGTTAACCTTTGACCACCTCAAAGGGAAATTTAGAAGCAGCATTAGTAATGATGGTGTTGGGTTTGGGTTAGTAATGATGCTGTAATGATGCTACGGTCAGACCATAGATTCTGGCTCATTATCATCCTCCTTGTCTGCTAAGTTCCCTGAAATCATGAGGCTCTGGAGAAGGCCAGAGGGGATGGCTGGCTTATAGGACCAGTTATTTCTCAAGGTGGTGAAAGGAAAAGAGGATGAGAGGCGCACAGAGGAGCTGCTGGTGCTCTGGGCTGTGGCTGTTTTGGCCCTGGCTCTTTGGTCATAGGAGTGATGCTGAAGTTGTCTCTGCAGCTCCTGAACCTCCTCCAGCAGCTCAGACACTTTGCTGAGGACGGTCACCAGGCCACCACCAAAGATCTGCACCTCCTGGATCCAGCGGAGATACCTCTGCATCCACACCCTCACTGCTGCCCCCTGCAGGCAGGGTAGTAGCAGCCCATGGTAGTCCAGGGGCTTATGCTGCCAGGCTTCATAGAACTCTCTGGTGGTGGAGGAAGACTGTGGAGAGTCTGGGGAAAGCATCCAGCGGCTGATGCGTTTGACCCGGAGTATCTTCTTCAAGCTGTCTGCCTCGTCCTTAAAGAAGCCTTTCTTTGGAGGGGTCTTGAAGGCTGAACTGGGCAAGGACAGCTGCCTCTGGTGCTAGAAGTGAGATATGCGTTTCAAATCAATTGAATATATCATTTGAGTGAAGCTTAAGGATAAGTTCACCCAAAAATGAATGACAATTCATGAATGACAATGAGGGACGGATGAAGTTTTTTAGTCCACAAAACATTTGTGGAGCTTCACAGCAAGACACTGTTGCAGAATTGTCCTAAACAATTGAAGTGGATGGGGACCAACTTTCAAATGTAAAAAAACAACAACAGAGCTATATATATATATATATATATATATGTATATATATATATATATATATATATATATATATATATACACACACACATATATACATATATATCACCATCAAGTCGGTCGTAACTTGACGGTCTAAATCCGACCTAACAGTACCATCTAGGCTTCAGCCAGGGGTTCCCAACCTTTTTTGGCTTGTGACCCTATTTTGACGTCACAAAAATCTAGGGAGCCGAGACATTCAAATTCCGGTACACCATCGATAATATCGTATCGATAATCGTCAGTGATGTCACATAGTATGCTTCTTTTTCCCCGCAGAATTCTGTCTTTAATCTGAGAATTCTGACTTTAACACATTGACTGCCAGCCGTTTTTTTTTTACTGTAGGTAGCTTCTGCCAGGCCTTTTTTTGAGGATTCTGGCTCATTTTACAAGAGCCGAGCATAATTTTCTGGTTGGACTTTGTGAACACAAAGTTCAGAAAAGTACTAATAGAATGTGTGCTTTCTCTGTCTAAAAGAGTTAGTTTGTAGAGTTAGTAGTTATGTAGATATTAGCCGTTGAGTACAGCATGGTTTCAGCGTCTGGAAATTTATTCAGAGATAAATGGCTTTTTGTGAAATTCGATAGAACAGTCACTTTAACCATTCATTTTTGGCATCAGTAAGACCGTCAGACATTCTAAACAATAGTTTTGAACAGTAATTTCCTCCATAACAGCAGGAAACACCCCTCTCATTCAAACTCCTCCCTCCGTGTGTCTTCTCCTCCTTCCTCCTGGCTCTACAGCGGGCGTGTCAGAAGCGCGTTGCTGCTGCCTGCCTGCCTGCCTGCGTGCCTGCCTGCCTGCTTGCCTGCGTGCGGACGCTCCTTGTGCGAGTCAAGATGGGCCGGGGAATGCGTGGGCGATGGGCAGATGTTGATTCTGGCCTTTCTGAGGTGTTTCAAAGTGTGTTTCACCTATAATCTATTTTGCAAATCGCTCTCCGCTCTCTGTGTGCTGCTGCCTGCGCGGCCGCTCTCGGGCAAGACAAGTCTGGATTACTGTAAAATCGCCTCGCCATTTCCTTGAATGGCTTGCTCCCGCGGCAGTTTTTTCTTTGATTTCGCTCGTCTGGGGGAGCACTGTCAACACTTAGTGGGTCGGTAAAATAGATTATACACATTCAATACCTCCAATAATTGTATAGGAGACGTAAAAGGGATTGATCAACGCCCCACCGTCAAAAAAAAAAAAACGATTTTTTTTGAGGTATCAATACGTCGCTGGCAGTCAACGGTTGGATTCTGCTTGACGTATCAATACGTCGTTGGCAGTTAACGTGTTAATCTGAGAATTCTGACTTTAATCTCAAAACTAACTTTTTTCTCAAAATTCTGACAGTAACTCAGAATTCTGACTTTAATCTCAGAATTCTGATTTAAAGTTATAATCTCAAAGATTTTCATCTAAAAAAATAAGAAATAAGTCACTCACAATGTTGATTGAAGCTAACTAAGCCGTAGCAGTATATAGTGACATTATGTGACATTAGTAATGTCACATAATGCAACACTGTTTGGATCTCACCTGCAATTACCACTCATCGCCATAGGTGTCACCCAAGAGAACAAAACTGAAATCTTAGAGCTTATCACTTTAACCTCAGAATTAAACAAATAAAGAAATAAATCGCAAGTGACACCCGTTTTAGCTAAAACTGTAAATCTGCACTGTAGCCACATGCTCCAAGAACTCGGATGGTGGATACTGTCGCGTGCTACAGTGAAGATTTCAGCTAAAAAGCTGTAAATGATGTATTTTCAAGTCAACTTGGCCTCTCAGGGCTTGTGGAGACTTGGATTACACCAGGTGAGCAGTATGGAGCCTTTTTTTGTCTCCTCTTGTTTTTTTACATTTGAAAGTTGGACCCCATCCACTTCAATTGTTTAGGAGAATACTGCAACAGTGTTTTGGTGTGAAGCTAACTTCACGTGTCCTTCCATCGGCATGTGAAGCTAACTTCACCTGTCCTTCC
The DNA here is from genome assembly GCF_964638095.1 of Poromitra crassiceps. Classification (NCBI taxonomy): domain Eukaryota; kingdom Metazoa; phylum Chordata; class Actinopteri; order Beryciformes; family Melamphaidae; genus Poromitra; species Poromitra crassiceps. The sequence continues at coordinate 55,133,337 of NC_139631.1, read as the reverse complement.
ATCAGCATGTGAAGCTAACTTCACCTGTCCTTCCATCAGCATGTGAAGCTAACTTCACCTGTCCTTCCATCAGCATGTGGGTGTGAAGCTAACTTCACCTGTCCTTCCATCGGCATGTGAAGCTAACTTCACCTGTCCTTCCATCGGCATGTGAAGCTAACTTCACCTGTCCTTCCATCGGCATGTGGGTGTGAAGCTAACTTCACCTGTCCTTACATCAGCATGTGGGTGTGAAGCTAACTTCACCTGTCCTTCCATCGGCATGTGAAGCTAACTTCACCTGTCCTTCCATCGGCATGTGGGTGTGACGCTAACTTCACCTGTCCTTCCATCGGCATGTGGGTGTGACGCTAACTTCACCTGTCCTTACATCAGCATGTGAAGCTAACTTCACCTGTCCTTCCATCGGCATGTGAAGCTAACTTCACCTGTCCTTCCATCGGCATGTGAAGCTAACTTCACCTGTCCTTCCATCGGCATGTGAAGCTAACTTCACCTGTCCTTCCATCGGCATGTGAAGCTAACTTCACCTATCCTTACATTGGCATGTGGGTGACATGACTGCATTTTCATTTTTGGGTGAACCTATGCTTTAAGTGACGTTATGTTTTGGCAATGGAAAATATCAAAGGCACGGTTCAGTATTTTGTGTCTCTTATTCATTATCAATTATCAAGCCTCAATTTAGCAGTATTACTTTTTTTTTATCAAAACAAAAAGACATTAAAATGACATTAAATGGACCAATTATAGACAGACGTCAGCAAAGCATGCGTGCGCAGGCCGGTACTGTATGCCGCATATGTTACTATAGATTGCACCGGACTTGTGGGCAGAACACGTCCTATGCAGCATTCAAGCACCAGGATTGGCCAGGCAGGCGCCCATGCAAACTGTTCTGAGCAGCGCACCACGGTATTCTCATCTCGCCTCAATCTGATAGCCTCCCTAGCTAGCCTCTCTAGCTACCTAACTCAACCACTGACACGGCTATGAATTACCCCATGCTTCCTCCACCCGCCTCTTCCGGGTCCCCCCCAACCAACCACAGGAGGACACAAATACATGTGATTGGCACACACAGCCTGAGGCGTTCAAGACCCGTCACCAACATCGGACATAACTGGCCTACTGACAGAGTCCGTTGCGTTGATAACAACCTGCGCCATGCTTGTCACGTCATCATTGTTTGCAAACATATAAGGGGTCTATAGTCCTGTTTCTCATTCAAATTATTTGTGGGGAAATAGAACAGCTGTTGTGTAATTTGGAAAGAGATCTTTATTGACTAGCATGAGCACTGACAGCATGTCAAATGAGCATGCTACCAGTTTCTCAAAAACAAAATGTAGTACTTTTCTCTGTCTTAAGGGGAGGCGTGATTAGATATAAACTAGAACGACCGCACCGCAGATATATGCCTCCGCCAACAAGTGAGCAGTAGACATCCATGTCTGTCGTTTTTAAGCCAAATGTGAAGAAATTCCATCAAGGTGTTATTGAGATATAGCATTATCGAGCTTGAAAATGGCGTTCGTGGGGTCACACACAGTGACCTTGACCTTTCACCACCAAAATGTAATCGGTTCATCCTTGAGTCCAAGTGGATGTTTGAGGCAAATTGGAAGAAATTCCGTCAAGGCGTTCCTGAGATATCACTTTAAAGAGCTTGGAAATGGGGTTTGTGAGGTCACAGTGACCGTAACCTTTGTCCTTTGACCACCAAAATCTAATCAGTTTGTCCTGGAGTCCAAGTTGACGTTTGAGCCAAATTGGAAGAAATTGCGTCAAGGCGTTCCTGATATAACGCGTTAAAGAACTTGGAAATGGGGTTCGTGAGGTCACAGTGACCTTGAACTTTGACCTTTAACCACCAAAATCTACTCAGTTCATCCTTGAGTCCAAGTTGACGTTTAAGGCAAATTTGATGACATTTCGTCAAGTAGGCGTTCCTGAGATATCGTGCTAACAAGCATGAAAGGAGCGGTCGTGAGGTGGGTGACATCACACTGACGGTTGATGCTCCAAACTAATCAGACACTGCACATTTACAGAGGGATATCAGATAACTATTTCAAAATTGACAGTTTGTGATGTAAACATCACAGGCGCCTGCACAAATAGCATGCAGTAATCAGTAACTGGGATACTTGTATTTATCATGTATACAGGGATATGATTAACCAGATTTCTGTGTTCCCAGTAAACACTATATCCCGAATATGACCAAAACTGGAATAAGCCTCATAACGATACTCAAGTCCATGTAAACACAGCTCCATGTGAGCCTTCTCTACAACACCTGAATTGAACGGGAGCTTTATTTAGAGTTCATGACCATAAAGGTATTCTAAACAGCTCATGCAGCATACTCAAACATTACATTTTTTAGGGTTAACTATTCTTTTAAGAGTAGTATTATTTTAACAGTTATTACATTAGCTCTTAGACTTAGCTTCATTGAATAGGAAAAAAAATGTTTTACCCTAGGCCGTTGTGACTTCCTCACAGACTTGTCCAGTGGGGGCTTCTCGGCATACAGAGGGTTAACAAAGAGATCCTGGGCCTTGCAGTCAAACTGTACCGACCAGTCCCACACAGTGGGGCAGTTCAATGGGCCTCTTTGTGAGTGCGGTGACTCAGCCTGTAACACAAGATAGTGGAGTATGAGTTAGGCTTAGTTTAGTAAACTGTATGAGTTAGGCTTACCGTAGTTTAGTAAACACTACAATATTTCCTTCACTACAAGATTGTTATGTAGAAAGTTGACATGAGCTGAAACAAATCTAGATTGGAGAATGCAGCAAAAGATACATGCTATTGGCACCAATTTTTAAAGGGGCATTTTACCATGAAACAGTATAATGTATTACAAATCTCATCTCACACATACCCTGCTAAGGGCACATGACCTCTTTGGCTGCAAGAGGCAGTGTTTTACTTAATTTCGAACTCAGATTCTCACATATGCTGAAGCCTGCCCTAGCAGCGCTGAACCCTGAATGTTTATCTTTTTTCCTCAAGAGGACTTCTCAAACCACCCAAGTGCCCCTGAAGGCTTCTTGGCATACCTTGGCAGGTGATTGGTGTGGCCGCCCACCTCCCACTGTGATGAGTCACCAACACGCCCCGCGCCATTCGCCAAGGAAGATCATTCACTTGTATTCAGCCCACTGAGCTGGAAGCTTCTCTCAGACCTACTGCTAGATACCTAGCTTAGCTATTCACGTTATCTTAATCTTAAGGAGCTCCTAGCTTTTCCAGTGGACCATTCCGTCTGCCCTGCTCCTTCCCTTGGAAGAATAGCGGACGGTGGAATGCTGGGCTGCTCCATCCTGCCCAGCCACATCTTGGCTTGAGCAATGGACCTGTTCACCGAAGCCAAGGGTCTTGTTTTCTTGGGCTCTTGTTACTGAGCTTGCTAGCCTTCCCGTCCTAGGGCCTAACCCTAACCCTAGGGCCGCTAGTTACTTAGCCATTCTACACTAAGGTGACCAGATTTCCCAAATGAAAATCGGGGACATTTTGTGGTCTGCTAGGGGGGCCCAGGGGGGGCTGTGCCCCCCCGCCTTTTCGAAAATTGTGTACATTTTACAGTAAAATGTATAAATCTGGTGCACTTTGAGAGCAAAAGTAAGAGGCTAGATCTATGAAGAACTTTGTGATTTTGAAACAATTGAAAAAGAAGCAGTGGTTACTAATGGTTACTAGTTATCTGGCACATTTTACCACAAATTAGACAGCCTTGGTATGGGAAATAGGCTACTGGTGTATTGTGTAGAGTGGCAGGAACATAAAGAGGGACAACTTCTCTCTTTGACCTCACCAACTGGTGGATAATTTATTTCCACAAAACACTTTCCTTGAGTTTAGGGTGTCGCTCACCAGTTTCAAGTATTCAATGGCCACATGACCATATTAACTGCTAATTTAATATTAAATGCTGACAAAATAATTAAAAAAATCATGTTAATACTAAAAGGCAATTTTAATGATTAAAATTGTAATCTAGAGATAAATATGACCTATTGTGTTAATTTAAACCAGGGGTTATCAAAGTTTTGATGGCTGAAGGCCAATTTAGGGAACAGTAGGCTAATGACTAGATAACAATGATCCATTGCCAATCATGTTAAAAATTGACATTTTTTTCAATGGAGTTTGGTGTACATAAAAACGTTACTGACTTCTCTGCAAAAACGTTTTGAGTTAGTTACTGCACTTACTTACCAGATAGTTTTACTGTACTTTTAACTAGCTATTCAAAACAACTTGGATGGATAACCCGCTGAATGGGGTCCGGTAAACAAGGACGGTAGCAAAAGCAGCAAGCAGACGCCGCCTCTCGTTCGCCACCTCTGGGGCTTCGGTTGCGGGCGGCTGGGTCCTGGGAAAACCACGGCACGGGCAGAGGGAGAACATCTACTCTGTGATCTACTCTGTCACACACAGGCAGCACTTTGCACAACGTGCACAAGCACAACGACAGGCTTTTGTGGTGCCGCAAATGCTCTGTTATCGAGTTTCTTGCCAGTATTATTATTTGACTTTGTGGCCAAAATCGGGGACATTTTCGGGGACAGCTCCAGCCGGGGACAGAGCACCGAAATCGGGGACTGTCCCCGAAAATCGGGGACGTCTGGTCAATCTATTCTACACGTGGGTTCTTGTTCTCTTGTTATTGCGCGTGCTAGCCTTTGGCTAGTCTTCCCATCCTAGGGCTGCTAGTTAGCTAGCCATTCTAACATGGCCACGTTGGCTTGCTAGCCCTTGGCGTACTAGGCCGATTAGCTTAGCTAATATAGTCCGGGTGGATGGCTTATAGCCGTTTAGCTTCGAGGGCTGCTGGTTAGCCCCCTCTCCACTGGATTTTATGCCACTAGCTTGTCGCTAGCCACCACCTGTTGACCACAGCTATTGCTACCGGGCTAGTAGCTAGCATCCCCCTCTGGAGCACGCGCTCCCAGAGCGGGGATGTTTGATCAGGAAACAGACGAGGCCGCGGGAAAATCTTATTGAGTTGGATGGGTATGTATGGTTTGGTTTAAATAGGAAAATGCATATTAAAGCACCCATTAAAGCATCAGGAGGAGTAGGGATGTTAGTTAGATCCAGTTTATTTCAAGAATATGACATTGAAATAATTGAAAAAGCTGATGGGATTATAGGCCTATTATTTCAACATAAGTTATCAGGATATACTTTTGCAATATTTTCTTGCTACCTTCCACCTGAAAATCCCCCCTGGCGAAGAGATGCCTCAGCTTTTCTTTTTGTCAATTATTAAGTTTGATATATCAGTTTTCTGAAGTAGATGCCATTTATATTTATTCATTTATTTTATCCCTACTATTGATTATATCCCCCAGCGAGTTGCAATTGATGATTATGTTAATAAAACACGGAGAAACCCTCCTGAGACTCCAGAATGTGTGTACTTAACGGTAGGATCGATCCACTAAATGATCATTTTACATCAGTGTCACTGAATGGTAAATCTGTGGTTGATTATATTGTAGCGCCTTTTGAATGTTTAGAAAACTGTTTAGAATTTAAGGTACTGCTCGCCTCACAAATGGTAGAAGATAGAGCTCTCAGATTTTCATGATCGTTCATGATTGATTTTCAGCTAGAATTAGCTAGACATATTTTCTGTGAAGCCCTCTGGGACATGCTTGTGAATTAGGGCTATACAAATAAACTTGACTTGACTTGGCTCTGTGGTAGCTGAAGGTGCTCACCTTGAGGATGCTGGCTCTGTGGTAGTGGGAGTTGAAGGTTCTCACCTTGAGGATGCTGGCTCTGTGGTAGTGGGATTTGAAGAGGAAGGTGCTGAAGACTGGGACATGGATGCTGTCGGACAGTACGGTCAGGTAGGTCTCTGAGAACTGGAATGCTGGGCCGTACTGCTGCAGGAGCTGCCATACACACTCAAGGAACAGCAGGAACACTGGAGAGGCATTCTAGGTGGAAGGATGCAGTTACAATCAAATAAGTCAGGTTTTTCAAGAAGCAGGATCACACAGATAGCCATGTTGTCCATAAAGATTAAATTTATTAGTATTGGTAGGGCTAAATCATTATACCTACATGTAAAATTATCTTGTAAAGTCTTGATTATTTTGCAGAATATTACAAATTACAATCTTGTAATAATAGCCAACAAAGTAATAAAACCAAATGTAATAAAGCTGATAATGTAATAAAAATCCAATAATGTAATACAATCTTGAACCAATAATGTAATAACATGTTTGCCAATAATACATAATTTTGACAGTAATTATACATTAACCACTTGTTAACCTGAGTTGAAATCTTTTTTTTATATTATTGCCTACAAAGTTATCTTTGAGTAAAAGGGAATATATATATATATATATACACACACACTAGGCTCACCCGCCCTGCAGCTCACCGAGCTGGCCCTTGCACAGGGGGTTTTATGCAAACTGACTGATTTGTCATTATGTCTGTACACTCAACACTTACACACTGCTGCAGTCAGAGACACACACACACACACACACACACACACACACACACACACACAGAAGCCTCTTCTAAACACCAACTGTGGATCAGAACCTTAGAGTCAGGTCCGACTATCCCCCGCAGGTACCCTGCTAGACTTGACTCAATAAACCCTTTCTCTTAGGCCCTGTTTACACAGCGACGCTCCCCGCATAAAACGGCAAACTTTTTTAGCGTTAGTGCCTTCCTTTTACACGGTGACGGCGTTAATGGGGGGTGAAAACGCAAAAAAGATGAAAACAGGTCGCAGAGTGGAATTCTTGAAAACGCTGCCCCTTACTGTTGCTGTGTAAAGTGGAGAAACGCAATTCAAGTGATGACACAGCCGCCCTTCACCATGGAAGACAATGGTAAATGGTAAATGGCCAAATGGCCTGCATTTATATAGCGCTTTTATCCAAAGCGCTTTACAATCAGTAGGTAGTCTACATTCACCCATTCATACACCGATGGCGGCAGGCTGCCACGCAGGGTGCCTACACACCATCGGGAGCAAGGAGGGTTAAGTGTCTTGCCCAAGGACACAGCGACAGCAGCTGGGAGGGAGCGGGGATCGAGCCGCCAACCCTTGCGTCATTGGCCGACCCGCTCTACCTCCTGAGCTAAAGCCGTCCCAATGGTAGGCAATAGGAGCATTGAACTAGCCCAATACTATACAGGCTTATGGCACAGGCACAATGAGTCGCATTGACATTCAACAAACGTGATTTGCTAAAAACACATAATCTGCGTTAAGTGCCCGCTACTAACGTTGCACATAGCCTATCACTGTCTCCCGCATTGAATAATTGAAGACAACTCACTGTCTGGGTGCATTTCCTCATGTGAAGTCCCAATTGTGCTCAGGTCTTTTTTTATTGCCTTACTGGGTTTTTATTCGGTAAGCCAATCTGGAACACTTTATTAGGCTACCATTGTGACTTCTGTGTCACTCTATCGCGTGGAAAATTAATTTAAACTTTAATCACAAAGCTAAATCAAGCCCATTAGAAACAGACAGAATAGGGGAAGCTAGGCGTTTTTACCTTCAAAATAAAACCTGTATTTTATAACTGGGTAAATAAAAATCATGGTCGTCGACTCACTACGTGTTAAAATTGACTTTAGTTGTCTGTGTTCTATATGTCTTCTGTGTATTTCGGATCACACTCTAAAAAACTATTAGTTTATTTAATTACCATTATTGTGAAGGTTTTAACCAGAAGTTTCATTTTATTCTGGCTCACTTGACGCTTTTGCGGCTTCAGTCGGCCTCAGTCTGCACTCAAATCGTTATCACAACAGCTGTGTATAAATGCGAAATAAAAGGTGAGCACGCAACGCTAGTTTGCCGTTTTATGCAGAGACGGTTGTCTTCTAAACACTCAAAAGGCGGCTAGGGGGGGAGGGGGTCTAGGGACCACTACACCACTGCTTGAATTGTACTCTTAAAAAGCTGTACAAACCCTGCTTACAACAGTAGGCTATTGCATGTGTAAGACTTGTTATACAGTAATCAGAGCTCCTCAGTCTAAATCCATACTTTTCAATAATTGTCCTTTTGTTCAGAAGATTTAATCTGAAATCTAAAATGTTTTTGCACTAATGATGTAAACTCTTGCAGGTCTGTCTATTCAAAAGAATAGCAATGTAAAATTGCTGTTTGCACTGTTGAAATAAAATTCTTTAATGAGTAGCCTACATGCCAATGTTTCACAAGCAATTTGTTCGGTGAGGGTCAATCACATTTTTCCAATCACTTGTGGAGGGTCAAGGAAAAATGTATTTTGGTCAGAGAAGGGTCACATCTTTTTATTTGAGAGCCCTCCAAATCCCTCCAGTGAACTCCCCTTCTGAAAAACTGTCCCTTACATACAAAAATGGGATTACAAAATATGCCTGCCTGGTAGGGTTTAATATTTTCCCTGAAAATGAGGCATAACGGGAAACGGGAAATGAAGAAAAAATTCCCGGGAAATCGCCCTTTTTTTTTTTTTTTTTTTTTTTTTTTTAATAAATCTATGGGTTGCTAATTTGATGCTGTAGTGTCTTATTCAGGCCCGTATCCAGGGTTTCGAAATTGGGGAGGTCCAGACATGGCAAGGGGAGGCGGATTCGGCGAAAACAATTTGAGGTTTCCCCCCCCCCTTTTTTAGCCATATTTTTATTTTTTATTTTACCTTTATTTATACAGGGAGAGTCCCTTGAGAGCAAGCTCTCATTTACAAGGGAGCCCTGGTGTACAAAGAACATATACAGCAGTTACAAAATTACAGGTTAACACAACAGACAATAACAAGCATCAAGAGCATAATTACGGTAAATAATTTCAAAGAAAACATGAACACACCCTGCGAGGAATGCTTTCTAAAAGTGCTTTAAAAGAAGCAAGCGGGATCAAATTATCTATTTTTAAGTTTTCCTGGAGCACATTCCATCTGTTGGGGGCGAACCATGAAAAAGCGGTCTTTCCTTGTTCGGTTCGCACCCGTGGGACAGACAGTCTGATATAGGACCGCGATCGTGTTTGATAACCTCCACTGTTACAAGAAAGGAGTGCGGATAAGTAAGGTGGAAGTTTCCCAATTAATGCTTTATAAATAAATATCAGACAGTGCTGGTCTCTACGCTCCGACAGGGAGGACCAACCCACATTTTCGTACAGAATACAATGATGTGTACTGAAAGCATCACCTGTAACAAAACGCAGAGCGCTATGATATACAGCATCAAGAGGCTTTAAGACGGATGGAGAGGCATACATGTAAATCACATCACCATAATCAAAAACTGACATTATCAAAGATTGGACAACAGTTTTTCTGGCCAATAGTGAAAAACAAGACTTGTTTCTATACAAAAAGCAGATTTTTCTCCTCAAATTCTTTGTGAGATGTTCTACATGTACATGAAAAGAAAGTTTGGTGTCCAACCAAATACCAAGATACTTATAAGAATGAACTAATTGAATTTGGTCGCCTTGAAGCGTACAGATACACAAATGATCATTTCTGTTTAAAGATCTTGAGAACAACATCCACTTTGTCTTAGTGGAGTTCAAAACTAATTTAAGATCGAACAGGGACCGTTGCAACGAATCAAAAGCGGCCTGCAAAGATAAGACGGCCTGTGCCGGGGTGGGTCCAAAACAATATAAGATTGTGTCGTCCGCGTAATAATGGACATTGCAGAGATCAGAAAGAAGAAAAATGTTATTTATATAAAGAGTGAACAGGATAGGCCCGGAAATGGAACCTTGGGGCACGCCCTTCCCGACGTCCAATGAAATGGATTTGATATTTTCCGCCGTTACAGACTGTTTCCTTCCAGTCAGATAGTTAGTAAACCATCTGACTGAGGGGTCATCTAATCCGATGGCGGACAACTGATCAATCAGGATGTTGTGATCTACTGTATCGAAGGCCTTGGAGAGGTCTATATATTTAGAGTAATATATCATTTTAAATTAAAATGTTTTTATTTCTTTTACCTTTTTTAGCCATATTTAGAGGAATATCTCATTTTTAATTAACATTAGGATACTGTTGTGATGTAATTATTCAGTATTTTCTCCTTTTCTCACTCATTCAGAGCAAAGAGGGAGATATATAGCATGATGATAATGCTCTATATCTCCCTATTTGCTCTGAATACACCAGTTAACATGACAGAGACTTAACATGATAGAAATATTATCAGCAAACTTAACACGTTCACTGCCAATGACGTGTTTTTACGTCAAACAAAATCCAACGGTTGACTGCCAATGACGTGTTTTTACGATTATTTTTTTTTGACGGTGGGACGTTGATCTAACCCTTTTACGTCTCCTATACCAATATTGGAGGTATTGAATGTGTATAATCTATTTTACCGACCCACTGAGTGGCGACATGTCTCTCCAGAGTAGAAAGAGGCGAGCCAAAACTGGAGGGAAAAGCGCGAGGAAGCCGTTCTCATACTGTAAAATGGATGGCGAAAACGCTTTCACTTTCGCGCTGACGCACAGCGGTGGCAACGGTGGGGGGTTCCAAGAATAGACTGGATGCACACTTTGAAACACGCACCATAAATAAGCCCAGAATCGCAAGAGCTTCATCAGAGCTCTCAACCGAAACGCCAAGAAACGAGCGAAACCCATCCAGCGAGCCCCATCCAGACTGCCAGGCAGCAGCCAGGCAGCAGCAACTCGTTTGTCACAGACCCGCTGCAGAGCCAAGGAGGGCGGAGGAGAACGCCCACGGAGGGAGGAGTTGGAAGCAGAGGGGGGTTTCCTGCTGTTATGGAGGAAATTACTGTTCAAAACTATTGTTTAGATGTCTGACGTCTTACTGATGCCAAAAATGAATGGTTAAAGTTACTGTTCTATCGAATTTCACAAAAAGCCGTTTATCTCAGAATAAATTTTCAGACGCTGAAACCATGCTGTATTCAACTGCTAATGCTTACATAACTACTAACTCTACAAACTAACTTTTTTAGACAGAGAAATCACACATTCTATTAGTTCTTTTGAGATATTGTGTGTTCACAAAATCCTAACAGAAACGAATCCTCGGCTCTTGAAAGATGAGCCAAAATCCTCAAAAAAAAACCTTGGCAGAAGCTAACTACAGTATTGAAAAACGGCTGGCAGTGAATGTGTTAATGACTAGACTAATTATTCTGATCTGAATGGCATATATCAAGAAACATTGACTCCTCTCTTTGCTTTATAGTGGGAGGTGCATTTTTGAGTAGGCTATTAAAATAGCATGTCAAGTTCACATTTCTTTATTGCCAGATTAAACAATTCTTATTGGTTGTTGGTTGGTTCAACACAACATGTGCGTGCATGCACGCTTCTTCTTCTTCTCTAGCCTACAAGCATGTAACTTCCTTGATTGTTATTGTTGATAATTCTATTTAAATAGGCTACATGTTCATTTCCCGAAACATTCTTAAACAAGAAAGGAACATAGTGCACTGCAAAATATTTTTAATTACATTTGTAAAAAAAAAAAAAAAAAAAAAAAAAAATTATCTGAAATTATTAGGGAGGTCCGGACCTCCCTGTCCTCATAGCTAGATACGGGCCTGGTCTTATTTGCTGATATCAATAATTATTCTCATTCTTATTATATGATTAAAGAAAAATAATGAATTTATGTTAACAAACATTATAATTTAAGATAAAAACTTCATATGAAATGCCGTGTTCATTGCATGTGATCAGTCTGCTGATAAGAACAGCCTCATGGAAATGTTATTTGACAATAAATAAACGGAATTCTTACCGCACTTAATTTGGGAAGTGATATTGGACAATAAACAAATGAAATTTGTTAAAGCAAGTTATTTTGCGTGTTTCAATTAAGCTGAGATGGATTCCATATTCTGATAGCGTTCAGCAGCCTTTCTATAATAGCCAAACAATGTTGGATATCAGCCTAATAAACTAAATGATCACTCAAAATTAACAGAATATTTATTTATTTTCATTTAGTTTGCTTTTTCCGGAGAGTATGGCAGTCTCTCTTGAGTGCTGCTCTGAGGTAGGCACATTTCGCCATGCTGTTGAATGTAAATCCGTCATATGCTGCCATTTCTGACAGTATTTCGGCCACCGAGGCTTTTGGTGTTAAGTATGAGTCCATTGTTCTCGGACGCTTCACTTGCGGGGTTTCTGGGGTTGTATGGTGCTGCGACTCCAAATGTCGCAGCAACCCACTTGTTGATCGTCCTCCACATCTTATCACTCGCTGACAGAGGTTACATGTGGCATCCTCGTTGTTTTGGTTGTTTGTGAAGTATCTCCACGCAAAACTACTGGCAGCAGAACTTGCAGAAGACATCGTGGTGGAATTCATTCAGCGTGGTGCATTGTTGAGAGATGCTCTCTGTGTGACTCACTCAACAGGTGGGTGTGGGCTGTGTGGACGAATTACCGTATTAACTGCAGTAATGGTCATTACGCCATCACAGTCATTATTTTATTTAGGCTACAATAGGTTGTACAGCTATTTTCTTAAATTCATTTTTTCCCGTTTCCCGCTATTGTATTTCCCGGGAAACGGGAAATGGTCCAGTCGGCATTTCCTGGGAATCCCGCTTCCCGGGATTAAACCCTACTGCCTGGTAAATGTGCATGGCTGGTACAATTTCAAATGGGCCAGCCACTTTGAGTGACAACAGGCTCATCAACGCTTTCCTACGCCGGCCACATGGTAGGTTTTGACCTAGCCTTGTTTAAATTAATTTGGCCAATGAATATAAAAAAATATATACAGTAGCTATGAAACTACAAGTGGCCACAAGGCAATGACAAAAACTTTCACATGCAAAGGTTTAGGCATGAGGAGTGATTGGTTAGGTTTAGACATGCAGAGTGATGATTGGTTGGGTTTAGGCATGAGGAGTGATGACTGGTTAGGTTAATATCAGGGTAAGAAAAAGTCCACAATGGAAGCCTTTTGATTAATTGATTTATTGATTGACTTTATTCCTGGATATAGAAACAATAAAAGATCCAAGGGATAGCATGTAAAAGTGTAAATACTTATTTCCAACATGGTCCCCTGATGTTTTATTGTGTTCTCTTGCGTTCTCAACCTCGACGATTTTTTAAGTGCATGTATTCCTACTGGGAAGTTGTCTATGTATCTTTTTATCAATGATCAAATAAGTTCAATCCATCAAGAATGGCTGGTTATTAACTTTACACATTTGTTTATTTAAAAATAAAAAAAGATACTAAAATGCTTGATGGGGCTTAACTGGGGCTTGGCAGATTTGTGAGGGTGCTATAGCCCCCTCTTGCCTCGGTGTAGCGCCGTCCCTGCTGAGCTGGGCTCTGGACAGCAGTCGGGGCGGGATGTTCAAGTAGCAATGTGCGGTTATGGCCAATATAATTTTGTGAACTGTGACAAGCATGATTAAATAAACACACTTCCACATGTTCCTGCAAAATGTATTTCCAAAAAGCACTAATTAAAAAAGCAGTCGATAACCGGAGATGCGCGCAAGCACAGGAAATGGAATCTAGCAAAAGGAAACTAGCAATCTAACAGTTACTAGCTAGTCACTATTAGCTCCACAACCGTGGAACGGATTTAAAAACAGATTTCTACAACAGCATGAGTGAATACTGGATTCTGATTGGCTAGCAACAGTGGTAAATAGGCCAACAATCTACAGTTCGGCTCCAACCGCAGTATCACTCCGCTCCCTGATGAATGAAGAACACCTGTGCTGACTCCGCCCACTGTTAGCCTGTCAGTCTACAAATCTCTAACAAGGAAATGTCCGATTTCGTAGTAACGTTTGATTTACTGGGTGGATTGAGTTTTGAGCAGTGGTTAGATGAAGATGAAGGTGAAGTGAACAAAGAACGACATGGTGAAATTGGGGAGAGAGAACTGGCTGAGCTTGAGTTGTCACGGAGTGAACCTGGGACTGTCAATGGAACTATATTCTGTGGCGGAAGGATAAATGTATTCTGAAACCAGTAATGATTGTAAATAAATGAATTGAATGTTACAATTGTGTATTTTTTATATTATGTGGTAGCTATTGTAGAAAAGAAATTTTGCCTCGTGCCACAACCCTGTACCAGTGGTAAATGTGGCCACAACCCCCTTCCTCTCGTGGTAAATTTCTTAGTTAACCTTAAAACTAGTCCATGCATGTTTCAGTAACTCTGTGGTGTTTTTAGAGATTGTTAGTTGAATAGCCACAACTACAGTACGTGCAGCTGGGGGTTTGCCTTAAAGGGATAGTTCGGTTTGTTTGAAGTGGGGTCCTATCAGCTAGTTCGATACACTAACTTAATTAGGTACAGTGTTCTGGAGGCTGGGCGCATTGTGGAACGAGACCGCGCACTCAGAGCAGCAGCCAAACCAGCCTTTTCTCTGTAAGTACGGGGGGTCAACAACTAAAACGTAATTTAGCCACCTAAAACAATGCCCACCTAAACAAATCGATATCTGTGTACATGCACGCTCTATTTTGACAATTTTCAGCGCTTTACTTTTCCGCAAAACAGCAGTTTCATTCGGCACTGCTTTTTCTCCCAACCGTACAACTACCGTATTCCTCCACTAAAAGCCAGCACAGAGCCGCAGCACTGGATTACTCCGCAGTTATTTGGGGGTATTTTATTTCTCCCGGTTTGTTAGTGAAGACACAACAAATAGAATACACGAACGAAAATATGAGTGATTTTGATAGCGAGGATGATATGCCATTCACCTTGGTGACAAGAGGATACAATTATGAACCAGAGAGAATACAGAAGAGGAACTTTTGCAGAGAGTGAACAGGCAGAAAGAGAGATGCGCCTGCTGCCTAAATGCCTGGGTGCCCTGCAGACCTTTTTCACCATTCCCAGGATAAATTGTGGAAAACGTCCCAGACCAGAGAGGCCAGGTGACTTGTTGTCTCTAAAGTAAGTCAGTGTTTTATCTCTCTTCTAAGCCTTCCTGTTTTGTAAACCGCGGCTCTGTGCTCTGTGCTGGCTTTTAGCGGAGGAATACGGTAGTTGTACGGTTGGGAGAAAAAGCAGTGCCGAATGAAACTGCTGTTTTGCGGAAAAGTAAAGCGCTGAAAATTGTCAAAATAGAGCGTGCATGTACACAGATATCGATTTGTTTAGGTGGGCATTGTTTTAGGTGGCTAAATTACGTTTTAGTTGTTGACCCCCCGTACTTACAGAGAAAAGGCTGGTTTGGCTGCTGCTCTGAGTGCGCGGTCTCGTTCCACAATGCGCCCAGCCTCCTGAACACTGTACCTAATTAAGTTAGTGTATCGAACTAGCTGATAGGACCCCACTTCAAACAAACCCAACTATCCCTTTAAGGATTTGCTAGGAAGTCGACGAACACAGATGAGGCAACATGTAAACACTGCAGGAATAAAGTCATGGAAACGGTGCTACACTCTCTCCTTCTTGTTCTTATTTAGTGTTTACCTACAGTCTATGGCAGTGATCCTCACTATTTCTTCGATGAGAGCCGCACTGGCAGGACAAAGTCAATAGGAGAGCCACTTTTACCGCAAAACACCAAAAGCCACCCCAACCAAGCACATCTGCCTACCATTTTTTTGTGTTTTATTGTTTTCCACACACACACACACACACACACACACACACACACACACATACCAGTTTCCCCTAGAAAATCTTTCAGGCCTGGAGGGATTTCGAAACGTACCCCGACCGCAACGGTGGGGGCCATCGCTGGCGACGCTAAAGTTTTAGCTAACCTGTTCACATCTATGTTCGCAATGGCATCCCTACTATCATCATACTATTATGGGATGGGATGCGAACAGTTGTATTATGGGATGTGCATTTCCCAGCCAACACGTTGACACATTTTGGAACAGCGCTGCACGCTGGCACAATACTCCTGAAAGCAAAATGCTTATTGTTTTGAATGATTTGGCACCTTCTATTACTGTCAACACCAGTATTGTTGTATTGTAATAATATGCCATAAAGGTTTATTGAAATTTTGGGGAGAGCAGGAAAAAAAATATATATATATATTCTTAGAGCCGCCAACTAAAGCTTTGAGAGCCGCCAGCGTCTCGTGAGCCGCACAATGAGGAACTAGGGTCTATGGTGTTTATTGGAGGTTGGCAAACCAGCTTAGAGTAAGTAACTTATAGTAACTGCAATGGCGTCGCCTGCCCGGCAGCTGAGGCAAGTCGAGTGCGACACCTAGTGGTAAAATTCCGTATACCGGTTCGGTGTGATTTTTGGCATGATATCAAATCTGTGTGATTTTTTTTTAAACC
The DNA here is from genome assembly GCF_964638095.1 of Poromitra crassiceps. Classification (NCBI taxonomy): domain Eukaryota; kingdom Metazoa; phylum Chordata; class Actinopteri; order Beryciformes; family Melamphaidae; genus Poromitra; species Poromitra crassiceps. The sequence goes on along the minus strand of NC_139631.1, from coordinate 55,117,044 downwards.
GGCCTACCTCTATTTGATTATTGGGAAAGTGATCTTCTATTGATAGGGGGCGACAGAGAGCCTACCTCTTTGTCCTTGAGATGCAGCTGATTGCAGCGGTCCAGGAAGTTGTGTCCCCCTGCCACCCATTCCTTCTGCACCAGGCTCTGGAAGCCTGGCAGAGTCCTGTAGAAGGAGTCCAGCATCAGCTGGGCCAAACTGGAGATGACACAGCAAAGGTCTGATCCGCCCTCCTCTGGAACACACAAATTTCACCATCAGCTAGTTGGCATTACTGTCTTAAACCCCTGACACACCAAGCCGACAGTCTGCCGTCGGCCATGTCTGGGCATGTCCCCCCGTGTGTAGTTGGCCTCGTCAGCAGCTTGTCGTTTCTAAACATGCACTGAACTCATACTCATAACTGCACCTTATTCAAATCTGCTGCATGTTTAGAACCATGTCTCCCTTTTGAGCACACTCCCGCGACAGCGGAGGATAAACCACCTACGCCCTAGTCTCAGCTGTAGTCTCAGCTCTAGTCTCAGCTCTAGTCTAAGCTCTAGTCTAAACTCTAGTCTCAGCTCTAGTCTCAGCTCTAGTCTAAGCTCTAGTCTCAGCTCTAGTCTCAGCTCTAGTCTAAGCTCTAGTCTAAACTCTAGTCTCAGCTCTAGTCTCAGCTCTAGTCTAAACTCTAGTCTCAGCTCTAGTCTCTGCTCTAGTCTCAGCTCTAATCTAAGCTCTAGTCTCAGCTCTAGTCTCAGCTCTAATCTAAGCTCTAGTCTAAGCTCTAGTCTAAGATCTAGTCTAAGCTCTAGTCTAAGCTCTAGTCTCAGCTCTAGTCTCAGCTCTAGTATCGGCTCTAATCTAAGCTCTAGTCTAAGCTCTAGTCTAAGCTCTAGTCTAAGATCTAGTCTAAACTCTAGTCTAAGCTCTAGTCTCAGCTCTAGTCTAAACTCTGCATCGCTGTGCCTACGGCTCTTGTTTAGCAAGGTCGCAGCAGATGCTCCGGAGGCGTGGAGGGGGAAGACGGGGATGACGTGCTAAGCGAGCACATAGGCTACAGACCATAAATGTCCCCGTGCCATTTAATAATTTCATGAATGGACGTAGTTACATAGCCTACTGTATATTAGGCAATTAATCATTCTGCATATCAATGAATTAAACTGAAAACTCATGATCAGCGAGTGAGGACACTCAGAACAGCCCATAGACATAAGCCACAGCCAGGTGGGAGAGAAAAGCAACACTCGTCTCTCCAGCGCACGCTGTTTAAAGTGGAAATTCGTTCACCAGAAACACATTTTCGTTCTGAGTTTTTAAAATTAGTTTCTGATGAATTTTTAACACTTAATACGACATGGGTCTGCGTAGCCTAGAATTCATTTTTTTTCTTCCCGTGTCCGGGGGAGCGAGAGAAGAGCTGCGTGCTCACATTGCACTCCTCTCTCCGTGACTGAGTTGAGCCTATTCTCCATGCCAACACGTTTTAAGTTGTGTTTTCTCATCAAGGTAATGTCGAGGAAATATTGGCTCATATTTGTGTCCGCAAATGCAGATAGGAGCATGCATATGGTCTGTGTTTCAATGACGATGCGTCCCAAGCTTGCCCAGAATGACGTATGACGTGCCGAACAAATAGGCTATAGCCTAGGCATATTCCCGCTGCAAAGTCGATCTCTGAGAAGAATACTAGAGGAATAAATGCATTCGAAACACATAATTTCATCCAGAGCAGAGAATTGTAGCCTGTTCTATAACTTTCCTCTCCAGTAGGCAGCAGCACTGTGCCCCAAAACCACGCTCCAGCTTCTCCCCATGTTTAGAAAGTGACGAAGTGTTTATTGAGTCAAGTCTAGCAGGGTACCTGCGGGGGATAGTCAGACCTGATCCTATGGCTATGATCCACAGTTCATGTTTAGAAGAGGCTTCTGATTGGCTGGTCTGGGGTAGCGAAGCAGGAGAGAGCACACAAAACGCTCTGCTCATTTTCCAATTTATCTCATCTGATAATTCCAATCCACGAATATTTTCACGACGTGCCTTTGGGAAAGTCTCTCGAGCCTCTTGCTATATGATCACCCATAAGACCAGACAAGTGCTGACATACGCCAGTGTTATTTGCAACTTTTTATCAGACATATCCTCGAAGTAGCGATATTACGAATCCGTTTCAGTGAGCTAAATGGTCGGCGAACGCTACTTTCTATATAAAGTTTCATGAATCACGCAGGCGCAGAGTGTACGTGCTAGCTGCAGGCGCAGAGCGTACGTGCTAGCTGCAGGCGCAGAGCGTACGTGCTAGCTGCAGGTGCAGAGAGTACGTGCTAGCTGCAGGCGCAGAGAGTACGTGCTAGCTGCAGGTGCAGAGCGTACGTGCTAGCTGCAGGCGCAGAGCGTACGTGCTAGCTGCAGGCGCAGAGCCGTACGTGCTAGCTGCAGGCGCAGAGCGTACGTGCTAGCTGCAGGCGCAGAGCGTACGTGCTAGCTGCAGGTGCAGAGCGTACATGCTAGCTGCAGGTGCAGAGCATACGTGCTAGCTGCAGGTGCAGAGCGTACGTGCTAGCTGCAGGTGCAGAGCGTACGTGCTAGCTGCAGGCGCAGAGCGTACGTGCTAGCTGCAGGCGCAGAGCGTACGTGCTAGCTGCAGGTGCAGAGCGTACATGCTAGCTGCAGGTGCAGAGCATACGTGCTAGCTGCAGGTGCAGAGCGTACGTGCTAGCTGCAGGTGCAGAGCATACGTGCTAGCTGCAGGCGCAGAGCGTACGTGCTAGCTCCAGTCGCAGAGTGTACGTGCTAGCTGCAGGCGCAGAGCGTACGTGCTAGCTGCAGGCGCAGAGCGTACGTGCTAGCTGCAGGCGCAGAGCGTACGTGCTAGCTGCAGGCGCAGAGCGTACGTGCTAGCTGGAAGTCGGCTGTCGTGTTTTTGCGATGTGTTCAAATGCTACTTTTTGGTCCACACAGCAGACGTGAGGTGACGTATTGGTCTGCATCTAGTTTCCGCTAGTCCTTTTAAGTGTTTTCCGTTTGTCACCTTTAAAGGAGAACTTCACCAAAAAACAATGTTGATTTATTTTGCACATGATCTCGCACATATCTGTGTCATCTCTCTCTCACACACACACACACACACACACACACATTAGGGCTGACCCCCAAAAATTTACGCTTCAAAGCTTCAATCATTTCCATGGTAATCAACCGTCAAATCAGCAATTGATGCCCCCCCTCTTTTTGGGCGGAGCTAGCCTACATGTCCACTCTATTTGCGTGCCGATCTGCATGCCGATAAAACAGAAGAAGAAGAAGATTTTGACGGTCGCTGACTGTCGGAAGAAGAGGATTTTGGTTTAGTTTGTTGGCTGCCTGAATAAATAAGTAACGTTTTATTGATTTGTGTGTGGTGGTGGTGGTGGTGTTTCTTTTAAACCCCCCCCATTGACTAACTGCCATGTATTATTTATTGATGTTCTGAAAATAATATAGACTGTAGGCTACAGTATATAAATATAGACTGCAGGCTACAGTATATATATATAGACTGCAGGCTACAGTATATAGACTAGGCTACAGTATATAAATATAGACTGTAGGCTACAGTATATAAATATAGACTGCAGGCTACAGTATATAGACTGTAGGCTACAGTCTATATACTGTAGTCTAGAGTAGCTATTTTAATATAGACTGTAGGCTACAGTAGCCCTATATAGCCTACATATAGACTATAGGCTACAGTATATAGACTGTAGGCTAGAGTAGCTATTTGAATATAGACTGTAGGCTACGGTAGGCCTATATAAATATAGACTGTAGGCTACAGTATATACACTGTAGCAGTGTTTCCCATACATAAAGGAATTTGTGGCACAAATAGATGCCGCCACAAAAGGATTTTGACCGCCACAAATAGATGTTGACCAAAAAAAAAAAAAAAAAAAAAAAATTACAGTGCACCTGAACGCAACATGCAAGATACCCGCTGAATAAGTGTCCAAATGTTCATGTCATTCTGGCCAATACTTCTGTTATAGCATTTCAGTCTGGAATATGGAATATCTTTCAATAATCTATGATTTAGCTGCTAAATTGTCAAATACCGCCATCTGCTCGCTACCCAGGCACTTATGTATGTACTTAACCTAACTAACTTAACCTAACTAACTATCCGGTGTGCACAACATTGTCAGCCTAAACTCCGGCTGACACCCCAAAAACCTACAATCCGCTACAGAAAAATGTATATTGTTTGTTTATTAACTGGCCCCTCGCCTTCTATCATTTCACGAAAGTGGCCCCCGGGCAAAGCAAGTTGAGTATCCCTGACCTATAGGGAGAAATTTTGTTTGTCATTGTAAACCCACAGCACAGTAATGATGACATGTTCTTCATAGGCTTCAAGAGGAGGGGGTTTTAAATCCCTCCTCAAAACCCACCTGTTCTCCCTGGCCTTCCCCTCCACCTAACCATCGTCAAGTCCCGGCTTCTATTGTTTTATTGTTCTTACTCCTTTTATCTGCTTCTCTCTTTTCTCTCCTTTTAATCTCTATCACATCCTGTATTGTGTTGCATTTTTTACTTAGTATTCCTGCACTTTACCTGTTTTACCTGTGAAGCACTTTGGTTCAGCTGCTGTGGTTTGTAAATGTGCTATATAAATAAAGTTGACTTGACTTGATAGATCTAGCCTTTTAATTTTGCTCTTAAGCTTTCTCAAAGTACACCAAATTCATGCATTTTACTTTAAAATTTAAAAATAAAATCTCGCGGAGGGGGGGGGAGGGGGCATGCCCTCCCACATCCCTAGGGAGTCTGCGGTCCCCCACCACAAATACTCTAAATCCTGTGGGAAACACTGCTGTAGGCTACAGTATATAGACTGTAGGCTAGAGTAGCTATTATAGACTGTAGTCTACGGTAGACTATATAAATATAGACTGTAGGCTACAGTATATACACTGTAGGCTAGAGTATTTAAATATAGACCGTAGGCTACAGTATATAAATATAGACTGCAGGCTACAGTATAGACTGTAGGCTACATAGGCCACAGTAGGCTATATAAATATAGACTGTATGCTACAGTAGATCAATATAGACAGTAGGCTACAGTATAAAAAACTGTGAAGTGTCCAATATGAATGTTCTGTTTACACATTTTTGACAGGGCTATGTAGGTGTGTGTGGGGGTCTCCATGGCGACCAATAATTCCGACTGTCACTTATAGACGGTTTTCACCAGAGCGCAACCCCACAGCACTTCCCTTTTCTCAGCATTCGGCAAACTGCAGAAATATTCACTCGACATTGTTACTTTTGTTTTCACCGCTCAGATGTATAGACGGTTTTCACGGAATGGTCAGTCCTGCACTTGAATGTTTTTCTTTCTTTTATGTCCATAGCAAACACTGCAACAGGAAGTGAGCGGGGGTTCAATTTAGAATGTTTTTGTTGTCAAGTTAAAACCGTCTATAGTTAGATCTTCACTTTAGAAATGCTATCCATAGCACATTTACCTGCTAACTTCTCAGTTTTATATATTGTATAAAGCCTTTTAAATCTGTGTTCAAAACATGAAGACGAACTGCCGACGTCATGTAGGCTACTTCATTGGCAAAGTTGCATTTATGTTTGTTGTGTGTCTGTTTAACTTCAATATGTCAATAAAGATGACAAACAGACGAATTTCCGCTGCGGAGGTCACGTGACTTCCTGTCAGTTGCGGAGGCGTGAGGTCCGCCCACTTGTCTGCAGCAGGTACTCTTGCTAAAATAACATTTTACATCAGTAATGGAGCTACAACACTGATCAGATCCAATTGTATATAGGCTATCTATAAATCTATCTATATATAGATGATATATTATTATAAGATATCAAATTAGATCATATAATACAATTAAGAGAATAGCCTATATGATTGATAATATAATATGATATTTAGGTGATTGATTAAAAGACACAAAACATTGGGCTAAACGGGGGTAAATAGCCTATTTATTTTTGGGGTAAAAAATATCTTAAAATCAAACACGTAGGCTATTTGATTTGAAGGTGTAGCCTACACCAACACACAACATCATCCTGCAATGAAATATGTTTGACAAGTATCCTTCATACTTTTGCCACTAACAGCTACAGCGAACAGGCTCGTCAACGCTTTTCTTTTCTGTGCTGGCCCTATGCTAGGTTTCCACCTAGCCTTGTTTTCTCTCTCTCCATATGCACAGCCGGCTAACATGAGGTGGAGCTCCATGAGACAAACTCTAGTTTTCTCGCTGGGCGGGGTCCTGCGGGCCAACACTGTTTTTAACATGGAGAACTTTACTCCACCCCACCACCGGCACGTGCCGTGCGCACAAACAAATGCACCTTGCTTTCAAATGCCCAGCATCAGGCAGCAGCCACAGACAGTGAGCTGCGGACCTGAAAAAGCTCATGTTGTAAACATTAAACTAACGCACACATTCTTTCCTCATTTCAACCCATTGTGAGTAACGTTTAAGTGTTTAGGTCAATTCAATTCAATTTGTTTCTTATATTATGAAGTACAGTAGCAGCAGTGATAGTTACACGTAGCTCTTCGGGCCAGCCGACGTCACGAAAGTGACATCGAGCCACAAAACGCGACTTACAGACAGACACCGCCACCAGCCCGCCCATCCACCTAGGCAACTTTATTATAGGATAAATGGTTAATATCAGAATGAGAATCACTTTTATTGCCACAATATGCAAACATACGAGGATAGTGTCAGTATTATATCAATATTCAGAGATAAAGAAATTAGGAAAAATATCTAAAAGACAAATCACAACATTGCAAGTGCAGTCCAATGTACAATATACAAATATACAGTATATCACAGGTAAGTGGTAGTTCCACAGGTAGACAATGAGATGAAATGTTAAATTACCTACCCATTATCAGAACATTGGTGTTTTCCTTTTCAAGGCACTCCACTACCTCCATTGCTTTGTGAAGACACTGCCTGAAGCACATCAGCACAAGTGTTAACACATGTATGGAAAAAGGATGATACATGGATGCTGCACGTCCTGATATCACCGTGTTGGTGTCGTTCCTGGACCAACATTTGCTCCTAGTACGGGCCGGGAAAACCCGGCCCCGAACTCATTTGATTGGTTGCCGCAATTGCTTCTTCCTGAAAACGTGCAACAAGTAAAAAATATGTGTTTAAGATTTTTTATCCCATTTTTATCCCCCATTAGTGCAAATTTATATTTATCCTGGTTGCTACTCCACCCTCTGCTGATCTGGGGAGAGCCGAAAACTGGCTCCATGCTTCCTCCGAGACATGGGCAGTTAGCCAGCCGCTTCTTTTCACCTGACAGGGGAAGCTTCACCGGTGGGACATGGCACGTGGGAGGATCACGCTATTCCAACCAATTCCCCTCCCTCCAAACAGGCGCCCTTCACGACCAGAGGAGGCACCACATCAGCAATCAGGATATTGCATGCTTTGGTGAAGGGGTTCCTATATGAAGGAAACCCCCGGGAGGCACGGGGAGAACATGCAAACTCCACACAGAAAGGCCCTTTTGACGACCCCACCCGGGCGGTGGGCACTCGAGGACATGCGGACGGGCACGCATTCCTTCAGTGTTCACAGCGTCCCAGGTGGGAAACGAACCCAGGACCTTCGGGCTGTGAGGCGACAGCGCTTACCACTGCACCACCGTACCCCCCAGGGTTTTCTTTTTTAACGACGACCAGACCCAAACCCTAACCACATTGTTGTACACCTAAACCTAATTTTTTTATAAAAAATGTGTGTGGTTCGACCGGGAGTCGAACCCCAGTTCTCAGATTGGAAGGCGTCCCCCCATTTAGCCATAGGACCGAGCTCGCCAACAGCTGCACTTTTTTCACACCCTAACCCTAATCTTAACCACATTTTTTCCCTTGCCACACATTTTAAGGAAGAAGCAATTGCGGTGACCATTCAAATAAGTTCAGGGGCGGGGTTTTCCCGGGCCGTACTAGGAACAAATGTTGATCCAGGAACGACAACAACACAGTGATATCAAGAAGTGCTATGTATGCCTGTGTAGGTACAGGATTGGCTTGCCCTACAGGATCATGCCTGTGTAGGTGCAGGATCGGCTTGCCCTACAGGATCGGATCGCCCTACAGGATCGGATCGCCCTACTGGATGTGCTCGGCTCGGGGTCGACAACTACAGATTAAGTTAAACTCTCACAACATTTATTTTCAAAAAGTAAGGCTCATGTTTATGAGAAATGGTCCTGTAACACTTGAATCATGATCATTGGATGTTTCTATGATTGTCTTTCATGTTTGATAACATCAGTAGCTTAGCTTGTTAGCTAATCTAAAGCTGTCGGCCATTTTGCACACGTTAATGATTAACGTGTTAATCCCACGTGCCCGACATACAGCCAATCACAATGCGTGCCCGAGCCACGTGCCTGACATACAGCCAATCACAATGCGTGCTCGAGTCGATCTGGTAAGCAAGCCGAAATTGCACCGACATCTGCCTGGGTCAAATACTACTGTACATTGAAGGACTTTTTCTTTCAGCTGACCTGATGATGTCCAGCCAACCACAGCTGTCAAGTGAGGAGAACCATTTCATATCCGATATCCAAAAGTCTGTTGTGCTGTCTATGAGAAAACAGAACATAAACAAACCATGCAACCTGTAAGGTAAACGCTTGTATGTCTACATTCACCCTAACTCTAAACGCTGACCCCAATTTCTATAAGTTGTTTCTATTCTTGCACAAAATACATCAATTCAAGCACTTTCACATCATGTGTATTTATGTCAGGACCACTATAGTCAAAAATATTATATTCATATTATTTAAGGAAGAACCCATGACATTTAGGAGCAGATCTGATCCAATCTGGGTCAAAGGAGGGGGGCAGGACAAGGGAAAAGTGGCTAGGGATAGGAAGGTCGTAGAAAGTCGGGATTTGAGGGGTGGGTAGGGGGAGTGGCTAAGTGTATGTGGGTGGGGCATAGTGAGGAAAGGGGGCGGGACTAGGGAAAAGAGCTAATAGCTAAGCATAAGAATGATTTCGCTCGAGCATAATTTGCGCTTTAGGGTTCTGATCCGACTCACAAAATTTGCATATGATAGCAGACTGGAGTATTGGCCTTAGTGTGGGCCTTGCTCTCTGAGTGTCATTCTAGTTGTCATATGCAATAGTTATATTTGGTGGTATGGCTCGAGCAGCAGCAAAGACCCCCAGGTACAGAACAGAGCAGTAACAGACAACAGAATGACATTGTTTACGTCAGACACAGCATGTATGGAAGAGCTGGGGTGAAGCTAGGGTGCAAACGGCATGCAGAGGAAGCTGATTTTTTTTAGAAAGCATCTTTAAATAAGGCACCCTGTAGATTAGCCAATTGAATGCCTAGAAGAAAATCAGCTGAGTCATCAGCTGATGTGGACTGGGTGTGTGAGCTGTGTGGTGCGAAGACACAGGAGTCAGGACCTGGGCCGTTTCTCAATAAGGGTTCTTGTGTGTTCTTGCGTTCTTGTGTCCCTGTGAAACGTCATCAGTCGCAGCCCAAGTATTGTTCCAATGCAAAGTTCACATTTAGCCAAGAATGCTTAAAATTCCCGGATGTGTTCTCAACATGCCCACTTTACCGATGCTCTAGTTGGTGACTTGTGTCAACTTGACAAGGCACGTATCCCAGCATTCATTTCGGCATAAGCGGAGGCAGAACGCAGCAGAGAAGACGCCATAAGCTCCGGGAAGTTTTTTACAATTTAAAGTTTTATTTCATCACTAAATTAATTTCTGATGACTTTTGATGCCTACAAGCAGGGTAGGTTTCAATAAGTGCCACTTTACGAACATTTATGGCAAAACATGGCAAAAAAGATCCAGAGCACAATTGGCTGCATCTACATCAGCTGAGCTTTTTATTTGTGTAGTACTGCAGGTGGCCTCTGCGCTGGTATTGCGCAATACCCTCAAGAACGCATAGTCTCAAACTGCCAACAGCGTCATGTGTGCTTGTGACCTAGCAAGTTCATTCTTCCAAGAATGACTAGCAAGAACGTTCTCCCCAAGAACACAAGAACAAGAATGCATTCTTGGTATTGAGAAACGGCCCTGGTCTTTCAGTTCCCCTGAGGAGCCCACAAAGCTGAGCTGAGTTAAGTCCAATCAGCATTGGGGTGTTGGGTCCTCTATGATGACTCTGTGACCATCAGAGGCCATTTACACCTGGCGTTAACATGCGTTTTCTGCCATCAGATTGCAATCAGATTGTATTTTATCACTTCAGGCTGATTCCATTCACATGTCGTTAACATGCATTTTCTGCAATCAGATTGCAGAAATGGTTGCCCTCACAATCCGCATAAAGTTGCTGTATCCAGATTGAGAGCACACATTGCATTTACACTTGTGTTCAATGTGTACACAATGCATCCCTGACCACCTCCGGAGGTGGTTTGGCCGATCAGATTGCAATCCTTCTTCAATGCGTTTTGGGGGTGTTTACACCTGGCATTTCAAGTGATAAAACACAATCTGATCACAGAGAACGCATGTTAGCGCCAGGTGTAAATGGCCTCTATGTCAAAGCAAAACAAACTGCAACAAGCTGAGCTTGACTTGGCTGCCTGCCAGGACTATCGCTATGATCATTATTTTCAAAAACTTTCAAGACATTGATTTTTCTCTTTCTCAAATTCACAAACTTTTAAGGATTTCAAGGTGAGACAGTGTGAAAGTAAACTGACCAATGAGGAAGAACTGTTTAAATTTGTTGTAAGACAGCTGGACGTCCTGGACGGTAGGCAGAGTGTCAGACAGGTCCTCTGTCTTCACTGAGAAAAGGTAGTTATGAGCCACAGCTGTCAACATTCTGTAAGACAACACAAACACATTGTGAGACAACACAAACATTGTGTTGTCTAACCCTAACCCAGCATGAAGAGCCACAATGCAATGTGAAGAAGGGTCAATGATGCTGTGTCGAGCAGACGATATAGCTACCATATAATATGATTGGATATGAATATGATTGGATTGTTTGAGGTCGGCGCCAATTTTTATCCAATCAGAGAAAAGTTAACATTTTCTGTGAAACAGAAGGTCAGATTGCGATGCAAACAAAAAACTACATGTATTTCTTCACCCCGAATCCAATGACTCCATCCGTGAGTCTCTACGAGTTACGGTTGCGGAGATACGTCTGCCCAGCCTGCAGGACTACAGGAGAGAGATAGAGGACAGTGGGGGGTGGGGGTTTCAAGACACTGACCAAACACTCTACTTCAGTGATTGCTGTCAGAATATAGAGCCATTTAACACTTATTTTAACACAAAACATTGCTGAATGTACCTTTAAGTAGGGATGCCACTAAGATTAGAAGATAATATCAGAACGTCTAGTGTGGCAGCACATCCAACATGTTACAGCAGGGTCAACAGGTAGATAATGTATTATCTGTCTGAGTCTTATGTTACAGTACAGGGTCAACAGGTAGATAATGTATTATCTGTCTGAGTCTTATGTTACAGTACAGGGTCAACAGGTAGATAATGTATTATCTGTCTGAGTCTTATGTTACAGTACAGGGTCAACAGGTAGATAATGTATTATCTGTCTGAGTCTTATGTTACAGTACAGGGTCAACAGAGAGATAATGTATTATCTGTCTGAGTCTTATGTTACAGTACAGGGTCAACAGGTAGATAATGTATTATCTGTCTGAGTCTTATGTTACAGTACAGGGTCAACAGAGAGAGAATGTATTATCTGTCTGAGTCTTATGTTACAGTACAGGGTCAACAGAGAGATAATGTATTATCTGTCTGAGTCTTATGTTACAGTACAGGGTCAACAGAGAGAGAATGCATTATCTGTCTGAGTCTTATGTTACAGTACAGGGTCAACAGAGAGAGAATGTATTATCTGTCTGAGTCTTATGTTACAGTACAGGGTCAACAGAGAGAGAATGCATTATCTGTCTGAGTCTTATGTTACAGTACAGGGTCAACAGAGAGATAATGTATTATCTGTCTGAGTCTTATGTTACAGTACAGGGTCAACAGAGAGATAATGTATTATCTGTGTGAGTCTTATGTTACAGTACAGGGTCAACAGAGAGAGAATGTATTATCTGTGTGAGTCTTATGTTACAGTACAGGGTCAACAGAGAGATAATGTATTATCTGACTGAGTCTTATGTTACAGTACAGGGTCAACAGAGAGATAATGTATTATCTGTGTGAGTCTTATGTTACAGTACAGGGTCAACAGAGAGATAATGTATTATCTGTGTGAGTCTTATGTTACAGTACAGGGTCAACAGAGAGATAATGTATTATCTGTCTGAGTCTTATGTTACAGTACAGGGTCAACAGAGAGATAATGTATTATCTGTCTGAGTCTTATGTTACAGTACAGCGTCAACAGAGAGATAATGTATTATCTGTCTGAGTCTTATGTTACAGTACAGGGTCAACAGAGAGAGAATGCATTATCTGTGTGAGTCTTATGTTACAGTACAGGGTCAACAGAGAGATAATGTATTATCTGTCTGAGTCTTATGTTACAGTACAGGGTCAACAGAGAGATAATGTAGTATCTGTCTGAGTCTTATGTTACAGTACAGGGTCAACAGAGAGATAATGTATTATCTGTGTGAGTCTTATGTTACAGTACAGGGTCAACAGAGAGAGAATGCATTATCTGTGTGAGTCTTATGTTACAGTACAGGGCCAACAGAGAGATAATGTATTATCTGTCTGAGTCTTATGTTACAGTACAGGGTCAACAGAGAGATAATGTATTATCTGTCTGAGTCTTATGTTACAGTACAGGGTCAACAGAGAGAGAATGCATTATCTGTGTGAGTCTTATGTTACAGTACAGGGTCAACAGAGAGAGAATGCATTATCTGTGTGAATCTTATGTTACAGTACAGGGTCAACAGAGAGATAATGTATTATCTGTCTGAGTCTTATGTTACAGTACAGGGTCAGCAGAGAGATAATGTATTATCTGTCTGAGTCTTATGTTACAGTACAGGGTCAACAGAGAGATAATGTATTATCTGTCTGAGTCTTATGTTACAGTACAGGGTCAACAGAGAGATAATGTATTATCTGTCTGAGTCTTATGTTACAGTACAGGGTCAACAGAGAGAGAATGTATTATCTGTCTGAGTCTTATGTTACAGTACAGGGTCAACAGAGAGATAATGTATTATCTGTGTGAGTCTTATGTTACAGTACAGGGTCAACAGAGAGATAATGTATTATCTGTCTGAGTCTTATGTTACAGTACAGGGTCAACAGAGAGATAATGCATGTCTGAGTCTTACTTTTCCATATAAGACTGTGGGACATTATCCTCCTGTAGCAATGGCAAGGAAGAGGTTTTGAAGAGTGCACATCCACTGTGATGGGACCAACACCAAATCTGGCAGGACATAAAAGCATGTTTTGCCTTTTTAATCAACTATTCTGCAATATCAAATGGGGAAGAAAGAAAATACAGGAATGATCATGATTTCATGTAACTATTAATAACCAATGTTAGAAATGACAGGTTAGGGCTCGATTCAGACAAACTTATATCTTCCACAGATCGAGACTATTCATGCCTTTGCTTGCGAGTTGATCAAAAACCATAAAAAAGCACCTATCCCAACACATTGGGTGGCAAACAGAATCCTAACCATGGAGAATGTAGGAGTTGGCTCAGGATACTCTTCTGTTCCCAAGTTGTGGAAATTTGAGTTAAGTTGTGGACCACTCATGTACAAATGACTGGTCCACAACTTAACTCCAGTCATTATAACTGTCAAACTAAATGAATGCCTACAAAACTGTTTCCAGGTTTGAGATATGTGTGATTACCGTTTGTGCAAAATAAATCGCATTGTTTTCGGTGAAGTTCTCCTTTAAAATAGCCACTCTTTAGTGATTGATGTTTCTGTTCTCTGCCTTCTCTGCCATCAGTTCAGTTGTTCTGCCAGTTCGCTCGTTTCATGCTCATTACCATAAGATCTCAGGAATGCTTTGACGGAATTTCAACTAATTTGCCTGAAATGTCCACTTGGACTCAACTGATTACATTTTGGTGGTCAAAGGTCAAGGTCACTGTGGCCTCAGGAACGCCATTTTCAAGCTCGGTAACGCCATACCTCAGTAACACCTTGACCAAAATTCTTCACATTTGGCTCAAACGTCAAAGTCTGGACAGACATGCATGTGGACTGCTCACTTGTTGGCATGGTGCGGTCGTTCTAGTTTTATTTTATAAACAAAATCCATTCAGCTTTTTTCCGAACGACTTCACAAGTCAACGGCGAGTGGCTTCAGTTTCCCTCCTGCCCAGGGCCGTTTTTGGCCGTTTTGGGGCCCTATGCGACATCTCACAGGGCCCCCAAACCACTATCATCATAATATCCCTGAATGAACAATGAACATGAAAGACGAGGCATAGTTCATCATCAATAATTCTTCTAATTAATCAATTACGCACAATATTAACAATAACTATGAATGAATGAATATTTTATTTTCATCTCAGGACAATTGTCCATCCCACATGCGTTTATCAGACACATTAACATTCAATAATTAACAAAACATTCCGGTGTGTTAGCCAACCAGCAAGACAACATGAATGACGAGGCATAGTTCATCATCAATAAACCAATTGTAAATAATAATTTACGCACAATATGAACAATAACTACGAATGAATATTTCATTTTTGTGTCAGGACAATTGACCATCCCACATTATCAGACACATAAACATTCAATAATTAACAAAACTTTCCGGTGTGTTACCCAACCAGCAACACATAATATAGCCTACACATAAACAGCAGAGCATACATGTATATACACATGTATCTATGGGTCAGCGTGGGGGAAAACACAGGCCTGGCGGAGATCTGCACTCCACCGAGTGCACTTTTCTAGTTTTTTCTTCCACTGACAAAAAAAGAAAAAGAAAAAAAGCAATATACAGTTTACATTACGAGAATGAGAAATAATTTCTAGCTTTGCACACTCTAGCTTCGCATGCTCATTGTTAGCTTGCATGCTCATTTCTAGCACGCTCTGCGCTCAACTCGTGCTGTCTGAATGTGCAGTTGGGCAATAGAGAGCCACAGGGATGACGCATTTTTGTAGGCTGAATGCGGAAGTCTCAAACTTCCTGGTTCTTCACTGTTTCTGTCTATGGGATTTTTGAATGGGTTTTTGGCGCGATGCTTCAAATAATGTCTGTGGGCAACGCAAGTTTAATCAAACGCGAACCAAGGTTCAGCGGGATAATCTTCACACATGAGGACCACTTTCATGAGTTTTGAAGCGTAACTGCGAGCCCTAGAGGTAAAAAGCTCGTGCTAAGCTAATCCAGAACTACACACAGTGTCGCATACTGTGTGTGACCGAAGGCGCGAGAGAAAGAATTTCCGCGTTCACTCGTGATGACGTATAATATCCGCGTCGATATTGTAGTCTCATTTAGCTGTTTGCTAGCTAGCCACCCTTTTAACGGCACATAAAAGCTTCAAAACTCATAAAAGTGGTCCTCGTGTGTGAAGATGATATTACTAAACACTGGTTCGCGTTTGATTAAGCCAGCGTTGCCCAGAGAGATTATTAGAAGCATCGTGCCAAAAACCCATTCAAAACTCCCATAGGCGAAAACTGTGAAGAACCAGGGCTGTTAGCATCGATGATTTCCAGACTCGTTACTGCGGCTCTCTATTGTGCGCCACGTAACCCTCCTTATTACAGTAGTGAGATAATAGAGAAAAAGGTGTTGCTTTAGTCAATCTCACGTCATCCTGCAAAGATCCTCACTTCGCGTCCATATATGGAGTGTGATCCAGTTGTTGGGGTGCGATTCATCTCGATGTAGCAGAGTGCGAGTGCGCAGTTATCCAAGATGATTTAATGTATTTAATGTAATTAATGCAGTTATCCAAGATGATTTAATGTATTTAATGTAATTAATGCAGTTATCCAAGATGATTTAATGCAGGATTGACTAATCAAATGAAACGGACTAAGCCTGAGCTCAATTGATGAGATGAGATGTGCTGCTGTTTTCACCACTTTTCTGAAACTTGTCAAAATCAAAACCAACTCGATCCTCCTCCTGGCCCATTCATAACTTGCTACCTACCTCTTCCCTTGTGACTGTCATTGTGGGACATCACCATAGGTACAGTATGTTTAGCTTAGCCATTAGCCTTTATGCAAGGTTTGTCCTTAGGGCCCTCTATTGTCCAGTAGTTGGCCAGAAACACTTCATACATAGAGATGCCTCATTACAGGCTCCGTCAATAGTATGAAATGAGATACTCTTCCGGTCTCCTAAATGGGCATGGTCACCTAACCCCCCTGTCTGAGACTGTTTACCCCCAGACCTAGCAAGCCAACTTGAACTAGAGATCGTGATCTCCAAAAACTGAATACCACACATATAAATACAAAACTGCCTTCTTATCAACTAAAATATCCGCTGGGGGTCATCCAACCACAGATTTAGCTACTACAGCTGTGAACTGTAGCTTTAGCTAATCACTACCTGCTCGAAGAAAGTAAACTTTCTCTCGCTCCGAAAAGATCAAAAGAAGGAGGGGGGGGGGGGGGGGGGGGGGGGGTGGTTCTGGTTTCACTGTGCTTTACTTATAAATGTGCTGCTGTTTCTGCCGCCCTCTAGTGGTCAGAAAATCACTTCGTGCAGCTTTAAATGCCATGCTATGCAACAATGAAATTACAAAATATGAAATGATTCCAGGCACATGACTGAAGCAATGTCTCATAATTATCCAAGTGAAAAGCGGATAACTTCTGTTACTTCTAACAAGTCAAGTGTATATTTGATATTAAACCTATGTGACTTCTAACAAGTCAAGTGTATATTTGACCTTTAACCTCTGTGACTTCTAACACATGAGGTGTATATTTGACCTTTAAATAGGCCATTAGATAGGCCAACTTTTTGGGAGTTTAGGCCATTTGCCATTTGTCTATATTAAAACTAGAACGTACATGGCTTTATTTTCAATCTGTGTGCAGTACAAACTGTGGTAGAGCCACTCACTGCTAATAGCTTAGCGGTACAATGGCAGTCAAAGGCTTTGATGAAGGTCTGAATCGGGCCCTTACTGAATGGCACCTACTGGTAATCCCTTTCCCTGGAAGAGAGTCATGTCTGCCTCAGAAACAGTCGCTGGAACAATGAAGAACTGGGGCAAGCTGTCAAAACAAAAGATGTTTTATCAGTCAAACCTCTTCTGCCAATGCATGGCATACTCATTTCAGACAATTCAATGTGAGCACTCCTTGGAGTCCATGTTTTATTATATCTCTCTGGATCACACTTATACAGCATATTTGCCATCACTCAATTAACAACTGGTATACCTCGTTTTGCCATTTTCATCATGTGCCAAAGGGGCTTTCACCTTGCTTTGCTGCTCACCTTGGCTGAGCTTGGTGGGCTTAAAACATACTCACTAGGTTAGGGTTAGACAAACATACTCACTAGGGTGAGAGGCCAAAGTTTGCGTTCTCAGTGACCAGCCGGCAGCTGCCTCTGGTTCTCTTCAGGTCCTGGGCCCAGTCCTCAGCTGAGTCAAACATCATGGTCCTCTGCTGCATCTGCATCCCTGAAAAACATAATAATAATAATAAATATATATATATATATATATAGATATAGATATAGATATATATAGATATATATAGATATATCTATATAAACATAGGCTATAATATTATAGGCTGTGTGGTAGTTGAAACATAGTTTCAAGTTGACGTTTATTTATGTTTGTACCGGTAGTTTGTAAAAAAAAAAAAAAAAAAAAATGTAATATATATATATATATATATATATATATATATATATATATATATATATATATATATATATATATATATATATATATATTTATTTTTGACCGGGCTCACGGCCCGGTACCAAATGGGCCCGGTGTTTGGGGACCACTGTTTTAGACCACCAGTTGGTGATCAAACCATAATAACATAATAAGGCAGTAAAACAGTGACGAGAAACTGGGGGCACCTGCCGCTATTATTGTAGGTGTTGCTTTGATAGAAAGAGCAGCTTTTGTGTGGGTGTGCGTAAACAACTCGCAATGTAAGTGTGTTGCAGCCACTTACATTTCAAATACTAACTAACCTTTGATTGACAGGTGATAAAAACATAATGTCCACAACGAACTAACAATCAGGCTCTAATGATTCAACAGACATTTGAATGGACAAACACAGCTTGGCATTGGAAACTACGCAATATATAAGAACATCTATAGCCCAGTTAGACAGACAACAACCTTGTGTTTAAGGCAAGTACTGTTTTATTGTGATTGCTACATGTACGAAAAAGTATACTACAGCCTTTGAGAATGGAGCCCGCAGTGGAATTTGTGGGGGGTTGACTGAGACCATTATGAGAGAAACGAATGAGTACCGGTAGTCGAATTCTGAGGCTAGTCAATAAAATATGTATGTCTGGCACTTGATGTGATTCTCATTTCCCAATGTGGCCCTTAGTGAATATATATTATTTATGTAATGTATTTATTTGAAAGGGACAGTGTACAGTTGGGGGGCGGCTGTGAGGTCAGGAGGTAGAGCAGGTCGTCCACTAATCAGAAGGTTGGTGGTTCGATCCCCGGCTCTTCCAGTACGCATGTCGAAGTGTCCTTGGGCAAGACACTGACCCCCAAATTGCTCCCGATGGACCCTGCGTGGCAGCTTTCCGCCTTTGGTGTGTAAATGGGTGAATGTAGGCACATTGTAAAGCGCTTTGGATAAAAGCGCTATATAAATGCAGTCCATTTACCATTTTACCATTTTAGTTCAAACATAAATGTCGCCATTTGATGCACCATACCAGATTATAGCTGGAAGCTAATTTGCATCTGTAGTCCCTTGGAAAGATCACAACAAGACAATACGGCTAAAATATACAAGTTATACAAATCTACAACACAATTCTATAAAACAATTCTGCCCAAGGAACACACAGGGTACATTAATACACAGTAGTACATCACCCTTAAGGCCCAATTATACTCTACGTTAAAGACGGAGACGGACAGAGCCTTCTGTCTGTACTCTGCGTTCATTTCGTGCGTTTTCTGTCCATCATCTGAAAGCTTACGGATACGCATGAAACGGAGCAAAACCACACACACACACTCATACATTTGACTCTCTACTGCCCACTGGTGGATGTATTGCTTAACATGATACCAACGTGAAAGACGCATGGAAGTATGTGGGCAGTGACGATAATAACGTTTGAAACGGACTCATCTATTTACGTATGAAAATGGACTATAAATGAGCCATTACACCACAGCATGTGTGCTATATATATATATATACTGTATATATATATATATACTGTATATATATATATATATATAATAATTAAATAGTGATTCCTTAAGTAAAACAATCACTTTTATGAATAGTAGGCTATGTGACTGTGAGAGCACTGTTGTTGCTGAATCCTGAAGGATGTTAAATCAAGTATTGAATGACCTTTGTGTTTGTTTGCTCTATATTATATTATGTGGAAAATGTTCAAACTATCAGAGCCACTGACTGCATATTGACCCGATCACATACCTGGAAAAGCAGTGCTTTCACAGAAGGAAAAGGCAAAGATATTCTTCAGAGACTTGGGTTCTAAACAGTGGTGGACAATTCCTTGGAAGATCTACAAGGAGAACAAACAAATGAACACATCATATGCATGCAAGTCATATTTTATTTAGGTGCTCCAGTGCCAGGGCCCTCATTAATGTTATTGATTACACCTGCTTTTCCACCTCAAAATGGTTGCTGTGAAAAGGGCCTATAGCTTTTTTTTTTATAAATAAAAAGTGCACATATATTTGAATGATATTGATCTTTTCTGTACCCTTTTGGCATCCTCCTCTTTACAGTAGGTCAGAGCGAACTGAAACACACGCATATCTTTGCAGTGAAGGATGATTTTAGAGGGATACTTATTCTTCACAAGGCTTCCTGTCACCAGCTTCCTTTTGTCCTCATATCCTGAAACAAAGGAGAAACAACTCAACAAGGCCGAGAAGAGATGTGTGAAAATCATTAGTCACGAGCTTTACCTCCATAGATGTTATCCACACAGGAAAGATAGTCACGAGCTTTACCTCCATAGATGTTATCCACACAGGAAAGAGGGATGTCGTTTTCCCCATAGAGTCTATTTTTGAAAAGCGGGGCCTGAAAGGAAGAGAGTTGAATGAGAGACATTTTCAGAGGGCGGAGAAGGATATCGTTTCTAACTGGAATCTCTTTTATCCCAATTTGACTCTGTGAAGTCTACAGTTCTCAATAAAGTTCTCAATAAAGCATATGGCATATCAGTTTGTAGTTTGTACTTTTTATTTGGTCAGGTGCTAGGGGCTAATCCTTTTGATTGGCTGCTGATCAAAATCAACAAATAATTAGGTAACACTTTACAATAAGTGACACTAAATAAACAGTTAGTTAATGCTTAATAGGAATGAATAAGCAACCAACTCAGGAAGCAAGGTTAAACTGCAGAAGCTTGTGAAGGAAGAGTTGAAAGCACAAGTTGATCGGGTTGGGGTGAGGCCATATACGGCAAGGGAGAAACGTCAACCAGCCTGGGCACTGGCATGGCAAGGAGGGACTATGTCTTCAAGCATACAGAGGCAGATACAATGCTGTTCTCTGCCTATGCTAACCTGAGGACCATGAACTACACTGGAACAGTTGTACTGGACTGTGAGGACACGGATGTGTTTTGTTTGTCCAAGTGGCTTATGTCTCACACCAACTCCGAGCGTCTGCTGATTAAACTAAGCCCCCGTTCACACAGCACGCCGAAGCAACGCTCAACCGAAGCTGTACCCACGCTGAACCCACAAGTTTCATTTAGGCGTCCTTGTTAACAGGTGAAGCCGTTCACACCACCCGCACGCGTGCCGCCACGCTGACGCCGTGCCGAAGCCACGCTGAAGCCACGCCACGCCGAAGCCACGCTGAAGCCACACTCACGCCACGCTGAAGCGATCACTCAGGACTGACGCTGAATTTCCAAGCTTGACGCTGAAGCCGTGAAGCCGTGAGGCATGAAGTGAAATGGGAGTTGTGGGTGGGTTCAAGGCATGAGAGTAGGCGCTGAGAGGAAAAGAGAAGGCGTCTTGTGTGAACGGTAAGGCGTACGTTCAGCTTGTGCTGCTTCAAGCTTCAGTTCTGCTTACGTTCGGCGTCCTGTGTGAACGAGGGCTAAGCCTCTGCTGTGATCTGCTGATTACACCAAGATGTCAATACTGTGCTGATATTAGGGAGTCAAAAGAGTCTGATCAGCGGGTAGTGTTGAGGTCAAAGCACTGGCCTACCACCAGGGGGCATCTGGGTAGTGTCGAGGTCAAAGCACTGGCCTACCACCAGGAGGCATCTGGGTAGTGTAGAGGTCAAAGCACTCGCCTACCACCAGGGGGCGTCTGGGTAGTGTCGAGGTAAAAGCACTTGCCTACCACCAGGGGGCATCTGGGTAGTGTCGAGGTCAAAGCACTCGCCTACCACCAGGGGGCGTCTGGGTAGTGTCGAGGTCAAAGCACTCGCCAGTGCTACTCGCCAGTGATACTTCCGGCTTGGTCAGAGTGACCACAGACAGCCGGTGGGGTGTGAGTCCTGGTCACTAGCGCCTCCTCTGATCGATCAGGGCGCCTCTTCGGGGGGAGGGGAGCTGGGGGGAATAGCGTGATCCTCCCACACGCTACGTCCTGCTGGTGAAAGTCCTCGCTGTCAGGTGAAAAGAAGCAGCTGGTGACTGCACATGTATCAGACGAAGCATGTGCTAGTCTACAACTCTCCCCAGATCGGCAGAGGGGATGGAGCAACGACCAGGAAAGCAGGGGGGAAATAACTGATCAAAAAAAGAAGAAAAATGTCAGGTCTCACCGTCTCTTCCCCTGTCTCCTCATCGCTGATGAAAGACACACGGAAGTTGGTGCAGAGGAGCGTCCCAAAGGTGCCGCGCTGCGACGCCTCATCCTGGGTGAGCTTCAGGACCGTCCCAGCACTGCAGAACACCAGCTCACCTGCAGCACAGTGTGAAATCAGTCTGACAGAGTGCCTGAGAAACAATACAACTACAACCCCCATTCCAAAAAAGTTGGGACGCTGTGTAAAACTTAAATAAAACAGAATGTGATCATTTGCAAATCCTTTTCGACCTATATTTAATTGAATACAGTACAAAGACAAGATATTTAATGTTCAAATTGATCAACTTGATTTTTTGTAAAGAACTCATTCTGAATTTGATGGCTGCAACATGTTGCAAAAAGTTGGGACAGGGGCATGTTTACCACTGGGTTACATCAACTTTCCTTTTAACAACACTCAGTAAGCGTTTGGGAGCTGAGGACACTACTTGTTGAAGTTTTGAAAGTGGAATTCTTTCCCATTCTTGCTTGATGCACGACTTGAGTTGCTCAACAGTCCGGGGTTTCCGCTGTCGTATTTTGCGCTTCGTAATCAGGGCCGGTTCCAGAACAAGATGACTAGGGGTGCATCCTAGATAGGAAGGGGTGCAGATGCCCGGCCAAAGGCCGGGCCCACAAATTTGACATGTTAGTTTACTAAAAATAATGCATTTGACCATCATTTCAAGTAGAATGATACCACCCAAGCAAGAATATTTCAAGTGTTTCAAGTGCTTTACTGAAATATTTGGACCATATAATGATAATACAATTACAACAACTATAATTCAAGTTTAAACAGTAAGTGTGCAGCAAAAAAAAAAAAAAAACTTTTCAACTGAGCATGCAGACAACTAAAATAAGGGTGCAATGCATGCTTTTCCACCCCCGTAGAACCGGGCCTGTTCGTAATGCACCACACATTTTCAATGGGAGACACATTTTCAATGGGAGACAGGTCTCTTGACTGCAGGCAGGCCAGTCTAGTACCCGCAATCTTTTACTACCAAGCCACGCTGTTGTAAACGTGCAGAATGTGGCTTGGCATTGTCTTGCTGAAATAAGCAGGGACGTCCCTGAAAAAGACGTTGCCTGGATAGCAGCATATGTTGCTCCAAAACCTGTATGTAGCAGATGTGTAACTGAGCCATGCCATGGGCACTAACACCCCGCCCGGCTCATACCATCACAGATGCTGGCTTTTGAACTTTGCACTGATAACAATCTGGATGGTCCTTTTCCTCTTTAGCCCGCAGGACACGGGGTCCACCCGCTATGCCAACTAGGGATGTTCATCAATTGTCGAAAATCGATAATTGATCGTTAACTCATTGAGTGCCAATGACGTCGATCGACGTCAAAGTAAATAGTGACATAGAGTGCCAATGACGTCGATCAACGTCAAATGCGTTTTTTGACGGTGGGACGTGGATCAAAGCCTCAGGCATCTCCTGTACAAATATTGTAGCTATTGAAGGTGTATAACCTATTTTATAGGGATGCACCGATCGATCGGCACGTGACCGGAAATGGCCGATTTTCACGTGATCGGCCTCGATCGGTGATCTGCGCCGGTCACTCTAAATAGCCGATTCTGTGAGCCGATTTTCACATGACGTGCGCGCACCCCAAAGCACCGAGACAGGCACCCAGCCACCACGCCACACATGCCAGCATACCTTCCTCTTGTGGATTTTTTTCACCGTCAGTGAAGTAGACAAAGCTCGCAGTTTGTCACACATGCAAGTCGAAAATAAGCCGTGGAGACAGAGATGCGGCCGAGTCCCGCTCGGCTGGAGTCCAGTCTGAGCGGCTCGCTTCACCTCACTGGCCCCTCTCTCTCTGCTCTCTCTCTCCGGGAAGCAGTGCTCCAGCAACCCGCCACCGCGCACAGCCGGCTTGGCGAGGTGAACGCGAGCATTCTGTCCAGTATAACCATTCCCCGACCTGCCAGCCTGTCACTCATGTTGCAACGTGGTGGATACAGGAGAGACTATTTGTTTCGTATTGCAAGTAGAACGACATGAGAACGACGGACATAATAATAAAAATGCATCGGACTCACAAGTGTGCAACGTTTTCTGTGCGTGATGATATTTTTTCGGATGGCAGATAAAAATATGCATACCAAACTTCGGACTGTGTGTAAACTCCGCCTGATATTCAGACTGAAGATCGTTACTGTAACTCATAAACTAATTTCCCCTCTACTCAAGAGGACTGGTCTGGAGCCAGTCTATAAACTCCTTGTCCATGGATCATTTTGATGTTCTGTTGCACCTGTTTTCTTTTGGAAAAGTAAATGCATGATAGCTGTGGGATATAGGCTATTGGATTTAATTTAATTTTTGTATTCATTGTATTTGCACAAAAAAGCTCTGTCCAGTAGCCTAACCTGGAACACTTTTATTTTGAGATGTGTTTGAGTGAGATGGTCCTACTTCAAGCAAATGATAAGAATTTTTTATTTGTTTATTTGGATCCCCATTAGATGTAAGAATTGTTCTATGAATCTTAATTTTCAAACAAAGTTACAAAAACGTTTGTGTAAGCTGTCAATTGTTGTTTTTAGAAAAAAAAATCGGAATCGGCAAAAATCGGTATCGGCAAGTCAGACTATTCAAAAATCGGAAATCGGAATCGGCCAAGAAAATGGCAATCGGTGC
Source organism: Poromitra crassiceps (assembly GCF_964638095.1). Taxonomy (NCBI): domain Eukaryota; kingdom Metazoa; phylum Chordata; class Actinopteri; order Beryciformes; family Melamphaidae; genus Poromitra; species Poromitra crassiceps. The sequence continues at coordinate 55,092,371 of NC_139631.1, read as the reverse complement.
ATCCCTACTATTTTACGGACTCATTAGGTGGCAACAGTGCTCTCCAGATTAGAGAAAGGTCAGGAAAACAGCAGGAAAAAGCCCCGTGATGAAAGAGAAACCGCTCATGCTGCAGCCAGAGCCATATACAGTAGATTGCTCTGGCTGGAGCTGACGTTGGCTGCGAACAGCAGTCAATCCGCGCCCACAACTGAGCCTCTCTGTCTCTGCTGTATAGTTTCTCCACACGATTAGCCGCCAGAAAAGCAGCACCCGACGCCGAAGGGCCAAACCATTCTCAGCAGTCCGGTTTGGCTTTTCCGTGTCGCGCTGGGAGCCGGCGCACAAAAACGGAGCACTCCGAAAATAGACGCTGGGTGCGTGAGGCTGTGTGTTAGTGTGGGGAGGAGTTTGCAGCTGAGGGGGGGAGAGGGGGGTGGGGCATGCAGGGCACCACACAACTACACCATCACTACATCAGAAAATATTAGCTTCAGACTCAGTGAATGTGCTTGAAATGCTTCATTTCACAAAAGGCGGAATATCTCAGCTTCTAATTTGAAACGCCTGTTTTTGCTCAAAACAACATATCTTCTCCGGCTCATAACTAAAGAACGGAAAATGGTATCAATAAACTTTTTTTTGCTGATGATACAATAGAGTCTCCTCGTTCTTTGTGCGTGTTCGGTGTTTACATAGTAATATCACACAATATTCTGTGGGCCTCGAGAAATCACTGAAAACGCTCTGAAACTCTGGCACTGGGAGCGTCCAAAAGTCCAAAAGTCCAAAAGTGGCTGGCACTCAATGAGTTAAGGAATGGAATCGATCCTGTGGCCTGCTGGCCAAACAGCAACAGATGAACCCCAATAAAAAGGAGCGTCACAAGCTTGTTCAATCATGTAAAACCAGGTGGAACTCCATCTGCGCCATGTTCAACCGGCTGGTGATCGAGCGGTGGGCGGTTGTCGCTGTCTTGTCGGATCGGACGGTGACCAAGCTGCAAGATGCCAGGGTGCTGGAGCTCATTTTGTAAAAAATATATATATATATATATATATATATATATATATATATATATATATATATATATATATATATTACAATATATATATATATATATTAAAAAATATATAAGTATTAATATGATCGATAATCGATAATTGATCGTTAATTTTCACCGATTATCGATTATGGAAAATTTTCAAAATGAACATCCCTAATGCCAACCACCCGCAGTGCCGACAGCCCACAATGCCGACGTTAGGTTTAGGCGTGGGAGGGTGGGAGAAGTTAGGTTTAGGGTCTGGGGGAGGTTAGGTTTAGGCGTGGGGGGTGGGAGAGGTTAGTTTTAGGCGTGGGGGTGGGAGAGGTTAGGTTTAGGGTTAGGGTCTGGGGGAGGTTAGGTTTAGTCGTGGGGGGAGGTTAGCTCCAGCCGGGCCACCGACATGCTGCACGCCGCCTCACTCAGCTGGTTCTGTGGGCTATCGGCACTGCAGGCTGTCGGCACATAGACGCGGCACCCATGACACGACGTCCATGATTTCCAAAAACAATTTTAAATGTGGACTCGTCAGACCACAGGACAGTTTTCCACTTTGCCTCAGTCCATCTCAGATGAGCTCGGGCCCAGAAAAGCCTGCGTTGTTTCTGGATGTGGTTGATATTTGTCTTTCGCTTTGCATGGTAGAGTCTTAAAGGACGGCTTTACCGTGGGGAATATGAATATATATCAATCTCACGCCCCTAAGGTTTTAGAATCCGTTGAAATATTTTGAAATTGGAGCTTCACTGCCTGACCTATCAGGCATCTCTCACATTTTTAGGGAAGCCGGATGACGCGTTACGCGTCACCCGGCTTCCCTCCCCGCTTGCGGAACTCGAGCGCCTATGAACTACAAGTCTTGTGAGCCATGGTCCCGCCTCTAGAGGTCCTCCACGCCCCTTCAGAGCTCTCGACGAAAAGCAAAAGGCAGCCATCTTTTCAACCGCCTAGCCTGCTGTAGCTAATATTAGCTTCCCATAGTTCCTTGCAAAGAGACCATTATCTCGGGAACGGAAGCACTAATCGACACGGGACTGGCGGCATTGGAAAGCTCATCAAATTTTACATCTAGTAGTAGGTGAGTTGAAGTAACGAAATCAACGCTGAGCAATGTACCCATTTTTACACATTTTTACAGAAAATAGTTACAACATCAGATGCGCGTAACTCCTACGAAAATGCATGAAAATGCATGAAAAAAAATTTATGAAGACATCTCCCGACATATATACTACCGTTTACATTTGGTGCAATTTGGAGGCAATTTTATTTTCGATTTATTTCTTCTTCTTTGTATCTTTTATTGTCGAAGCCTTCTTCTTCTTCTTCTTCTTTGAGTTTTATGGCGGTTGGCAAACATATATGTGCATTACCGCCACCTACTGGAGTTTGATATCAGCCAAATGCCTGAGGGGTGGGCATGAAAACGAAGGCCACGCGAGCCCAGTGCATTGTGGGAAATGTAGTATTTCGGGTCCCCGCACCCGCCCCTCCCCTCCACCACCCCCCCCCCCCCCCCCCCCCCTCCACACAGAGTGGATTTCTGGTGATATCTCTGGCGGGAAACAACCAATTTCAAAAATTTCAACGGATTCGAAAACCTTAGGGGCGTGAGATTTAATATATATTCATATTCCCCACGGTAAAGCCGGCCTTTAACTTGAGTTTGCAGATGCAGCGACAAACTGTGTTAACTGACAATGGTTTTCCGAAGTGTTCGAGAGCCCATGTGGTCATATCCATGACAGAATGATGCTGCCTGAGGGATCGAAGGTCACGGGCATTCAATGTTGGTTTTGGGCCTCCTTACGTGCAGAGATTTCTCCAGATTCTCTGAATCTTTTGATATTATGGGGGACTGTAGATGGTGAAATCCATAAATTCCTTGCAATTGTACGCTGAGAAACGTTCTTAAACTGTTGGGACTATTTGCCCATGCAGTTGTTCACAAAGTGGTGAACCTCACGCCGTCCTGGCTTGTGAGCGCCTTTCAGGGATGCTCCTTTTATACCCAATCATGACACTCGCCCTGTTTCCAATTAACCTGTTTACCTGTGGAATGTTCCAAACAGGTGTTTTTTTTTTTTTTAATCAAAGTTTATTTTCAATTTTTCAACATAAAAACATGGTATTTCAAGAAAGAATGAACTGAAGATTGGGCTCATAGCTCCAATATCCCTCCCCTTCATCTCCCCCCCACCCCACAAGCCCATTAAAAAAACAAAACAGAAACAAAAAACAGGAAAAGAAAATACACACAGCATATTCCCAACTTGGCAAGAGGCATCTCGAGAGCATTTGTGTTGAATTACTTTCCCACATACATACTCATTCATACACACACACACACACACTACAATGGGAAGAGAGAGAGGGAGGGAAAGAGGGATAAAAATCAATATAAAAGTAAATAAACAAATACAAAGAAACAGAATACTAGTCCATTCCAGCTAATAGCTGGGCATCTAAAGCCTCTACAAAATCAAGAAACGGCCTCCATGTTGAATAGAATTTGGAAACTGATCCTCTCATGGTATGTCTGACTTTTTCTAATTTTAATGACTGCATAACCTCCTTAATCCAACGTGCAAAAGTGGGCGGGGAAGCATCTTTCCATTTGGATAATATCAATCTCCTAGCTAATAAAGTAGTGTAGGCTACTAGATTTAACTGAGCAGCACTTAATTGTGCACCAGCTGGAACGACCCCGAAGATGGCACTCCAAGGGGAGGGTTCTAAATGATACTGCAAAATAGTGGCCAGGGCCTCAAAAATAAACTGCCAGAACTGAACTAATTTCGGGCATGACCAGAACATATGACCAAGACTGGCGGTTGTTTGTTTGCATCTATCACAAGTTGGGTCTAGTTCTGGATTCATTTTAGCCAGTTTTTCTTTAGAGTAATGAAGACGATGAACCACTTTAAACTGAATAACACAATGTCGCAAGCATACTGAAGAAGAATGTATTCTCTTAATTGCTAAATCCCATACTTCCTCAGAGATAGGCATTTCCATATCCTTCTCCCATCTATTTTTGAGGGGTTCAAATACGACTTGGTCAAGAGTGTTAATTATAAGGTAAAGCATACCAATATACCCTTTTATAACCGGATTCAATTTAAGGATACGGTCCAAGTGGTTTTCGGGTGGACGCCCTGGAAACTGGCCCAAATTGGACCAAGAAAAGTTACGAATCTGCAGATATCTAAAAAAGTGCGATGGGGGTAGGCTAAACTTATCAGAGAGCTGATCAAAGGATGCAAAGGTGTCCTCAATAAATAAATCCTCTAGAGTAGATATTCCCTTCAGTCTCCAAAGTTCAAAAGTACTGTCAGAAATAGAAGAGGGGAAGGCATAATTCTTTGTAATCGGTGTGTTAATAAGAAAATCTTTAAATTTAAAGGCCTGTCTGAATTGTTTCCAAATCTTGAGAGAGTCACATACAACTGGATTGGTCGTAATTTTTGTAATAGGGAAAGCCCCAGAAAAGGGTGAGCAGAGCAAGGAATGTAAAGACACTTGAGATACAGTTGAAGCCTCCAAAGCCAGCCAGCAAGGAGTCTCGTATCCTACTGGCTTAGACTGCCAAAAGGACATGGCTCTTACATTGCAGGACCAATAATAATACTGAAAGTTTGGTAAAGCCATTCCACCAGCTACACGAGGTTTCTGAAGGACAGTTTTTCGTATTCGAGGCATTTTACCATTCCAAATAAACAATGAGACAATTTGATCCAAGGAAGAAAAAAATGATTTTTTGATAAAGACTGGTATTAATTGGAAAAGATAAATGAATTTAGGCAAGATGTTCATTTTAACTGCATTGATGCGCCCTGCAAGGGTCAAAGGGAGCCCCGACCAACGTGCCAGATCTAATTTGGTATGGCCCAACAGAGGGAAAAAATTATGTTTAAATAGTTCACTATATCTCCGCGTTACAACAACGCCCAAATAGGTGAACCTTTCAGGTGAAACCTTAAAAGGAAGGGAATTAAACACACATGTGTCTGCTGCAGCGTTAATCGGAATTAGTTCGCTTTTATGTAAATTAAGTTTGTACCCAGAAAAAATACCAAATTCTTTTAGCAACTTCAAAATCTTAGGGATACAAATTAGTGGATCCGATACAAAAACCAGCAAATCGTCTGCAAAAAGTGAAACTTTATGGACCTGGTCTCTGCGAATACCATAAATACTATGGTCACTACGCAAGGCTATGGCCAGTGGTTCTATTGCTAGGACAAAGAGCAGGGGACTTAAGGGACAACCCTGCCTTGTCCCTCTGTGCAGCTGGAAAAATGGAGACATAGTGTCATTTGTGCGTACTGAGGCCCTTGGGGAGGAATATAGTAGTTTGACCATGGATATGAAACCATCACCAAAACCAAATTTTCGTAAAACAAAGAAGAGATAATCCCACTCTACACGGTCAAAAGCCTTTTCCGCATCAAATGACACTACTACCTCTGGGGTCTGGGAAGGTTTAGAATAGATGATATTGAAGAGACGTCGAAGATTGGAGAAAGACTGTCTCTTTTTGACAAATCCAGTCTGGTCTGGAGAAATAATCTCTGGGAGCACTGTCTCTAAACGGTGAGCTAAAACCTTAGCCAGTATTTTCACATCGGTGTTAAGAAGAGAAATAGGCCGATAGGATGCACAATCAAGGGGACTTTTACCTTTCTTAATCTCAAACAGGTGTTTTTTGAGCATTCCTTGACTTTCCCAGTCCTTTGTTGCCTCTGTCCCAACTTTTTTGAAAGGTGTTGCTGGCATCAAATTCGGAATAAGCATACTGTATATTTACAAAAAGCTAAAACATTAAATATTGTCTTTGTACTGTATTCAACTGAATATAGGTCGAAAACGATTTGCAAATGATGAAAGTTTTACACAGCGTCCCAACTTTTTTGGAATCGGGGTTGTACAAAACAATACATACTGTATAAGTACAATACAATACAACTACAATACATATAAGTACAATACAATACAATACAAGTCCAGAACACCAGCTCGCCTGCAGCAGTGTGAAAACTGTCTGTCTGTCTGGGCTCTGTCTGTCTGTTTGTTTCTCTGTCTGTCCCACTGGTGACATCATCAGTGATGTCATAAATGACATCATCAGTGAATTACTTACACACACAAGGCTATAGTACAGTAATGATGTCATCAGTGACAGAATTTTTCAATCTGTTTAGTCTGCAGTGTGGGACTTAAAGGTCCTTCCTTACACATCAAGAGCGATGCGAATATACGGCACGAAATTGCGATGCGAGTTTTGACCCACCTGTCAATCACAGCCACAGATGTATACACGTTGGAAGCGAATTTCTGAAAAATCAACCATGGTTCGAAAAAATAAACGCCGCAATAACGCTCATCGAAACTTCGCTGTTGGTATGCACGGTTGCATTGACTGATATAGGTTCGGAAAATATTATTGACGTGCATTGACGCACAAAGAAAACGCTCCCGATGTGTAAAGACCTTAAAGCTGGGAATATGCTTGACGTTTGGCCCGGCCGCATGGAAATGTGAGACACCGAATCCTGACGAGAAAACGTTTGGAGCTTTTATACTCTGTGGACGTGGTGTCTGCGTAGTTACAAAGTTCGGGGTGTTCAAGGCCAGGTGAAAACCGTCCGCACAGGAGCCTTGCAGAGGGGCGTGTCTGCTGATTTGACATCACTTTTCCACACGGACACTCGCGGTCCTCACCGATGCGGGAAGCATAATTCCAGCTTAAACCTCCTCCCAGAGGGCAGTAACTCATACTCAGCATGTAAGACATGGGAGGGATCAGAGAGCAGTAACTCATACTCAGCATGTAAGACATGGGAGGGATCAGAAACTCTTCTATTGGCTTCCATTGGAGTCGCCTGTTTTGACCCTGCAGTCAAAAACAGACTGCAGGGATGAATGGTCTTTCACCCCTATAATCTTCCATGCAGTCTGCATCAGACGGAGCAGTTTGAACTTTAGCTGTACAGAGAGGTTACAAACCAAGCTGTAATGCCGTATCTGATGAGACTCTCTAATACAGACTAATACAAAAAATTACATACATACATACATATTTTTGGTCAAAAACCATGAACTCTAAAGCTTAATTTATACTTATTAGAAAGTGTCGCTCAGCACATGGTCGCAGACGAAAAAGAAAGTGTCGCCTCGGTTCAACGGTCACGTGACACCCGAACGCTATAAGCAGACAGCCAAGAGAAGAGGGGGAATGGAACGCCCAGTGAAACCACCTCGGAGGCAAGATGTAACGTACTTGGCTGCAGCCGCATATAAACGACACACAACCACACAACTCACCTCCTCTCTCTCTGGGAAATTGGTCACAATGTTTTTTGTGATTTTCATGAAGTCATACATCAAGGACAGGCTGATAAAAATAGCGGGGACACGTTCATTCATTTCAATCGAGTGAAAACCAAAACAAGGAAGTCAAGCACGTGCCGTCTATATAGCCAATCAGACTTGCGCGATACTATGACGTAGTAGTCAGCGACACTAGACATTTCACTAGGTAGCAGACACTGCTTGACGACACTTGAAAGTGTCGACTCAAGTCCTCATTTCTGTCGGCGACCGTTTCAAAAGTGTCGGCAGACGAAGCATAAATTGGGCTTAAGGCGGCATAGGAAGTGCAGACGTTGTTGTAGTCTGTTACACAGACTGTCTACATGAGTGTTCCAGATTAGTGAGTTATCAACAAAAACCCCAAGATACCCTAACCCTGTATGAGGAGATCTGCAGGGCAAATTGATTCACCATCACTTGTGCTTCCTAAATGGACAGATTGATCCCTGAAGTTGAACTGACTTGGTGTTATACTGTGATGATTAAGTGTTCCCTTCATTTTTTGGGGTTAGGGTTATGCTGCGTATATGTTTCTGGTTTAGCACCACAATAAGACTTTCTTTTTTGGAACGCGCGTCCAACTCCACTACAATAATAAAGACCTTATTTTGTAAACATAAATTATTTAACCTCTATATTCATAATGGACATGGTCCAAATTATACCCACACATTGTCCAGGCTTTTTTTAAGCCACTCATACAAATAAATGTGTTCCATAGTAATGGCATTAAAATAATTAAAGAGAGCCTTTGTGTGACACAGCTTTTTACCTGGTAATAAATCAGGGTGCTTCTCCTCCCTTGAGGGCTCCTTCTCTGCACTGATTTCCTGTAAAACAAAGGGTTTTGTAAGAAGATTTCCAAAAGATGTAACATTCCAAGAGACACCATTGGGAGCATTATAAGGAAGTTTAAAACTTATGGAACAGCTGCAAACTTAGTCAAGACAACTAAGAACCCGTGTGACTGCAAGACACCTACAGGATGACCTGATGAAGGCTGGTACAAGTGCTTCAGTGGCAACTATAAGACGTGGTCAAGTCCGTGTTGGAGTCCGGCCATGAAGTCCTTGTTTATTCAGTGCGCGCACTTTTACACATTTACATTTATAGAAATGACCACCAGCTTCACTAATAACGTTACCGTCTTGTAGGGCTGCACAATTAATCCTATTTTCATCATCATCGCAATATGAACATGCGCAATAAACACATCGCAAAGACTGCCTGAAACGCAATGAATAACAAAAGTGGTTTTATTCACATGCGTCATGCATTCCCACTCAGCATCTGATCATTTTGTCTTGTGTTGTAAATCCTGCGTACACCTTTCTCTTGCAACAGTGCCCTCCGCCCCTCTGCCAAAGCCCAAACACGCTGTGTGTAGTTTCAGCTAGAGTCAGTGTGCATTTCATTTCTTTATTCAGTGGGAATAGGCTATGTTTGGGGTCTATGTTAGCATTATTAAAGCAGAAAGACATAGGAACTGTATTAGCTACAGTGTTGGGCAAGTTACTCTGGAAAAGTAATTAGTTGCTGTTACTGATTACTCCTTAAAAAAGTAATAAAAGTTACTTTACTGATTACTTTTTCAAAAAGTAACTAGGTACGTTACTAGTTACTTTTATTTTTACCCCAAATACAGTCTAGCATGTCACTGTATTAATTATTTTCGCTTTGGTATTATATAGGCTATGTTAAACGAAAAGCCAAAGGCATTTTACTTTGAAATTCGGTTAGAAAGAACAGGAAGTGGTGTGTTAAGACTGGCTAGCTTCACACGAAATGAAATCAGACAGTCACTCACAGATAACGTGAGTGAAAGATGCAGATGCTGTTACTGTCGGAAACTCGGAGTGGTAATACAACAGCCTCAATGCAAACGTTTCAAGCTTCGTTGCTGAAAGAAAAGTGATGATCTGTCAACATTCCCTGGGCCGGCCCGTCTGACTACGGTGAGAAAGGCTTTGACGAGGTTAGGAAGTAACTGTGTACAACACTGACTTACCCAAAGTGTATCTGTTAATCCAGTGAACACACCCAAGTCTACCTCACCCAGCGTCGCCTTCAATTTAGCCTCCATCCCCGCATATTCTCTCTCGAGGTAGCCAGGTTTCTCTTGCTCGTCTCCTTCTGACTCGGTTTGAAAGCCAGCGCGCACGCTCTCGCTGTATCGCGCACACACACGTATGTGTGTGCGTCGGCGTACTCACGGTCCACCTGAGTCGGTAAGGATAAAATGTTTTCTTTTACATAGAAAACACTGCATTCTGGCAGGCAATCATGTAACGCAGTAACGCATGCGTTACTTGGATTAGTAACTGTAATTAATTACTGTTTTGGAAATTGTAACGCCTTATATTACTTAGTTACTAAAAAAGTAACTAATTACAGTAACGCGTTACTAAGTAACGCGTTACTGCCCAACACTGATTAGTTAATATGCATACTTTCATATTTGTTTATTTATCGCAAGTCGTATCGTCATCGCTATATTGAACAATGTTATCGCACATCGCAGATCTTCCTCATATCGTGCAGACCTACCGTCTTGTGTGGATAATGAATGTAACAGTCGTGAATATGCCTAACGTTACTGTTATGCTTATGGAACATTGACTGTTCAGATTGGTCAACATCAGGCATTACACGGTACCGTACATACAGGGGAAGCAGGATAGTACCTGCGTCACGCTAACGTGAATATCCTTATCCACTTCTCCGCAGCCAATGTAAGCCAAAACACAACCAAACATGCCACAATAATGTCAGATAATTCATCCAGAATCCTTCCTGGGCATCTTGAGGCTGATCTGACTGATAAATTGTCCAGGTTGCCGTTTTCAAGTGACTTTTATGAGTTATCGTTACAAAGCAACCAACACCTCTGCTGTTACCAGGCAGCTGCTTCGGTGCATGCGAGTATGGTGCCCGCGCATCAGCTCGTTCACACGCTGCCTGCAGTTACTCTAACGGCCACCGGTGTCAGTAATAGTTAGAACTTACGGATAGGATCTTAAAGTCAGAATTCTGTTGGGAAAAATAACTTGAAGCATACTATGTGACATCACTGACGATGTCACTGTTGACATTATCGATGGTGTACTAGAATGTGAATGTCATGGGTCCCTAGATTCCCTAGTCCCTCCTTAGACGTCAAAGTAGGGTCACGAGCCAAAAAAGGTTGGGGACCCCTGGCCTAAAACAACCACATTTGCTCAAGCCAGAGAAGAGAGAGAGAAGGTAATGTTAATCATAAAGAAAGAAGAAAAGACAGAGAAGAGACAAAGAAACTCTCCCTCCTCCTCCATAATGCCATTAAATATCTTTCCAGCTGTGTGACAGACACAGCAAGTGTCACATGACAATACAAATAGATATATAAACATTTATTTAAGCAATATCACATGAGAGGGAGTAGGGATGCACCGATATGAAAATTTTGGCCGATGCCGATAACCGATATTAACATTGCTGTTATGGCCGATAACCGATATTTACCGATGTCGATATGATCTGTATAAAACCACATTTTTATGATCATCACATTTTGTACATACTGAAAAACACATGTTAACACTGAATTTGAAAAAGTTATGCATTTCTTTATTTGTAAAGCCTTTGGAAAAGCCCATAAATCATAGATTTACTGCATTATTTCATATCAATGTGAAGAATTTGGCTGATAATGATAACCGATATTAACATTGCAACATCTGACCGATACCGATATGACCGATATGTTAAAAAATGACCAACATCGGCCGATACCGATATGATTGCCGATATATCGTGCATCCCTAAGAGGGAGTGCTGTTGTTGGCTAATATGGCCGAGTGCCGAAGATAATCACAGCCTGGAGGAAACACTGAAATCGATCATGCAATTTGATTATTTGTTGCAGCCCTAGCTAGCCACATGTCATGCCCTCTCTCTCTCCCCACCTTCCCTGTCTGCCTACTGTCCTGTCTGCCTACTGTCCTGTCTAAAATGAAGGCAAAAATGCAACAAAAAAAGAAAAAGAAGATATATGGACCTCAATCATTTTCTTGACTTCGATAATAAATTAATTGCCCGTTGTGTTTGCATGTTTGTTTACATAAGAAAAAACTATGCTGAGTCTGAGACATGATTTGCTGTCATTTCTGGTCACACACTGTATTTGGAAACACCAAAATGTCAATACTTGCCCAAATGTTCTAAGCTCGATTAAATCACATTGATTAAACAAAAGTTCACCCAAGGCCCTTCAGGTGTGATGAAATAATCTCCTCTCTCAGTTTTTGTGGAAGCTCCTTTGTCTTTCCCATGATTGCAACTCACCTTGAATACCTTCATAATCATGGGTGGGTTTATATCTGCATCACAGTTGAAGCAAATGAAGGATCATTATAGAGTTCCCAAAGGCTTAATTATGTTTCAACTCCACTTTAGGCCATAAAAACGGTCAGAAAGCTTTAAAAACAACAATATTATATAGGGGTTGAATAATTGTGACATGGCTATCTTAACAAAATATACTGTTACACACAAATACTACATCATGCACCATGGACTATTTCCTTTAGAAATGGTAAACTCATAATGCAGCATACAGGTCATTCTGCAGCTATTTCAATGAATGTGAACTTTTGTTGTTGGTTCACACTGCGGCTCGCTCAGACTCCGTAGACGCTGCCAGGTTAACGTTGTTTTGGCTGAACATCCCAGGTGAACCATTTATAAACCCTGAAATACTTAAAGACGAAATGAAGGCAACGGAACGCAAGTAGCGCGGGTCAGAGATGTTTCAGAGTCTGAAAACAAATCTTGTCTGAGATGACAGGGTTGAGAGGCGGACCATAATAGTGTGTCGAATCGATGATTTGATTTGACAATTCTGGGGACTGGATTTGGCATTGGGGAAATCCTGGCATGTCCCGCCCCCAAAGTGGGATTCAGCATGTTGTGGTGCTGCCAGCTGCTTCTGTGTGGAGTGGAGCCGACAATCCGATGCATGAGTGCTGCCTGCCCGCCTGGAATCTCTGAGGGGCGACCCCTTATGTCAGGCATGTCCAAAGTCCGGCCCGGGGGCCGATCTTAAGCGGCCTTCGGGATGTCTCTCAAAATATACTATATGTGGCCCTCCAGCCTCCACACAGTATTGGTTAATCAAGCAAGTTCAATTCAAATATTTTCTGTTCACCTAATGACCACTATCATACAGTTTGCAGACAAGCACCAAGTAGGAACAACACAGGCAGAATCATGTTTTCAGATGGTAAACAAAATCCTTAGAGTACAGTTACATGTCTTTGCATTCTTAGACATTGCCATTTGCTTGATTTTGTATGTTACATACAATTGGCCATGTCAGTACCGGTAGTTAGTTTATGGGCTAGAAATTCTGCCAGATTACAGACACCAGGCGCCATTTTCTCCTTCATTTGGAGGAGATAATTCTCCTGAAATGAAGATTGATTGACAGCTGCCATGTTGTGATATGATTGGTAGAAATGTGATAGTACTGTTCTGAACGAAATCTTGAAAAAAAACGTTTGATGTGAAAAAGTGTGAAAAACTAAAGAAATTTGATTTTTGTGATTTTTTTTGGCATACATTATTAAATAGGTGCACTGAATACCCAGATATTTGAACTAAAATAAAAATAAACTAATTTTTGGGTTCAGCTCGACTTTAAAGAAGTAACGCAACGTTATCGAGTCAATGTGGAAGTGACAGTGGAGTCAAGTCACTGACAGGACAGGACAGCGCCCTAAAGCTCTCCAGCTTCATATCCGGTTTGTTTGTCAGGAAGCAGGCAACATTTGAATGGAGCTTAAATAGAATCAGGGCTAATTACATTATGAAACCCCACCCTGTCCTGTTCAGAATGAACGTTAGCTCGTGCTAAAGTAGCTGATAATGACCGATCAGTTCGTCTTACCTCTGGAGTGACGTAAGAAACAAACGAAGGTTTAGCAGACTTCCCTCCTCCGCTCCCCAGACTCAACATGTCAGCAACTTCCACTGGCTAGTTAGCACACAGCTAGCTCTCTATCCAGATAACCATAACCTTATCTAAGGTTAGCTCAAATAGTGGCTGCCTGACAGGCAGCTATAACTCCTCTGCCGCCATTTTGGCCTGAAAAAACATGACAGCCAATCAGAGGTAGTCTCCTTCAGTACGGTTAGCTGTGGGCGGGCACATGCCATGGTGGAACCATACATCCATGGGTGGAACCATGGTGGAACCTATGGGTGGAACTAGTGTCCTCTGAGAGAGAGTGGCGTCAGCCAATAAACAGCCAGGAAGGGGTCAACACAAACTGTCCATTTTGCTGCAACTCGACTAACCTCGCGTCACCAGGCTCTTCTCTGCGAGAAAGAGCCTGGCTCCCGCCCACAATTGATTTTGTCACCCTACTGGTTCCCGCCTAGAGCCCGCCCTAGACCGGATGGCAGCGTTTCTAGCTCGTCAACTTGCACGTTACCTTGACAATTTGACCCAAGTATCAGAATCCTCTTTCACCGTTTTGACCGGTGTGTCAGGCGGTGGTGGCGGAGATGCCATATTGCATAAACGTTTTGTTTTATGTAACGCTAGCTTTGTTTTGATCAGACTCTAGTTTAGGTAACATCACCGCGTCAAGCTAACGGCAACAAAGACGTTGTTAGGCGCATTGCCATCCGGTGTTAATTCTGGGTCCGGGGTTTACGCCCCCATGACAAAAAGCGGGGTGGAAGGTGCCCAGACTACAACTCGACAGTGCTGCTTAATCCAGGACCTTACTTCCTGGAACTCTTGAGAGTAAAAAAAACTGGTCCATTGGAGTGAATGGAGACTCTTCTAGATAACTCTGGGTGGAACAACCTTTTCACCTTAAGGAAATATCAATTTGATTAGATTAGGGCATTTTATTCAGATCTTAGCATATATTTTCAAACACATTTCAATTAAAACCTGTAATAACAAATAACCAAAACTATTGAGTTATGAAAAGTTAGGATTAGGCCTATACTAGTTATTAGTTATAAACCTCTTATGTAGATTAATTTGTATGTCAATTGTAATCTTGTCTGCATTTACTTTTAGTTTTTCTCTGTCTACATATCGCTATCATTGAACACTTTGACTATAGGCTATCGTGTTGCGATTATAAAATGTATTGTTAAAAAAAAAGTTAACTTTTGCTTTTACTTCTTCCTTCTCTGTTCATTTAGGTATTCTGGTGGTTTATATGCTTCAAGGCATAAAAGGCATTTGATCATACTCTGATAAAAGCCAGCCACATCCCACATGTGAGAAATGAGCTGCAAATAGCTGCCTGTTCGAGCTGGGAGGTATCCACCATCATTATTCAAGAGCAAAAACAGAGCTCTTAATCTGCACAACCTAACTACTTTTAAGTGGACAGTTCCCTGTAATCTGGCACACCACATTTACAAATGGAAATAATTCTGCCCCAGCAATTACAGGAGCATCTGTCATTTGTATTTGATAGTTTGTTTTTGCATGTTTTTAGTGGGGGAGCACAGAAAGGCCCTTTTTGACGAGCCCACCTGGGCAGTGGCACTGAGGACATGGTGATGGGGACAGACCCTCAGCCCCGACAGCATCTCAGGCGGGAATCGAACCCAGGACCTTCTTGCAGCGAGGCAACAGCGATGTCAGTGTGCCACCGTGCCCCTATGTACTGTATGTATGTATTATAGTTCCATTCGTCTCATCTGGATTGTTTTTCTTTTGCCTTTCTCAATTATTACTTTTCTCCGCCTCTCCCTTCGATTGGTCCTTTATTTTTATTGTGGTTTTCCAATAACATTAATAAAGTAGTCTTGGCAGCAAACAGTGTAACATCAAAGGCAGTTAAATAACATACATAGTTGTTACAACAGAGGTTACAGTAGTTAAGAGTACATAAATCGTGAGTCACATGGGCTACTCCACTTTACAAACTTATTTCAGTTCCCCTGTGCCCCACCCCAGTATTTGGCTTTCAATTTAATTTTGTCTAGAAATTCCTCATGCGCGGGTGACTAGGAAATTGCAACATTAATGGTCTGAACTTTGTCTAGATTTACAAGAGGAATTCCTCTTCCAAAATGTCCTCTTGTAAATCTAGTCTCCAGCTTTTAAGTTGATCTTCTGAAGACTCAGGTGACTAATCTACAAACATTTGATAAAGTATGGAAACTTGTCCCCTACCAATAGCGTGCTTCACATTTATTTGTATTCAGCTTGGAACACTACAAAATGTAGAGAAAATCAGGGTGGTTCACACTTTGAGGGCTCTGTATCAAAATACTTCGTAACTACTACAAACTACAAAGTGTGGTAAGTTTACAATTAAACCTAGCCCAAAACTGTATCCTGATGGTGGGTGCACTGTACTGTATACCGTACCATGAAAGAAAGCAGTCAAGTATTCAGCAGAAGTCACAGAACTCTTCAGTCAGGAAATGGTTTTATTCTGCTCCTTGTAAAGCACAGTACAAGGCCTGATGGGCATTCAAGACTGGACCTACATTAAAATGCAATTACATCTAAATTACATGTTTCCCCACGGTCATAATTACAATCTTATATAGATTGAAATGAACGATGCAGCACCAAACCAAGATAAAAGGGCAAGCAAGGTGTTAAAGTTTCCCATTAACCAGTAAAACAAATGTTAAAAGTCAAAACACAAGAATGAATATTCCTAGCACAACCATGCTTTCCATAAACAAAAGGCTTTTTTTTTAATCTATTGCAAGATTCTAGAAATATTTACACACACATGCACGTGTGTGTAGGTGTGTGTGAAAATATGAGACAAATCTACAGTTAGGGATAACCTCACTACTAACACAATGTCTCAAGCACAGATACTTTCTTCAGAATTGTAGTGCAATGCCACATGATCTGTTAAGTTAATTGCAGCTTAGCCTTTAGACATGACAAGACCACAGCATCAAACACCACTTGCATTAAGCACAAACAAAAACTCATATTCAAAAGGACAACTTAGAAAACAAAGTTCCAGACCAAATTAGGTGTTTCACAACGGCTTCAAAACTAACAGGCAACCTTTGAATGCAACTAGAAAATGCATGAATGAAGGCATTGCCATTTACATTTGCTTTTCCTTCTGATCCACAATATAGATGTAACAAAGAGATCTGACTCCATTTGAACTATTGTGAGGAATGCCTTTCCCCACCATTTAAAAACAAACCAACAAAGATACTCCAGCAAGGAGTGGCTGCAGAGCTGAGGAAGCCAGGACACTCCCATCTGAGAAGCATGTGGGGTAAAAACAGCTTAATGTAGGAGAGGTTTAGGTCTGAACTTCAACTGGGATCAAGCTAGAGCTAAAACACATGTCACAAACATTTGGTTTGTGTAGTAGCTTCACCTGTTTTACAAGAGCAAACTGAAAACAACACTTCTTCAGCCACTACATAGGAGGCACACACACCTATATATATATATATATATATATATATATATATATATAGAGAGAGAGATATGTGTATATATATATACACACACACTACTTTAATGGATCTGAGGCCTAGTCATATTTAGTCATATATATACAGTATGTATATAGACTACTTTAAATGGGTCACTGTGGGGTCTAGTAGCCATATTATACCATGGTCTGGGTGGATACTCTTTTCTGATTAGCCAGCAACATGCACATAAGTCTAATCACATGTTGGAAATTAATCCGTTAGCCAACCTGCACAGCTGTTTAATGAGGCAGCACAGCAACACCACAGGGTGGCGCTGTATGCAGACTAGATTCATGTTGCCCGGCTCATATCCTATCCTATTCACTGGAGCACTGAACATTGTTTCCATTGCATTGCAAATGCATGGCAAATTACCATGGTATAAGCGGCATTATCAACTCCTAGGTGTGCGTTAAATGATTTTAATGTACTTCAGCTACACCTCGGGTGGTACTTTGCCTCCACGTCGTGCATTAAAATGGTTGAAGGCACACCTAGGAGTTGATTATCCCTTACATAGACTCCTTTAACAGGGTAAAGGTAAGGCCTAGTAGCCATCATAATCCTTCTTGTCCTTTTTGCCTTCCCCCTCGAAGCTGTCCGTGCCGTCACTGTTGTCGCGGCGACGCTTGCGGGTGTTGCGGACGTTGAAGCGAGGGTTGGCCTGGGGCAGAGGGTCCATCCCCAACACCTTATGGATCTGTCGGAATGCCAACAGCCTCAGAGCAAACTGCACAGAAACACAGAGACAGGAGGTACAACAAGCACTCCTTTAATAGCCTGATATCAGACTGAATTGTCAACTTGTTACACACTCATTTCCATCTTCTAGTCTGAGATTGCCTTCTGTTTAAACTATTTCTATGCTGGGATTCCTCCAGGAGAATTCCATTTTCCCTAACCAATGACTAGAGAATAGGGATGTCAATGGTTAACCGCCAAGAACGTCTGACCGGTTACGCATGTCCGTCAAATGGTTAATTTGCATATTAATTTGCATATAACTTGTTGCCAATCTGCAGATTTTTTCCCTCAGGCGGCGGCCGCAGCCATGTTTGTTATTGACTTTGGTGCAGTCTTAAAAACCACTTAGTTCCGCCCATCGGGCTGTTTATTGGACAATTGTTAGTCCCCCTCTGCACTGATTGGTGAATCGCTGGTAAAACCAAGGACAAGGATTTTGCATATCATGATGCCAGACCAGAAGAAGCCAAAACTCAACTCTGTGGATTGGACACAGGCAACTGCTTTAACCGTTTACTGCAACTAGAAAAGGTAACCAAAACACGTGTCTGCATCACCTTCACAGATAATCTATTTAACACGGAAGTACCTGAGCACTGGAGGTGATGTCCTCTCTCTGCTGCTCTCCCATAGCGGTTAGGGTGTCGCTTGGATTCTTCTCACAAGGATCTACCAATCCTGGTCCACCTGTTGAAAAATAAATGTATCTGCATTAACTAGAGTTTGATTTCATGTTTCAAATGGTGCTCAGGGGACTTGATTAGGAGTGAAACTATGTTGACTTTAAAAAGTTTGTTAAAAGGAACACTCAGTCGATTTTCAACCAGCATTATTAGAAAATAAGTAGTATATCAGAAAACTATAAACAGTTTTGCAGTCACTCATTTAGTTTGACAGCAATTGAGAGTTAATTTGTGGACCAGTAGCCATGTTATTTTCTAAGATAGTTACTGATACTTCAAAAAAATGTCATGAAAAAGTCAGAATTCTGAATCAAGTTAGGAGCGTTTCGAGTACCAGATGTTTCTGTTCAATCACTCTTTTTGACCCTCACGGTCAGAAAGGATTCCAGAAGAACTCCATGCCTGGAGTGAGAAGGGACTTGTTTCCATCAGAGACCTATACATTAATGGCCAATTTGCATAATTTGATCTTCTGAAGAGGAAATTTGAGTTTCCCCAAACACATCTTTATAGATGCATACAAGTTAGGCATTATGTTCGATCCAAGATTCTACTACTACTACTTGAGAAACGTGCTATGCTGTGGTCATGTTTCCGAGTTGCTGAATTGAACGATTTAATTCTGTATTTGCACACGTGCCCCTTATTATGTTTTACAATTCGCACTGTTCTATTTTTAATAGCAAATGCAAGTAAAATGCTTGCACTGTCCAGCCCTGTATGTAAACACATGTAAAACTTGCCATTTTCAGTGTGTAGATTGCGAACTCGCAGGTTGTTGTTTCACATAGCGATGGGTAGGCTACTTTTGGGGGGGGGGGAAAGGGCGATAATGGAAATGGTCAGCACCAATGGCAGAGCATATACATATAAGTGCATTGGGACCATGCTTAATGGTGATTTTGCACTTCAAATAAAAATTGATTGATAGATATACCCGCAGCCTACCGTAAATTCCGGACTATAAGCCGCACCTTTTTTCCCGTTTTTTGGCCTTTTTTGGCCCCTGCGGCTTATATAACGGTGCGGCTTATCTATGGATTTTTTCAAAAAAAAAAAAAAAAAAATCTCTCTTTTTTTAGCACTCTTTCTAACTATAAATCCTATATAACTATAATAAGTTTTAATTTCCTCTCTTGCCCTCTTTTCACCACACTGTATGACACTGTATGACACTGTGTGCACTGTAAAAAACAACACAGGTGGTGTTGTGTTATGTTGTTTTGTTGAAATGTTAATAAATGGGAGCTTCCTCAAACAGCCATCTCTTTCCCGACAATCCCCTCTGTGCATGAACCCTTACATATGGTAATTAAACATTAAAACACACAAAAAAAAAAAAAAAAAAAAAAAAAAAAACATTAAAACACCCGCGGCTTATAGTCCGGTGCGGCTTATATAAGAAAAAAATAGTCAACTTTGCAGGTGTGGCTTATACACCGGTGCGGCTTATAGTCCGGAATTTACGGTACTTCCGTTGAGTCAAGACGATGTTATATTATAGCCATATCCTTATTATGTTATTATAATATGATATACATACATTATATTCATATCAATGAAACTATGTTATATTATAGTACACTATACTGCTTGGATTACCAGCACATGTGTGTTTTGTGTGCGTGCGTGTATGAGTGTATGTATCTTTGTGTATGTGTATATATATGTATATTATATCATACTGTGGGATGCTCTTTGCCATCTTGGCTCCACATACCAAAGGTGCTTACACGATCTAGACTGTAGATATGTGATCATGTGTATATGTCTATGTAAGGGTTAATGCACGACGAGGTGTACATTATCACTTTTTAAGTCTCTCTCTCTCTCTCTCTCTCTCTCTCTCTCTCTCTCTCTCTCTCTCTCTCTCGCGTGGTTAAAAATCTCCGAAACGAAAATCAAAATTGTAAATAAGTTATTTTTGATAAACTGAGCACACAGGGGTGATTTAAATAGTTACTTTGACCCCCCTTTGACCCCCCTTAACGGGGGTATAGAGCTCAAACTGCTCTCTTGATAACACTGATGAAACTATGGCGCATTGATATGAACGGTGAACAGACCATTTAGCTAGGTGTCCATTATCACTGTACAATATCACAAAATAATGGACACCTTGCAGCCAATCAGAATCGAGTATTCACCCAGACCATGGTATAAGTGTATATATACTGTATATGTGAATTAATATGGGAAATAAATATGCATACGCATATGTAAGGTATGAACTTATGAATTTATGGTGTGTGTGTATGTATATACATAGAAGTATGAATGTATATCAAATGCTGTTGAAAAAACAAAAATACATTGATGTGCTATGAGGCGCGCCGATTACCAACTACCGTATGTAAATTAACGTGAGATTGAAAGACGGGGTAGGGCCCGACAAGCTCCTTGCTTCCCCCTCTCCCCTTTTCGGGCACTTGGACACTTAGTCTGCAGTAGCAGATCTGAATTGTTTAGAAGGACTTGATGTTTTACAAACTTGCACTTTACCAACCAAAGTGATCGTATTTTCCTTGATTGTTCTGCTTGTTACATGTCCAGTCACCGAAAATAAAAATGAACTGAACTATATACAACAGCTGTTATGCATAACTAGCTACCAACCTGTAACCTGTACCAGGTTACAAGCTACCTTGAGGTCTCTTGCTAGTAAAAGCTGACCATCTTACCAGGGAGTAAAATGCCAGAAGAAATGCATTCAAAGACCCGTCTGAGTGCGTCGCCTGGGCTGAGGGGTGCAGAGGCACTGCTGATGGCCTTCTCAACCAGCAGCTCCATGGCCTGAACAAAACACACACATGTGATCAGTGAGAATGGACACAATTCATTGAAGTCTCCGTTAACATTACAACTTTTTTTAAGCTGATATTTACATAATGAGACAAGCTTAATTAAAGAGTATCAAAGAGGATCAGAGCATGAATCAAGCCAGGTGGCTTCTATTGGCACATCTATGAACCGCTAGGCCGCATTCACACAGGCTGCGGCGATTAGCGGAAGGTTGTATCGCCATTTGGGAGCCACCACAGCGTGACGTCGGGTTGCATTTCACCAAAAGTTGATACCATTTCAACTTTTCATTGCAGCCTAAATGCACTACCCCCCTTGCCTTTTCACCGCATTGCCTGATACTGTGTGAATGCAGCCATAGCAATAGCGCCCCCTACAGCATGTCAAGTGCTTGGTGAAAGGAAACCAGAATAAACATATTTCCAGCAATGAACAAACCAGAACAGCAAACATCCCGTGAAGCAGCTTTCAGCAGGGCAGCATTTACTACTCACCCAGCCTGGGAAGGCTGACCAGGTGGGAACTCGCTGACAGAGGTCCCTCAGGATTCGGATGACGATCACACAGGACTGCAGGCCGTTCGCTCGAGCCTTTTGATGCAGTAAAGTCAAGTTTATTGAGTGACCAACAGTGAGAAGAAGAGACGGGACCAAAACAACTGAATCAGTTCTGTCACAGAGGTCCAAACACTACTGTGCATAATGGAAGCTTGTCATTGTTTTGAGGTGTCTCTAAGCCATAATAGTTTGCAATCAGCTGCCATTCCCAACAGTATTGTACCTCATCGTTAGTAAGGGAGTTCAAAGTTTGCAAGATGCACAAGAAAGGAGAACTTTCCTTCACATCTTCTAAACCCTGAGCCCAGGTTTATCCAGGTATCTTCACAAACAGGTACTTCAAAGTACAAGAGTGCACCTGAGAGGATAGTATAGGGACTGAAAGGGCAACGGAAATCTGCTTTACTTTGCCTGTGCTTTTGCTCCATTAGCAGCATCACAGTAAACTAATCAGATATTCCTTTTTCTCTCAATCCCTATTCTACCAAAAATATATAAAATCAAACACCATACAAACGCTCAACATGAAAGCACTTATTGATGACAATCCTGTGCAAAGTTACTCTGCAGCCTTATGGAATCACGTTTAGCGAAAATACTACTGAATTGAAAAAGGGAATACAAGGATGCCAGGTCTTTGCTAGTCATTTGTAGTACGACTAATTAACTTAGGTTTATCATCAATACGACTAATTAACTTAGGTTTATCATCAATACGACTAATTAACTTAGGTTTATCATCAATACATGGCAATGATATGAAGAACCTAATATATATATGAATATGATATGAAGAACCTAATGCTGGTCATAGTAGATGGCATCCTTGAATATTTTGCTTCAAATAGTAAGATTTGTTTTCAATTATACCAGTGGATTGTTTTCCAACATTAAAATAAAATTCAAACCAAAAGGTTAAAAAAAAAGCATCTCATAAGGCTACAATAAGAAAGTAAAATGATGTTCCGAACCTGGAACCACTTAGCGTGGCGCAGAGCAGCCAGAGCGTCAAGGCATTTTTGCCTGTCCAAGACGTCCGCTGGGTCTTTCACCAAACCCGAGGTTACATCTAAAAATGGATTTGAATTGTCAAAATGTTGATGAGGAACGGGTGTTTGACCAGGTCAGCAAGGCTGCCAAGAACAAACACATTGCCACACATACCAAGTGTCTTTCCTCCCATGACAACCTATTACTGGCTGAAAAACAGTTTGGATTTCAGAAAGGTTGCTGCAAATGTGACTTCACACACACCAACCTATATTAGATTATCTGATCAAATGAGTGGATGGATGCAGATTGACAGTGACATGTTAAGTCATGTGATTAGGCTGTTGACCTGCTGGGACCTCGGCTCAGGCTGCGTTCACATACAGCGCTTTTCATGTGCGCGTGTGGGGGGGGGGGGGGGGGCAGCTCATGATAACGTCATCGCACGTTAGCCGAGTAAGCTGGCTAGCTCACTAACCGCACTTTTATTAGACGATAGTGTTACAGATATTTCCAATACACATCCAGTATAATATACAATACCATACTGACTTTACGATCGGTGTCGCGATAACGGAAATTCACAGCCTGGTAAACCATCCTGATCACTTGACTTCACATTCTGTGGATCAGTCTGGCCTCCAGCCACACCCACAGCCATTTTCAGAAATTACAAAGTGAGCGGGCCAATCAGGGACCTGCCTCGTAGTTGACAACGTAACCGGCCAATCAGGGACGCCGCCGTTGGCAAAACAGCATGGCGTCTCCCAAAGCAACGAGTGGTAACATTAACTTTCGTAGAGTAAACAGCCATATTATTGCAGAAATAGACTGAATAACAACAATTTCAAATTAAACAAGAACAAGAAAATACATTTTTGCCAGTCTTCTAAGTGGATTTGACTGAATCCGACACTGGCTGAAGAACTGGATTTGGCGACGCCGATTGGCTGAAGGAGTTGTCTGTCAAGGCATGTACTCCCACCCACTGAAATGACTGTACGGCTTGGAGGGCAGACTGATACGTAGAGCCAAACACGATGTCAGGATGCTTTTTACCAGGCTAGGAAATTCAGATTAAAATGAGCAATCTCTCCACCGGCAGAGTGACTTTCTCCATATTTGTTGTTGCTATGGGAAATGCGAGCCAAATGCTATTGGTCAGCTGAGAAAAAAACTGTGCTTTTCTTAAAGTTGAACATTTCAAAGTTTGAAAGTGCTCCACTGACTCTGCAGCGAATAAAGAAAGACAAAAAGCCGGCTGCAGCTTATCAGGAGCAGCCGCCTCACGGGTGCTTCCCGTTGCTTTTGATGAGAAAAGGGCGCTGGCAGTTGGGTAAAAAACGCTATGTGTGAACGGGGCCTTATGTGGGTTTAGGCTCACAAATGTTTTGAAGCCAATACCATTTTATCAGGGAATTTATGTGTTGTGCCCACAAACAAACATTTTCTTGAACATGTTAAACATAATTAGTCTGAATTTGTGGAATGCTACATGATACCCTGAGCTTCTTTTAGATTTGGACAGAGGAGGGATCCAATGAGTAATGATTATTAGGATGAACATGGGGACTGGGAACAGAGAAATAGTGATGTGTAAGAATGGCTTCTGGGGAGTGACCTGATAACGAGTGGCATGGCAATGGTAGGTGTGGCAAAGTTTTTGGGGTGGTGGGAAAACCTTGGTCAAAAATCCTTCCGGACCTGCTGGGCCCCGCCCCCTACCAAGCTTCTGATGGGAACAGCTTACTTGAAGATACAGTAGATCTCTTTTTTGCTTAAAGAATAAAGGGGCGGGGCTTTGGGCTAGACCTGTTCAAATAGCTAGAGATATATGGAGGCAGCGATGCGTGCTGGAAAGAAGAACAAATAAAAAAATAACAAGACATGAAAGCTCCCAGCAAACCAAAGGGGTTAGGACATCACTGCATGCATACCTAGCATCAGTAGGTTGGAGTAAGACCATACCTAGCATCAGTAGGTTGGAGTAAGACCATACCTAGCATCAGTAGGTTGGAGTAAGACCATACCTAGCATCAGTAGGTTGGAGTAAGACCCCAACAGTCATTGTATACCGATGGCTGGACCCAGGGCCAAACAAAGATTCCTCTGTCGTAGCCTTCTTCCCTCAAGTTTAACAATACTCCCCCAAGGATCATTTTAAATATTCTGATTGCTTTTTGAAATAACATAGTCCATATTTTAAATGTTTGTCTAGACCATTACACTGTTGTAATAACGGCTTTCATTTTTGCAAATGACAAAAAATTATTTCATATTATGCCCAATTTGGAATCCTCAGATTAGGTGTGAAATACACCAAATGACTCAGGGGAGAACTTGTGAACCTGGGACCTCAGCATGGTGACCTGTCACCACTAGACAAAAGGAACATTTGTTTCCTGTGGGAGTGGCTGTGTGGGATTCTGCTGTGAGCTTATCTTATTTATGTGGTTTGTGCCAAATCCTTATTTGACAAACAAGTGAACAATTCGAACTTTCACAGAAATTCTGTGGACAAATGCAACATTTATGCTCAAATTCGAATTGCGCATGAGTGTGTCAAGTTAACATTTTGCCTTTTGCCTCTTGGCCATTCTTCAGCTGAAATTAACTTTTTATTTTTATGCCCCCTCAATCTGAAAAAAAAGATAAGCTGTTAACTACAACATGTGAGCCCATTGGTGGCAGCTAATAGGAAGTGGAAACAGAATCCCCTGGAACACAGGAAACAAAAATGAATCTCACCTGGGAAGAACTAGACTCAACACAATGCAAACACTGATCATGCTTTGTTTGAAAGGAGAGCTTTTAAAGAGACATTAGAGTTACTAAGGCTGCCTTCACACACTATGGCTACTGCGTCCATTAAGCCCCACCCCCACGGCCAGAGCTGTGTCTGTCGTGCCCATCTCATTAAGCCCCACCCCCACGGCCAGAGCTGTGTCCGTCTCAGACTAAATGCACTGTCCCCATTAACAAGGAATGGGGGTCGTCGTGTGTGTGAAAGCAGCACAAGAGCAGTACTGCTGGCACCTGACTCTTCCACTGCATCCAGCATCCACCATTTCACTAGAAGTGCTGAGCTGGTGATTAGAAAAAGTAGGTCATGGAATTAAGATCATAAAAAAGATGTCATAAGGTTCAAGCATTTCCTTGTTTACGTTGAGACATTTCTGCTTTTGAAAGCCAAAAACATCACACATGAGACAGCAAGCTGCCCTATGACACCCATACAAATTTGAAAGCAATATGTTTCTTAGTAAAGTGCCAGCATCGTCCTGCTCTTCAGGACATATCAACATGTGGAGAGTGATTTGATAGAGAGCACAGTAAGGAAGGAGAGAAAATAAGGGTTGTGATGGCTGTCCAGACCTCCAGGCTCCTCTCGGATCACAGGGGAGGTCAGAGTGATCGTCACTTCCATCTTGGGCTCTGTACAGGAAGTCAGGACGATGGCCGCTTCCTGGACTGATCCCTTCACCTCATATTTATCTGGGGTTACAATCTAGAGAGCAACAGGAAGATCCGATCATGATAACATTATTCATCAATCCATCCTATGGAGATTTGTCCATATCTTTATAGACCCAATCACAATGTTTACAATAACGTCCGGGTGTCACATACATACAAACAGGAACAACTGAGATAAAGAGTAAATGGTTCAGTCTAAAATGCAGATTTGATGTCTTCATATCTCAATGTTAGTTTGGAGACCTAATTTACCTGTTGGACCCCAGAAAATACTAAAAATTACAGCTTAATTTCACCCAAAACTAGCAGATGGTGCAACAGGCCCGGAGATGTCACTGTTGGGTAGGTTTAGTCTATCAACACAGTGCATAAAATAAACAACCAAACGTCAGATAGGTAGGACCACCGTAATGAAGTAGGGTAATATTCAGTCTATTCAAGAGCGCGGTCTATCGATTTGAGAGCATGCTTTATTGATTTCATGTTCAGATTTTCTAAGACTTTCCCTCAAACCCCGGCCTCGCACTGAAGTAGACTCACTTGAGTTTTTAGAACCGCCAGTTTTTATTTTTGCTCCAAGTGAAATGTTTTATGGTCACTATGGAGAAAATGAATAGGGAACTGTCCTCCGGGGCTGAAACGTCACGGAAAGTCACGTGACTGTTGAGCTCTATGGCTGCAGCATGTAAGCCCAAGACAAACTTCCCACCTATGGGACAATAAAGTGACATCCATTCATCCATCCATCCATCCATCCATCCATCCATGCTAATGTGAGATTTTACTGTTAGTTGCTTGGGGAGGTGCTCGGTGATGCGGGTGATGAGCCCCTTGGTGGGTTTCTCTGAGCACAGCAGTACCAGGCTGACGTTCGTGTCCCCGCGCAGCAGCAGGCCTTTGGCCAGGACTCCCACCCTCATCACCCCCTTCAGAGCTCTGCATGGTACCACACAGAGGGAGGAGAGAAACAAGCAGAAACCTTTAAAGTCGAGCTGAACCCAAGAATTACTTTTCTTTTTTATTTTCTTTTAGTTCAAATACCTGGGTATGCAGTGCACCCCTCTAATAATGTATGCAAAACAAATCACAACAATCCAATTTCTTTAGTTTTTCACACTTTTTCACATCAAAAGTTTGTTTTTCAAGATTTCATTGATAACAGTAATTTACAGTTTGCTGACGTCACCTTGTAGTACTATCAAATTTCTACCCCATATTAGTCTGGGCACCTTTCATCCCGCTTTTTGTCATGGGGCGTAAACCAGGGAACCAGAATGAACACCGGAAGGCAGTGCGCCAAAAAACTTCTTTGTTGCCGTTAGCTTGACGTCTCTTGCCTCGATTAATTGTCTGATGCAAAGCTTCTGTATTGGCTTAAAAGATGTGAGATTGTGAATCCGCAATGTTTCTAAAAGAACTTCTTCAAAAACTTTGTTCGGTACGTCCATCTTTTGTTTTGTTTGCCGTTCTGATACTTGTGTCAAATTGTCAAGCTAACGTAAAAGTTGACGAGCTAGAAACGCTGCCCTTCCTGTCTAGGGCGGGCTCTAGGCCGGAACCAGGTAGGGTGACAAAATCAATTGTGAATGGAAGCCAGGCTCTTTCTCGCCGAGAAGAGCCTGGTGACGCAAGGTTAACCCCATATCAACCAATAATTTCAGGACATGCAGCTGTCAATCAAATCTTCATTTCAGGATCATTTTCTCTTCCAAATGAAGGAGAAAATGGCACCTAGTGCCTGTCATCTGGCAGAGTTTCTAGCCCATAAACTAACTACCGTAAATTCCGGACTATAAGCCGCACCGGTGTATAAGCCGCACCTGCAAAGTTGACTATTTTTTTCTTATATAAGCCGCACCGGACTATAAGCCGCGGGTGTTTTAATGGTATTTTTTGTATTGTGTTTTAATGTTTAATTACCATATGTAATGCTCCCATTTATTAACATTTCAACAAAACAACATAACACAACACCACCTGTGTTGTTATTTACAGTGCACACAGTGTCATACAGTGTCATACAGTGTCATACAGTGTGGTGAAAAGAGGGCAAGAGAGGAAATTAAAACAGAAGTGGATTTATAGTTAGAAAGAGTGCTAAAAAAGAGAGATTTTTTTTTTTTTGGAAAAAATCCATAGATAAGCCGCACCGTTATATAAGCCGCAGGGGCCAAAAAAGCCCAAAAAACGGGAAAAAAGGTGCGGCTTATAGTCCGGAATTTACGGTACTAACTTGAGCAATTATGCAAACTAAATCAAACTGTAATGTCCAAGAATGCAAAGAAATGTCACTGGCTCGTTAAAACACGCATTCCAGGAATATTATTTACATTTATAACTATAATGGCGCACGCCTCCGAGCCTGACAGCTTCCCTGGCTGTCAGGGGTCGTCTCTCGGAGATTCCAGGTGGGCGGGCAGCACCTATGGATCGGATTGTCCGCTCGCTCCGCACGAAGCAGCTGGCTCCCTGGTACTCTGCGGATCCCACTCGCGTAGCATGACAACAGGCTGAATCCCACTCGATTTGGTGGTGGATCACACCAGGATTGGCCAATGCCAAAGCCAGTCCTCAAAATTGTCAAATGAAATCATCGACACGTATATGGTCCGCCTCTCAATTCGTTTTCAGTGTCCGATGCTCGCGCTGGTGCATTCCGTTCCGGTTCACTTCGACTTTAAGCAAACCTCTCAGAATAAGTGGTTATGTTTAGCAGTTTCCTTCCCACATTAATGTTTAAACATTAGTAACAGCTAGTTTAAATATTTGGCCAACATTCTGGACAGTTCAACTAAAATATATCCTACAAACAGAGTTTACAAGAATAATGCAATGTTCATGGCTCATCAAGATAAACATTTTTATATTATGTGGCACTACAGACAATATAATGCTAAACAAATTTGGTCACACTTGTAAGCCCTCTAAAGTGGCTTTCAGAAATATATATATATATATCTATTTCAGATAGATATATATCTATCTATCTAGGCTTTCAGATATACTACTGGTGCAAAGCTTCCACTATAGCGAGAAACATGCTTCAATGTAGCCTCAAGTTTAGAACATTTTCGGAGGCAGCTAGACATGCGTATACTCTATATGTCTAGTTATAGCTGTATACAGCTGTATATAGCAGTCTGTCTGTATGTACTGTATACTCTATATGTCTAGCTATAGCTGTATACAGCTGTATATAGCTGTCTGTCTGTATGTACTGTATACTCTATATGTCTAGTTATAGCTATATATAGCTGTATACAGCTGTATATAGCTGTCTGTCTGTATACTCGAATGTCAGCATGACGAGGGGGTCCAGGAGACCAGCAAAATGACTAATTGGTGTGATTTCAATGGTTAGAAGTTAGCCCAAGGAGATAATGTAGTGCACATACTTAGGGTTAGGGTTAGTGCACATACTTGGTCATAGCTTCCACTCTCCCCTCTTATCTCCCCATCTACATTATAGTATACTTCCGCTGTTCACGTCAGCTGCGTCGCTTCACATTTTCGGGGAGCTGTTGCTGCCTATGTCCGGCGGGGGTTTTGACACCCGAGTATAAATTTGGCTTAAGATGCCTCACCTGTCTTTAGGGACGACTTCCTTCTTCTCCTTCTCCTTGTCCTCTTCCTTGTCTTTGTCTTTGTCCTGGTCCTTGTCCTTCTCATTGTCCTGGTCGGTGATGATGTCTGACACCAGCTTGAGGGCTCGCTCAGTGATGGACACGATCTTCTGGATAGCCTGCAGCTCATCTTCTGAAGGGTAGATGGCTGCATGCTTGGTCATCACATAACGGTCGTCTGAAGAGTCGGGTCGACGTGGAGGCTGAAAGTGAAATATGGAAGATTTCAGTTTTCTTGTCTCTGACAACACCAATGACCATGAGCCGAGACCGCTATGACACGTGGGCGGCTGGGCGGGGTGTGTGGGAGATTTGAGTTATCAAAAGGTAACAAAAGGCTCGCTCCTGGCCAATCCTGGCGCTTGACTGCTGCGTAGGCGGGCGTAGGGTGTGTTCTGCCCAAATCTCCAGTGGGATCATAATAAATAATGCAGAAACGGCAACTTGCTACGACTCCGCCTACCCTCTCTGGGCCTCTGGCAGGTGCTGGGTGATGGGAAACCCGTCAAGAACTTTGCGCCACTTGTGGTAACTCAGTTGGCAATATAGTGACTTTACAGAGATTTATTTAGATGAAAATCTTCCGTATTATCACTTTAATGTGACTTTAAAGTGACTTTTAAATTGCGATTTTCAGAAAACGTCTTATATCACTGATGACATCACAATTGCTCTTATGACATCACTGATGATGTCTAAGGGCAATTGCTCAAGTGACATCATTGATTAGATCACTTCCAGTTGAGTGATATTACTTCTGGGACAGGGACAAAAATCGTAGAGCCCACATGCTCCCTACATTTTGGACATTTGCAATTGTTTTTATGAGTCATATATTTTGGAGAATATTGTCTAGCCATAATGATGCAGGCCTACCACAGGTCCCTGAGGCTGCAGGCCGGGCATGCCTGGTCGTACTCCCAGCAGTCCGGGGGGGCCCTGGGGGTACCCTCCCTCAGGGAGACGTCTCCGGTCGTCCCAGTGGTGCTGCTCCTCCTCCATGCGTCTCCAGTACATGTCCTCCTCATAACGCCTACAGACAAACACAAACCAGTCTGTTGTGATCCCAGTCAAATAAACAAACAAGTCTGTGTTTATCCCAGTCTGACAAACAAACCAGTCTGTGTTTATCCCAGTCTGTTTTGATGCCAGTCTGACAAACACAAACCAGTCTGTTTTGATCCCAGTCAAATAAACAAAGCAGTCCGTTTATCCCAGTCTGACAAATACCAACCAGTCTGTTTATCCCAGTCTGGTTAAACACAAACCAGTCTGTTCATCTAGGTCTGACAAACACAAACCAGTAAGTCTGAATCAAACAGCTGTGTGTATATCGCACATCTCACATCCTAGTTTAAAGCCCCCCTCCAGTGTATTTTGTCATGTTTAAGATATGTCATGTGTTGCTGGGTTTTGCTCTGGTCTACTGTTTAGCCACAGTGTTTGCCACTGGATTTGGTTGACAAATAAACGTATTTGGCACTCAAAAGTCCTAAAAATAAGCTTTTGGTAAAAACAGGTGATGACGTCAGACATTATGTCTGAGAGTGACATATGTGTGACAGTGACAGTATAGTAGAGGTCCGGCAGGACCTGGCTGGTTGTAAGGCAGCCAGGGATGATCGAGTCCCACCGAAGATCTCATTTGTTAGATTTGTTAGAGAGGTGGTCCACTGATGTTCTGAGCTCACAGTCTCTGGTCCGCTGGAGCGGGGAGGTCTCTCTCAGTGGTTTGGTTAGCTTGCATCGTCTCAGATACGTCTGTGAGAACGTAGTCAAGATCCCACCTTCTTACCCGCTCTTGAACCAGATGTTCTGGTCCTAGAGCACTCTGCTCTATCATTACCTGCTCATCTGATGTAGTGCTGACTGGTTGGCTTTGCACCTTGCCACCAGTTATGCCCGTTTTGTCTTTCCTGATTGTTACTTTGGGCTACATTTAGTATGAAAGGTGCTATAAAAATGGAGTGTACTATTAATATCTCTGCATTGACAGATTGAATGGACCTCAGCCACACCTCATCTCCATCCTCCAGCGTTCCTCTTCCTCTCTTCTTCTCCAGTACTCTTCTTTCTGCATCTGTTTTCTCATCTTTTCTTCCTGGATCTTCCTGGCCCGGATGCTTGGCTTCACCTCCACCTGCAGGTCCGGGTTGACCTTTTTCTACAAAAAGGAAAATGTACAACTTTAAGCCAGAGGGTTATCAGGAATATAGATCACTCATCTCCCATTAGAATTGAGAAATAAAAAACTTTTCATCATGTGTCCTATGTAGGTTCTGGAGAGTGGTGCAGTTAATTATCACCTACAAACCTTGTATTGTAGCCGATGTCTACGACCTTTAAGATGCATCTCCTTTGCGTTGGGATCGTTGAAGCTACATTCACAGAGCTTACAATGGAAGCGAATGACTTTACCTTCATCATTTCGGACCTGGAAAAGATGCATTACACGCCTGAGTAAAATGTATAATTGTTCCATGTGTATCAGATGAATTACATGCCTGAGTAAAATGTATTTTTGTTCCATGTGTAGGTCCATATACAGGCCTGACTCATGAATAGCGAGCACACTCCATCAAACGCAAAAAACTCAAGGCAAAAACAAACTGTTCAGAAAGATGAACAGGCCAGCATACTAAATGTCCTTTCAAAAGTTTAATAAATCATCTGGGCATAGCAGCAATGAACGTTTTAACGAACAGGCTTCAACACTGAAGAAGGGTTAGGGTTAGGGTAACCCTAACCCAACACTGAAGAAGGGTTAGGGTTAGGGTAACCCTAACCCAACACTGCTGAAGGCCTGTTGGCTGAAACTTTGTTGCTGCTATGCCCAGATGATGTATTGAACTTTTGAAAGGACATTTAGCGTGCTGGCCTGTTCATCGTTCTAAATATCATGTAGAATACCTCCTCCACGTAGTCATGTCCGACAGGCTGGACGTCACTCTGCAGCACAGCCAGGGCTGATGAAGACAGAAGATCTGACACTTCACTCTTGGTCTCCTGGGTGATTAATGAGGGCAGAGCAGGCTTGGACACCTCCGCCTTGGACTCGTCCACCTTTGCTGTGGTCTGTAATTTGTTTCCACCTGTTTTGGAGAGGACAGTGCCAACATCATTTAGAGTTACAGCGAATCCAACTGTGACAGCGACGACACAATAACTGTAAGTAGAAGGCATTTTCCTAAACCACAATCAAGTCTAGCATGGTGTGTTAGCTAGCTAAAGCTAAGGGACCGTTCGTTATTTAGGGAAGGGTCCACTGGAGGAAAATAGGGGAGGGTCATCTTGTTTTTAATTTAGTCTGAGGGAGGGTACACTCTTTAATTTGAGTCCAGGGGAGGGGTATAAAATTTTGATTCGATAAAAATATATAAACCTTTTTTGTTGTTGTAATGTTTGATTTTCGGACTTCAACAACGACTGAGTTGCTTCATTTACACCCCTCCTGTCCAAACCGTTTGGTATGTCCCGGTGCATTGTTTCTCTTTGGCGGTCCTATCTGTCGATCTTTGTGCTTGGCCTATCCAGACAGTAGGCGTGTACAGTATCTGGCGAATCAGTGGCGCTTTTCTGGTGATAAAATGGAAGTACATTTCCAGCGCGA
This sequence comes from Poromitra crassiceps, assembly GCF_964638095.1. Lineage (NCBI taxonomy): Eukaryota > Metazoa > Chordata > Actinopteri > Beryciformes > Melamphaidae > Poromitra > Poromitra crassiceps. The sequence continues at coordinate 55,059,003 of NC_139631.1, read as the reverse complement.
ATAACCCACTGGAACAAAGTCGAGCAAACAAACAGACATGGCATCACAAAATATATATGGGCTCTATCGTTGCATCGGAGTTACGGCTGTCACTCATCTCCTAAATTACGTTAAGTCTGCGAGGGATATTTATACCACCAGGATGACATATGTTTCACATAGGGTTGCGTTTTGATTGAGATTTTATTTTTTTATTTTATTTTTCATCAGTCATTGACCGCTATTTAAACACAAACATTGATATACACAGACTGAAGATTGTTTCACAAGCAAAAATAGCATTATGTAGCGACCGGAGGAGGCGGTCGCTCTGATTGGTGACAGTTCTGCTCTAAGAAGGGCAAAGGATTATGGGAGTTCATGTTCTTGTGGGAAGCTTGTTACTGTTTACAGTTAAAAACGTGGTTTAGTGATGTTGTGCTCATGTTTTGATTGCATTATGTGGCAATGGCAATGTTTGTGTGGCCAGGATAATGTTTAGTTTTCCTATCAATGTAGCCACCACGACTGAGACTGTTAGTGTGTTTGATCACCGCTGGCCGGAGTTTCTGCAAATGTTCAATGATTCCGATGTGGAATAAATAGCACCCCCTGCTGTCACGTGGTGTATGAGGCGCAGGAGTGGTTAAAAGTAAGATCTCTGTGTCAGTCTGCATTCTTCCACGCAAGCTCGCCACAATATTGTGTATTTTTCAAATCACTTGGGGAGGGTCAAGGAAAAATATATTTTGATCAGGGAAGGGGCACAGCTTTTTATTTCAGAGCACACCAAATCCCTCCAGTGACCCCCCCTTCTAAATAACGAACGGTCCCTAATGTTAGCCTGTGTTCACTTCACCAAAGATGCTTTTTATACAGATATTATTTATATTATATCAGATATTAGCTGTGTTTCCATTACAGTTTTTCGCAAAATAATTGCGATATTTCTACAACTTCGACAATGTACAATTGCGACTTGTAGGCGTTTCCATTGAAGTTGAGTTTGGTACCGTCTGACGGAGCGCACACCTGAACGCAATTCCCATTAGCCTACCAGCAGCTGCCTGCCACAGTGGATCTGCCCCATATCCCGTCCCCTGCATGCTCAAATCCAACCAATGGTCAATGCAAATCACAACATGAAGTTACAACGCATATAAACGAGCCTGATTATCAATTCAAAATAAAATTAGTCGCAAAATGTTGCTGGCTGCAGTGAATGCAGTGAGCGCGACAGGCAGAGGAAAAAAGCCTAATAGCCTACAACTGGTCCGATTTAGAGATGGAGGGGGGAAAGGCTGATTTGGTCAATAATCACAATGTTGTGTAGCTATTATAATTATAACACTGCACCTGAAACGTGTGTAATGTATTACTCACAGTCACTTCAGTCAGGAGCACGCACCGCACCGGTGTGTGCTTGCTTTTCATCCCCTCGCGCTGTGCCAAATGCGCGCACACAGGCAGCCTGTCACCATGGACCGATTTCTGCCATTAAACATTATCTATTTTATATATATTTTGCATAACACTCGTCTTTCTGCTAGCGTTGCTTCAAAGTTTTCCATTGCTGCGGAGGTTTTGCCACGGCTTATCGAACCGTTTCTTCCTCATTTTTCGCTGCTTTTCCAAAGCAGAATGGGTCACATGACGTGCTAATGCGAAAAAACTGTTTCCATTACACTTTTGCGATAAACTGCTATATCGACACGTCTGAAAAACCACCTCATGAGAGCGCAAAAACGTTTTGCGATATTTGGGAGGTTTTTCGAAATTTACGTGTTTCCATTACCCAATTTCTATTGCGATATTTAGATTTTGCGCATTTGTGAGGGTAATGGAAACACGACTATTGTTGATATTGGCTGCAGCAAAAAAGATCTTCTGAAGATCGATAAGATAATGTGATAAGTAATGCTACACATGATTTTTACAAGTGTAAAGCATGTAAGAGAATATTCAGTAAATTTAATAAATGTATTTGACATTAAGCTTGTGTAAGCTCATTCTTGTTTGATAAGAATAATTTATATGCGTGATATTAGCATGATACTAAATAGCCAACTAGTAGCAAATGTGTCAGTTTAACAATGATTCAGAAGGGTTTGTGTAGAAATGAAAAGAAATCCAATAGTGATCAGTAGTGATAAAACACTACACATACAGGACGTAGTAATTCCATAGGGATTGTGAAGGCATACAGCAGTAAATGTGTAAGAATTGTGTAGTAATTCAATAATAAATGTGAAGGGACGAGTAGTGTTTATATAGTAATTTCCTAAAAGCCAAATAGTGAGACAGAAGTAATTATAAGTAGTAATCATGCAGTGATTTAAATAGTCATTATGTAGTAATCACCAGTAGTGAAAGGGGCCAATAGAGAGCTCCAGGAACGAGTCCGGAAAGCATCGATGCTAACAGCCCTGGTTCTTCACAGTTTTCGCCTATGGGAGTTTTGAATGGGTTTTTGGCGCGATGCTTCTAATAATCTCTCTGGGCAACGCTGGCTTAATCAAACGCGAACCAGTGTTTAGTAACATCATCTTCACACATGAAGACCACTTTTATGAGTTTTGAAGCTTTTATGTGCCGTTATAAGGGTGGCTAGCTAGCAAACGGCTAAATGAGACTACAATGTCGACGCGGATATTATACGTCATCACGAGTGAACGCGGAAATTCTTTCTCTCGCAATCAATGCGTGGACGCCTATGCGACACTGTGTGTAGTTCTGGATTAGCTTAGCACAAGCTTTTTACCTCTAGGGCTCGCAGTTACGCTTCAAAACTCATGAAAGTGGTCCTCATGTGGGAAGATTATCCCGCTGAACCTTGGTTCGCGTTTGATTAAACTTGCGTTGCCCACAGACATTATTTGAAGCATCACGCCAAAAACCCATTCAAAAATCCCATAGACAGAAACAGTGAAGAACCAGGAAGTTCGGGACTTCCGCATTCAGCCTACAAAAATACGTCATCCCTGGAGCTCTCTATTCTCTACTCATTACTACTGAAATCACTACATAAATCACTACACATCTCAATAGCAATCAAGTAGTGGAACAGTAGGTTTTGTGTAGATATTGTGTAGTAGTGCCGAGTAGTGATTCAGTAGTACTTTTTCATGAGGGTTCATCTACCCAAATCGCTCATTTATAGCGTTGTGAAATGTCGGGTGCATGGCGGGATCTATAAATAGTTTGCACGTATTTATGGCGGGCGGACGATTCATGCATACACGCGGATTAGGGTGGCATAAAAGCTCATCCGCGCATCTCTAATGTGTGTGTCTACAGCTCTCCCCAGATCCGCGGGGGGGCGGGGCTGCAACCGGGGGAGCAGGGGGGATTGGCCAAGTACAATTGGGGAGAAGATGTGTTTGGGGGGGGGGGGGGGGGGGCGAATAGAGAAATCATTCAAATTGTCCTATTTTGGGATGAAAAAGGTTGTGTGACTAGTTTGTATCCCTGCTGAACACACCTTAACAGAGAAGTGATGAGTCAAGTAATGCCCCCTCAACATTCAACAAATATCTACTAACCAACAAAAGTGATCTTGGGGGTGTTGACTTTCTTCACGGCTGTGGTGGAGTTGGCAGAAGAGAGACTGCTGGCTATTGGGTTCTTCACACTAGCCACACCACTGCTGACGATGTTGACTGGCTTCAGATAGGGGGAGTTGGAGGTGTTTGGGGAAGGGTTGGAGGAGGACAGAGAGGAGGTGGTAGTGGAGCCGGGGGGCTTGCTGGGGGCAGCTGTGGTGGAGGATGGCGTCTGGGTCACCACACTGGGCTCTGTGGAGGGGATGGGCTTGCCAAGTTTGGTATGAAGCTTCACAACCTGGAGAAGACAATTCACAGCATAGCTGATTCAAGTTCTAAAGACGACAGGTAACTGAGAAAGCTGGTTATTTTAGAACTCAGGACTCAAATCACACAATCAACTGGAATAAGATGGCTCCAAACCAGTCCTGTCTTTATTCCGTGCAGGGTTCAACACTAACTCTTACAAGTGGTTTTTGGTTTGCCGAAACTGAGATATGGTTGCCATTTTTAATAGTCACCTTATATTTTGAGTACCGGTAATTAAAATACAGTGAAGTTACTCAACTGGTATGGGTTTGGTGGTACAATATGGAAATTATTCTTTTCAGAGAATCCTTTGTTTGAGGGTTTATTTCCATGAACTGAGTTGACCATATAGATATTGCAGGGGGTGCATGTGGTTTGAAATAAACACAGGAGTGTACACAGGAGAGACAAAAAAGTAGGAGGTAATTATGAAATAAAAATTCTACAACAAAAATGGAAATCCCTTAATTAAACATCTTTTAAAAAATTAAGTTAACCCATTGATACCTGATGCAGCAGTGGCATGTATATCCCTCATTTGTGTGTGTATCCCTTTAAGACCACGCGTCTTAAAGGGATACACACACAAATGCTGCATCAGGTATCAATGGGTTAAAGTCATATGGAGTTGCCTAGACAAGACATTTGTTTTATTTAGCGACAAAAGGCTAGCTTGAGGGGTTAGGGTTAGGTTAGGTTAGGGTTAGGTTGCCAGCTACCTTCTGGTGCTTGGCTCCTCTGATGTGGGCGGCGTAGGCGTCGGCTCCGGTGCAGGAGACGTCACAGAGCTCACAGCGGAGCTGGTTCTGAGCGTTGCGAGCCGAGACGCCCCCTCCTCCTCCACCGCTGCTGCTGCTGCTGCTGCTGCTCTGCACCTTCAGTGCCGCCTCCTTCTTCTTGTGCTTCTGGCCTTCCAGATGCTCCTTGTAGGTCTGGTGTTTCATGTGTGCAAGGAGACAACAGCCATGAGTAACACTGGTTGAAATGACCAAGTACTGGTTTGGGACAGTCAGCAGCGAGCGTGACCCAGTCTGCATGATTTTAGTGTAACTACACCCAAACCCAAATGTTTGGTGAGGCCTCAGACCTAATGGTGAAACGCTAGCTGGCCTTCTCTTATTGGCTGGTCTCTTTCCCTTGTGATGTCACCCGCTAGAAAGCAGGGCCTGAAACTCGGCACAGGATTGCGGGTATCGCGCCTATTTTCGTCAATTGCCGCAGATTTTGAATTTATAAAGCAGGACAGGACATATGTTGGTATTTTATTTGATACAGGGGGAGTCTCACTGAGAGCAATGCTCTCTTTTTCAGGAGTGCCCTGTTCACATTCACACACACTCACACCTGGAAGCTGATCAGTACAACCACAGTCTGATCTTCTGGCCACTGATCAGCTCCGCTGGAGCAGTTGGGGTTAAGGGCCTTGCTCAAGGGCACCTCAGTGGTGGTAATGAGGGAGGGGCAAGCGCTGCCTTTTCACTTTCCCCACCCAGATTTATCCTGCCGGTCCGGGGATTGAACCAACGACCTTCCGGTCACAAGCTCGCTTCTCTAACCGTTGGGCCACCACTGCCCCACTGGAAGGCGAATGTCTATGTTAAACCGATGGTGCGGAACGTTGCTGAATGCATGCGACTGGCCGGGACGTATTACACCGCGGACCACTTCTGCTGGCTGGCTAGTCACACAACAAACAAAAGGACAGGCCCACTCTCTCCTCTCTTGACAATGCTAAGCCTCTGCTAATACATTATCAGACCAATAAATTATCTGCTGATATGGCCATTTTGCGTTATTTATTATTCCGATAATGACATTTTTGCCGATAATATGAGGCCATGAGGCTTTGTTTTTGCCTCGGAAGCAGAGCTTATTGTTGTCGCACGCTCGTGACGTCACAGCTGCGACTGCAGCGCTGCTTAAACATGGCTGCCGCCAGTGGCTGTTTTTGATAGTTTCAGCTGATCTTGCAATTTGCAATCCATGTCCGGCACGGGAGAGGAGGGGGGCCGTCTGACCTGGCATTACATTACACCAAACCTGGCGAGGATGCAGCGTATTTGTTAAGTGTTTACGTTAGCTGCTGTGGCTAGCGAGTGTTAGCTCAGCTAGCGTGGCCTACACTCAGACTGACTCAGACAAACCGCTTGCTGTGATCAAAGAGCCCCGCATTAAAGCACTTCCTACTCACAGAGCTGGTGTAAACCATATAGAAACTAATAGAACCCCCTTTACCCAAAAGGAAACGTCCAGGGATTGTGTCTTTAACTCCAAAAACGTCCCGCTAACATTATTAACCTAACCTGGACCTAGACCCACTATTGAGCTAACGTTAGCTATAGGCAGCTGGACAGAGCTGGAGACCAATACGAAAACAAACGCGCACATGAAAATAAAAAGCATCAGTCAACATCACAATGTTTCTTTAATCTGGTGGCAGCATTTTTCAGTAAAAAGTGAAATGACACAGATGGTGGTTTATAGTGGAACTTTCCACTGGAACTTGCCTGCCCCATTCACTGAGAAGTGACAGAGCTATGCTCACTACATCTGCCTTTTATCTTCTTCTTTTTTACCCGAGGTGTGCATAAAATACAGGTTAAGAACTTATATTTTAAATAATTATATACGATATAGATATATATATATATATATATATATATATACACACCGGTATATATATATATATTTTTTTTTTATAATAATTATCGGAATATCGTATCGTTATCGGCCAGGAGAAGCTTATATTTATCGGTTATCATGTCTGTTGAGAAAATCCATATTGTGCATCCCTAATAACAATACATTGTTTTTCCATAAATGTCCACATATATATTGAAAAATTCAAAGTAGGAAGTCTGACCTATGACCACACTGGCTCAACAACGTAAATATTGTCAGTGCTGTGATTGTAACTCACCTGTGGGCCGGCACAGCTGATCTTACAGACGTCACAGTAGTGGATCTGAGGTGGTTTGGGGGGCTGCTTGGGCCGGAGCGGCTTGCTTTGGAAGGGGGGTTTTTTGGTGAAGGTACTGCCTGTCCACGCCGCCGTGGCAGCTACCGCTGCTACAGCCTGCTTCTGCTGCTGCTGCTGCTGCTGTTGTTGTTGTTGCTGCTGGTAGTAGGTGGAGGCTGCAGAGTAAACCGCTGCCTCATAGCCCGAGTACGAGGTGCCTGGAACAAACAGAGGGGAGCAGAGTAAACCACGTAAGGGATAACCAACGACTAGGTGTGCTTTATGCAATTTTAATGCACGACGTGGAGACGAAGAACCAACCTCCGTAATCGAATTAATTAGGACGATGTTAAAAACACGAAAATCGTAAAATCGATTTACACTTCAACTAGGGTAATTACGTTACGGCGGGCCGGCTCTCTGTCATGTACGCATGCTGCTACTTGTCCATTCTCCCCGCTGTAAAGTCTCTCTAGAGGCTGTGATACTGGCTACTAAAGACAGCAGCGCAATGGACTTATTTCAACACCTCCGACCAAAAAGCACAGAGTGAGCACTGAGCGCAGCTTGTTGCACTGCGCTGTAGCCTACAAGATAACGATTGCCACAACACACTCACGCGCGCACACGAACACAGACGTTATCACCGGACGATGAAACGTTGCCTTTACAGTTCACATAACAAAACAACATGTGAGGCCACCGAGTACTGATAGATTGGCTGTATTCATGGCTGTAACTTAGCAGCCTCTGCTGACTCACCTATCGCAGTTCCCCGCATTCCTGTTGTGACTGTGTTATTCTAGTACAGATATAACTCCGAGCACGGGTGGTCGATTTGACACTGCTAATTATGTCACGGAGGAACACGCAAATCCACCAGTGTCAAGTTAGCAAGCAACAGCCAGGAAGTTATGCATAGCAGCGGCAAGCTAAAACAGGAAGTTGGGTTGTTCTGCCTTCAGAGTAAAAGCGTAAATTGTCACTTACGGAAAAAAAGGGGGGAAAAGAGCTCTGCAGGGCAACACATGTTTAGAGGAGTATAATCGAAATCAAAAATCGAGTTTTGAGAGAAAAAATCGTCAATTTTAGTGTTAGGCAAAATCGAACAGCCCTAACGGGAGGGAGTGTGCCGTGCCGCAGAGGGGGGGCGTGCCTCTTTGAGCAAGTCGGGATGTTTGTCGGTGAGATGTTTGGTCAAGCTAGACCTGTCGGCTCCCTTCACCTGCACACTTTTAAAAATCGTTTACCGATGGGCTATGTTGTGTCCGTGGGCTTTCTACTGTCAGCAACGAAACATAAGCAAAAATAATTCCATATTTCGCTCTCTGTGCATGTCGAAGACCGTGTGTGGTCACAGCAGCCATGTTCGCGGTGTTGAAATGAAGCACTGAATGAGTGATTAACGAGAGAGATGGGGGGACGCCCACGGCTGTGAGTTAAAGCAGAGCACTCGGCGCCTGCTGCACACACACACAAATTATTTTAAACTCTGCGTAAATGAACGTCATGAAAATATTTATTAAGCTAATTTCCATGACTTTTCCAAAAGATTTGGGGATTTTATTTTTCAGGATTTTACTTTTCCAGGGCATTGAAATTGCATTTTAAATTTCCATGACTGTTCCAGGTTTTTCATGACCGCACAAACCCTGAAAATAAAATGAAAAGTATTTGCAAATTTTTGGTGAAAGTTTAGCAATCAAAATCTAAAGTTTTTCACAAGCCATAACAGTTTACTCTGGGAAACTGACTAATACCTGGAACATACTGTCAAGCTTCTCATGCAATGGAAACATTGTTTGCTGTTCCAGTAAATAGGATGAACCTTGGATACGAGCTGGTGTGGTGCAGGGAAGCTCGTCCGCTCAGCTCCTAGAAGCTGAGGTAGCGAGTTGAATAATGTTAGCTGTGCTGTTTGATTAAACAGCTGTGCAGGTTGGGGAGCGGATTAATTTACAACATGTGATTCGACTTGAGCCGGACTACGTGTGTGTTACACGGTTTTAATGCACACCTGTCGGCCAATCAGAAACGAGTATTCACCCAGACCATGGTATAATGCCTCATAACCAGAGTACAAGATGCCTGGAAAGACAGAGGGGAGCAGAGTAAACCACTGCCTCATATAGGGCTGTCCCAAAGCACAACCAATGTGATACCATAGTGCCATAGGCCTAAAAATTATTTCCATCTGTACTTTTAATAAAAGTGATTTTGACTTTTTTAATTCCATTCTCACAGTTGAAACATGGGAGTCAATGAACTCCTCGGGCGAACTTCCTGGTTTTCCAAGCCATTATTTTCACCATTCGAGACAGTGGCCAGGAAAATGTGAAATCTTACCAGAGTAGGTGACAGCGTTAGTGCTGTAGGTGGGGCTCTGGGAATAAGAAGGGACCACAGAGGCGGCGGCCACAGGCTGGACAGTGGAGGACACTGGATAGATGGAGAAGGTGGAGGTGGCTGGGCTGGGGGCGGCTGGCTTGATGGCAGTCACCTGTCGGGTCTGCTGGGTCTGGGTGTAGGGCGTGACCCCCTGGCAGTATACTGGTTTGGGTGCTGAATGACAGAAGGAGTGAAATGGACCTAAAGGTTCAACTCTGCTCATGGCTTATTTTCATCATGCACACGAGTCCATTTGGGACTAGCACAACACTGCGTGGGTGCTAGGGGTGTCAAAATTAATCGTTTAATCGATGCAATCGATGTCACGATGCGGACATGTGAATCGAAGACAGATAATCGCTGACGTATTTCGGTCAGTGCCTGTAAAAGTAACGAGTTCGGTACCCATCCCTATTTCTCACATCGTGCGGTTATCTAAAAAAAGGTGGATAAATAAACTTCAGTCGCCCATATAGGCTACGAGACTATGGGCCCTATTCTCCCACAGGCCTTAGGCGCAAAAACTGGCGTTAAATGCAAAAAAAACATGCCTTGCGCCTGCCTCGGGAAGATAGCAACATGGTTTTAGGCCCCGAAATGCGCTTTACGCTAAAGAGGCGTGGCGCAGTGCCAGAATAGGCCAGAATGGGCGTTTCGGCCTTAAATACCGGCCTAACGATATCTTCCGCCCTGGCGTTAATTTAGTGTTTAGCGCTTTTCAAAAACAGGCCCATACAGTGCGCCGGTTGTGCGGAGCTCTCCTCTGCCATCTCACTCTCTGTCCCCCCTCTCTCTCTCACTCCCTCTATCTCGCCTAAGTTCGCCGGTTCTATTATAGTGCGTAATTGCACGGACTCTCCTCTGCCATCTCACTCTCTGTCCCCCCTCTCTCTCTCTCTCACTCCCTCGCGCATCAGACAGCAGACAGGCACAAAGCCACACATGTGAAATCTCCCAGCATGCATTGGGCCAATACATTTCGATAATAAATAGCAACCAAATTAGCCTAAATAGATAGAAAGGTAGATAGAAATAATGTGTAATGTAACACAACATGCAATTGTAGAACATTTCAATATTGGCCAAAATAAAACATAGAAATCCAAACACAACCCTATGTGAAACATATACGTACCCCAGGTGGTATATATATCCCTTGCAAATACAACGTGATTTAGGTGAGAGACAGCCGTAACACGGTTCTACTATGATGTCCGCTCCGCTCCAATAAGATTAGGCTTACTTCACATTTACTTTTACAATAAAAACACATTTATGGAATGACTTTACATAATGTAGGCTATATTTATGTGCATCATCCTACCTGTGCAGCAGGGGAGAAGAAAAGGTAGCAAAACGATATCATTCTGGACAAACTTTCACCAATCTAATCTTATCATGACATAGGGATAGGCTATATTTTTCTAGCCGATGCGTTTAGAACATTCTTTTCACTTTGATCTTGCTATAGTGTCGCGTATTTACAGGCTTGCAGTATTTAAACTGCAGTCAGATTGGTTTGAGAAGCATAATAATATGGAATAAAATACAGTATATGAGACAGACGGGGATGAAAGGGAGGGGGGGAGATCAGCGCGCTTGGCTTTCTGACTGGACTGGATCGCTCCGTGGAATTGGAGCTTAAAAGGCAGCTTGTGACTCGTTAACTGCACTTCTCCAATGAGCAGACTGTGCATAATTTTATGCTTAAAAGGCGTGGTTGTAATGCTTAAGGCTGCGTGTAGCGCCGATACCAAAATATGGAGTGGGCTGGTCCACGCCCACTAATCTGCGCTGCGCTGGGCGCAGTTTATAGGCCGATGCAACGATAGAGCCCTATGAGGCTAGAACAACTGAAACATATATCCCCAATATAATTGTATTCTTATCAGCATCATAATCATCGTTGTGGCTACGCTTCAATCACAAGGAGCAGACAGAAAGTAAACAGTGGAAGAATGCCGGTCCGCCCGCAATATGCAATTAAGCAGATTGAAAACAATGTTAGCTCAGCAGCTGGAGCTAGCTTGATAGCTGTGTGTGGTAGTTGAAACATAGTTTCAAGTTGACATTTATTTATGTTTGTAGTTGAAACAAAAGCAAACGGGAGCTACAGTGTGCGGCCTTTCTTTGTTTATTTCACTGCAGTTTCTATTAGGTCCAGCACCTGCCTTTCAAACTGGTTGGGATGTGCGTATCTTTTTTCACTGTTATGTAGTTGAAACAAAAACATAAATACTGTAGACTACATACAGTACAACACAAAAGGCTGTTATTTACCCTTTGTCGCCACCTGGTGAGTAAATATATTATGTAACTAAAACCATTAAAATAGACAACCGGTCCGCAACTTTTTTTTTCCATGCATCTACCAAAATCTGGCACAAAAAAGGTTGGGAACCCCTGCTCTAAAGGACTATATGTATTTTTTCACCCCGAATCCAACGCCGCCACCCGTGACTGTGAGTCTCTTCGAGTTAGGGACGGTCTCATTTTGAAGTTGGGGGGTAGGCCAGGCTTGGTGAGGCGTACCTGTCTGGTAGTAGGACTCGGCCACAGATGGCTGAGTCTGAGCAGCAGCCGCCGCTGTAGCAGTGGACTGTTGGTAGTACTGCTTACTGTCATACGCTACAGCCGGGGCGGTGGAGCGCACGTAGGAGTAGGTGTCCTGCAAAGAGCATACACACAACAAAACACAAGTTACACTACAATAATAATCATGCAATAGTCTTTTGACAAGCTTAATGAAAATGGTCTCAATAAATCAAAACGCAGGGCTCCAAACTGCAACCAAAATGGTCGCATATGGAACCTTTTTTCTTGAGGGTGCAAGTGAAAATGTCATGGGATCGCATCAGTGCGAGGACCAGAAAATCATGTGTTGTTTTTTTGCCCTCTCCGCTCCTCAGGCACGGGTAGCCTACATTAGTGTGATAACTCTCCGCTCCTCAGGCACGGGTAGCCTACATTAGTGTGATAATCATTGTAGTTGATAGTAAAACCTTACATTTTCTTCACCTGCTCATTCGGTCTCTCTCTCTCCCCGCCTGCACGCTCCTCGTGCACCCACCCACCCACACACACACAGATTGATGAAACGCGCAAATTCAACAATTTTGTTTTTACCGTGTTAAAGATGATGCAGGCATCAAGCGACTATAGCTGATTAGTTTAGCTACTCCACAACATGAGGCAGATCACTCAGAGAGAGGACGACGCTGCAGTGGAGAGGAACCAAGTTAGGTATGGCGGAAAAAAAAGAAAGAAATCCTGACCGACAATCGACGCTCAATTACCAAAATAACAGACACAATTAAAATTAGGGGTCGACCGATATGGGTTTTTCAGGGCCGATATCGATTATCGGTAATGAAAGACACCGATAACCGATATTTTGGAACCGATATATGTTTGCAGTAAAAATTTAAATCTTGGTGTCAAAATTTAGAATAACACGACCCGTTGTTGAAATTCATTTTCTTCAGTTCATCCAACTACAATATTATTTGAAAATATTCACTCTATTAACACGTTCAGTGCCAGCGACGCCATATGGCGTCATTAGAAATTTACCGTACAGTGCCAGCGACGCCAAATGGCGTCATAACTCCAAATTGTTTTTTTGACGGGGGGGTGTCGATCTAAGCTTCTTACGTCGCCTCTAACAATATTGTAGCTATTGGAGGTCGATAACCTATTTTACAAACCCATTAGGTGGCGACAGCACTCTCCTGATCAGAGAAAAAGGAGCCAAACACACAGAAATAGTCACTGGTGAAAATGAGGAAATCGCATTGCATCCGTCCGTATGCATCGACGTGCCTCCATAAACGAGCACAACGCCAGCTGTGCCCCCAGCAGCAGCATCCGCTGTCACAACTGAGCACTTCCATGTACGCTGCAACAGCACATTCACATAATCAGCATTATTATTCCGAACTGGAAGCATGCCAGCCCGTGACAAACACACGCGGAACCAAAAAGCTGAATGTCGCGCACCATTCACTGTGTGTGCGCAGCAAACTCAGCAGAGACTGAGAGCCACCAGACACATAAGACACACCCAGGAGGCGTGTGCAGTTGAGGGGGGGGGGGGGGGGGGGGGAGCACGGAGAGCAGCAGAGCAGCATACACTTCACCCAGACAGACCCAGACTAGGGATGCAGCGGTTTCCGGTTTGAAGGTATACCGCGGTTTGAAAAAGCCACGGTATCAAAACCACTAAATTTTGCCGTCATACCTTCTCCACGGTATCAGCTGTTTCCCTGAGAGAAAGTGCCCAGGTCCCTTGCAGAGACAGAGTGCAGTTACGCGGCCCCTCCCCCCTGCTGCATGTGTGTGTAGAGCAATCAGTAGCTGGCAGACCGCAGCTATCATCATCAAGGAGTCATCATTGTTGTGAGTGGCCGCGTGACAATGGCTGCCAGAGAGGTGAAGAACCCCCCGAACTTTTTCCCCAGTCAAAAAAGGACAAAATCGGTAGTGTGGGACTATTTTGGTTATCAGAAAAACGGATGGCCAGGGCTTACAGGAGGAAGGACAGCCAACATGCAAGACATGCAGGCGAAGAGTGGCTGCACTAGGAGGCAATAGCCTACCTCAAACATGATAGCCCATCAACACCAGCCGTCCTCATTTGCAAAATTCAAGGTACTTAACGTTGTCTTGCTTCATCATACATCACATCGGACATAACGCTAAACCATTTCCACCGGCAGGTTTGAGGAGTAGCTAACATTAACGTAAGATAAACACTCATGACTCATCATAGGCTATCGTTAACATGGCTAATTAGCATCAGCTGACTAACGTTAACGTAACGTTACTTCTTGACTGAGTGATCACGTCTTGTGTAGGCCAGGCTGGCCAGCGCCTCGTTATCAAAAACATATTGAACTGAAGAGAAGTAACGTTCAATAATGTAGAAACTAAGACTCCTCCAACCTGCCAGTGAATTGAGGCACAAACAGTGTGTGTGTGTGTGTGAGAGAGGGGGAAAAGACAAGCGCTCAGCACAGGGGCAGAGGCTAATGTGTGAGAGGGGTGTGTGTGAGTGGGGGTGTGCGCCATCAACGTGAAACAATCATTTGTGTCCAGTGCAGTCAGTGTCCATCCGATTTTTACAAAAGATAAGCATCTATTTGATATTATGTGTTTTAGTTTTACATAAAATTAGATTAAATAAATCGTCATTTATGATAAGTAAGAATGGTACTGTTATATATCCAAGCACACACACATTCGCAACAGTTAACTGTCATTACAGATGTAGGTTACATTAACATGTATTTTTTCTTTTTTTAGGCTAGCAGTAGTACTGGCACCAGCGGAGGGGTATCCACATCAACAGCTGCAGAGACCAGCCAACAATTCAACATGCATTTGCCTATGCACCCAAATCCAAACATGCCAAATAATTAAATTATGCTGTGGCATACTTCATTGCCAAATATATTTTTGTCATCATGGTCCCCATTCAACTATCATTTTGTTCATGGTAAAAAAAAAAATGTTTTTTTTGTGCCATATTTGACAAGAATACATAAAGGTCCGCGATACCGTGATACCGTGAAACCGTGGTTATTTTCTCCAAGGTTATCATACCGTCAAAAAATCATACCGCTGCATCTCTAACCCAGACATCAGAAAATTAGCTTCAGAGTCAGAGATGTGCTTGAAATGTTTAATTTCACAAAAGGCTCATTATCTCAGCTCGTAGAAAAAAAGGTATGTTTTTCGTTCAATCAAGCTATCTTCTCCGGCTCATAACTAAAGAACGGAAAATGGGATCAATAAACTTTTTTTTGCAGGTGATAGAAGAGAGTCTCATCGTTATTTGTGCGTGTTCAGTGTTTACATAGTAATTATTAAAAAAATTATATGACTGTTTTAAAATGCATTGCGGCCTATGCGGCACAGCAAGCAACCTTTTGCCCAAGGGCCGTGGCACTGAAAGTGTTAATATTGATATGAATCAAAGTGTGTGTGTGTGTGTGTGTGTGTGTGTGTGTGTGTGTGTGTGTGTGTGTGTGTGTGTGTGTGTGTGTGTGTGTTTGTTCAATCTAGTGGAGACTTGGGCACATTATCAAGATAAAGCTGTGTACTTTAAACAAACTAACAGCTCACCACAGAAACAAAATAATAAAGAGGGTTTCCCTCAGCTTACACTACTTGACACTAACCTCGCACCAGGCTCTCTCAAAGGAGAACACAAACAGGTTCAAATAAGTCTTTTGTGCAGCAAACAAATAAATGAGGACCCTAGATAGCATGCCTAAAATATTATTGGCAAATGGCTGTGCGATATTTTAGTATGGACTAAAAACAAGTATTTCTTCAAAACCTGTTTGAACACCATTTGTTTTATAGAGGCCATCCATTAAAAAAGTTATTAATAGTCATTAAAAAATATGTTTTGAAAAGGAAGCTTTATGCATCATTCAACTGGTTGATGACAACTGAAGCATCTGTACAACAGAGGGGCAATTTTGAACCGATTCAAGAATCAAAAGGGTTTGAGATCAAACACATTCTTTGAATATGTCCTCTGCCAGGACCAATACAAAATAGCCCATATGTGCCACAGCGTTCCATCATTCTCTAGTGGAAAACAGATGAAGGCTTGTAAGTCTCTGCCCGCCCTCTTACAGCACATTTCTGTTCAACTGTTGTCACAACAACACAGGTTAGTGGGGGGGGGGGGGGTTTCTGGGGGCCCTTTCCCCAAGACATTTTGAGTGTCAGACACTTAATTTCCTGCATTCTGGTGAATTTGTATGCACACATTTTTGCTTTTTTATGCAATATCAAAGTCCTCTGCTACACTCAACATGAATGTAAAGGAAATAAAGAGTCAATAACAGTAAGAGCAAAGCACAGTTGCATCAATTATCTTAAAGGGGAACTAACCCACCTGATCTCTGGCAAAACGGCATTCTGCCTCATTTGAAAAACAAACAAGGAAAGAGGAAGAAGAGCGTCTCCTCTTGTCTCACTATACTCTTTGGCTGTATTCAGACCCGAATTGTAAACCGGAAACCGGAGTACATTATAAATAGTCACGTTATAAACAACTAACCAACGCTGGTGGTCCGTATCATCGACATAAATAAAATGGACAGAGCGTCCCCATCTCCTCCCTGTATGGTCTATTGAAGCCAAAATCCTGCCAGATCAGTGAACCAGAGTCTGCGCAGTAGCTCCGTTGATTTAGAACCTCTGTGAGGTCGCCGCCCCTCTGAACTTTCTTATGTAGAGCTGCTGTTTCTAGAATGCGCACAGTGCGTTGTGTATTTATATACAGTCTAGCTCTGTAAATATGGCACTTTTAAGTTGTAATATTTTTTTGTCCCGCCAAAAGTAACCAGGAAGATTCCCACTATGAGATCAGTTTATCAAAATGACGCCTGTATGAAAATCAGATTTTGGTTGTCGGAGATTGAGACCTCCGGGCTGCTGCCGAGTGCTCTCTGCAGCAGCCCGGACTGGAAGTAGAGGCAGGGATGCTCCTCTCAGCCTCTCACTGGGAGAATTATCCAATGCACTGCTGTGTTGATTAAGATAGCCTAATGTTTCCGTGGCATTTTGATTAACTTTATGATTTACCGTAATTCCTTTTGGAGCAAATGTTGGTTTTACAAATCTAACCTTGACGCTTGATGCTACGTTGTTTACTGGTATAGTGTGAGTAGGGCAGCCTGTAACGTTCCATTTAATATAGCTCAGTGGTAACGTTAGCCCAGCTGCCTGGTCTCGTCTCTGTTAACTATATCCTTACAACAGCTAAGAAAGGAGCTTGTGAAGAACGAACATCCCCACAGTCAAAGCACTTCCCTGAGATATCTATATAAAAACGTTTATTGCTTTACGTAACGATGTACCAAATTATCCATTCATTAACATTGCCTGAAATCTGCCACCCATGTGTATACAACAACATTGGAGGGAAGGGAAGAAAATCTGTGTACTAGAGATGTTAGATCATCCCCATTTTTTCATATCATCCAATCGTGGTCATCAGAGATTGGCGAAAGACGATCAAATCGCCATAATCTATTAATTGGCTGTAATTTTATTATTATTATTTTTGATAAAGAGACCTATTCCTATTTAATGGCATTAATAATTTGGAGGGGCGGGGAAACAATCGATCACAATATATTATTGAATTGCTTGAGAAGAACAAACGTAGATTATACAATTATAAGAGAAAAGATCAAAGAGAGACCGACCATGTGCCCTGAAGCCCCCTCCCTCTTGCTGAAACTCTGCATGACTTTTTTTCTGCCGTCTCCTTTTTCATGTTCATTTTGGATCATTGAACACCGGCCGTAAGGTGTAAAGGTAAGGTGTACTGTTTTCTGTAAGGTGATGTACAGTGTTTTCTGTAAGGTGATATACAGTGTTTTCCGCTAGGTCAGAGGCTGGGCCCGACGGGGATCTCCGCGGGGGCGCAACTCCCCCCGGCCGAAGGAGATTTTGTACATTTTAAAGTAAAATGAACTTCTTTCCACTCTGTCTGACCTAGGCATTTCAGGTTCTGCACTCTCCTGGTTTGCTTCCTACCTCTCGAACCGCTCATACCAGGTCTCATGGAGAGGGTCCCTCTCCAGATCCTGTCCTCTTACCACCGGTGTCCCCCAGGGCTCAGTCCTGGGCCCCTTACTTTTCCTTCTCTATATCAGATCTCTTGCCTATGTGATCTCTTCTCATGGCTTTTCTTATCACTGCTATGCTGACGACACCCAGCTTTTCCTTTCCCCCCTCAGACACTCAAATCGAGGCTCGCATCTCTGCATGCCTCAAAGACATTGGCGACTGGATGTCTGCCCACCACCTCAAGCTCAACCTTGGTAAGACAGAGCTACTCTTCCTCCCAGGAAAAGACTGCCCTCTCGCAGATCTCTCCATCTCCATTGACAACACCACTGTACTTCCCTCCCAAACAGCTAAGAACCTTGGGGTGATCCTTGACAACCAGCTGTCTTGCTCAGCCAACATAGCTGCTACAGCACGCTCCTGTAGGTTCTCTCTCTACAACATCCGCAAAATCCGTCCCTTTCTCACAAGAGAAGCGACTCAACTCCTGGTCCAGTCTCTTGTCTCCTCCCGCCTGGACTACTGCAACGTGCTCCTGGCCGGCCTACCTGCCACCGACATCCGACCGCTTCAGCTCATTCAGAACGCTGCAGCCCGTCTCATATTCAACCAACCCAAATTCTCTCACGTCACTCCCCTCTTCCAGGAGCTCCACTGGCTTCCCATCTCGGCCCGCATCAAATTCAAGACACTGGTACTGGCCTACGGGGCAGTACACCAGTCAGCTCCCCTGTACCTGCAATCCATGGTCAGGTTCCAAACCTCTCAGCGCTCCCTTCGCTCCTCCACCAGTGCAGGTCGCCTCGCCCCTCCTTCGCTACGGGGGCTCAAAAGTCGCTCATCCCGATCTCGACTCTTCTCGTCCCTGGCACCTCAATGGTGGAACGAGCTTCCACCTTCGGTCAGGACGGCTGAATCACTGCCGATCTTTCGGAAAAGACTAAAGACGCACCTTTTCAGGCTCCATCTGGGCCCTTCTTGATCTAACTTCGTTCTCTCTCTTTCACCCAAAAAAAAAAAAAAAAAAAAAAAATAACCTTAACTTGTACCACTAACCTAAACTTGTACCACTGTTCCTTCAGAAGTTGTAGTTATCACAGACTGTGCTCCATAGTAGATTGCTCTATTGCTGACAAAAATGTGTTATTGTAAGTCGCTTTGGATAAAAGCGTCTGCCAAATGACGTAATGTAATGTAATGTAATGTAAAATGCAGCTATCATGCTTGTTCCAGGAAGAAAACATTACGTGTTCAGAATCACATGAGAAATGGCAACAAGTCAGTGGAGGTCCCTGGTTGTGTTCTAAAATTTTCTCCATCCTCACACTCTAAAAACCCCAAAAGATTTTTTTTTTTTTTTTTTCTAATCTAACATTTATTTCGGGGATGAAGTAACTGCCAGTCTGTCTAGCTACAGTGGGTTCGGAAAGTATTCAGACCCCCTTAAATTTTTCACTCTTTGTCATATTGCAGCCATTTGCTAAAAGCAATTACCGGTAATTTCATTTTTTTCCTCGTTCATGCACACACAGCACCCAATATTGTCAGAAAAACACAGACTTGTAGACATTTTTGCAGATTTATTACAAAAAAACACTGAAATATCAGTGTTTATATTTTTCTGTTTATACCCCTAACTGATAGTTAGGGGTGCTCAGATCCGGCTAAGCCACGATTCGATCCCAATTCCTGGGGTCACGATCCGATTCCAGAATCGATTCTCAATTATATAGTTTTATATTGCAATAACACACAAAGGCAAATCTAAGACAAAAAGGTAAAATTTATTAAAGCTGAACTTCAAATTCAACTTCTGAAGCATTACAGTCAGGGCCTAAAATTCATTTTGCAAACTAGGTGGGAATTCTCCCTTATGTTCTTCAGATAGGGGGGATTTATAGACTTTGGGAGGGATTTTGGGGGGGAGACACTAACCCGAGTATAACTACGCATCTTCTGTCCAAGAGGTGGTGGCACCGTGGCAGTACACAAATTCCAAGTAAAAGTCCAATAGTTAAAAAAAGAAAACTACTACTGACTGCCCCAGAGAGAATCCAAACTGCTCACACTGGCATTATTAGTGCCATGCTTTACCCACAGAACCACACAGGAGAGCCAGGAGAGGTGAAGGAAGATAAAGGAGTTCTCTCATCTCTAATGTGTGATTTTACATTTCCTTTTTAATTCTTCTGTGCTTAATTATAATTGTTTTGCCTTATTATACATTTGGTCTTTGTGTGCTTATTCTAGTGTACAAGCACTTTGTAACCTTGTTAAGAAAGGTGCTATACAAAGTTTATTTTATATTATCATAATGATGATGTGGTGGACATATCCCACAGTGTAACATGGTAAGGCAGGCTGATGACAGTGGGCAGACACTGACAGTCTTCTGAATAAACACCTGCATCAGGTTAGACAAAAGTGCCCTGCATGCATCCAGTGAAAATCACTGACCAAAGACTACTAACATTAATAGACACACTGGATGTTGTTAGCTGCTATTAGTCTGATAAAGAAGCACAGATAGTTGAAACCATAGCCGCATATTCAGTTAGCTGCTAATTTATAAATGGTCTACCAGACAGCATGCATAATAGGGGTGTCACGATACACTCAGTTCACGATACGATACACGATATTGGGTTCACGATAACGATACGATATTTTAACAATATTTTTTGGCGATCGATTTGTAAGTTGAGGGGGCATCCTCCATGCTAATTTGAGTAATTTCACCATTTTCATCCTCCGTGTCTGTAACGTCCCTCGTCTGTTCAAACAAAGGAATGAAAAGGAGAGCGAGCATGCAATCAGCTGCAGATCACTGCCACCATGTTCAGCTTCTTTTTCTCACGATATGAGATTTCATCTCAACGATACAAATTGTCACGTTTTGATATCGCGATATATTGTGGGACGATATATTGTGACATCCCTAATGCATAACGATAGCCAGATAGTCAAAGGATTTTTGAAGATTGCAAGCGGCTAGCCGCTTTCATGACTGTTGTCATATATATACCCTGTAACGTTGGCATTAATGCTAACATCGCTACCGCTAGCCATCGACAGTAAAATGCTAACTACTAGCGATCTCATTCATGCCAGCCAGCTAATGCTAGCTAGCTAGCACTATTGTCTGCTGCAACTGTAGCTTTGTCTCCCATGTACAAAACCATCATCGGACACATTTTAATTCCATCTGTTTATGTGACTCTTCATAGCAGCCAGCTAGGTTGGCTTGTGGCTCTGAGCCCGTCTGCGCTGAGAGCCCTTCCGCTCTTCCTATGACGAGTAGATCACGTGCTTTTTTCAACAGACACCATTGGTTCCGCGGCACAGTGCTGCCTTCACGTGCAACTCAAAAAGACAACCACAGCATTATAAAGTAGACATTGAAGAATCAATTCTTGGGAGTTTGGAATTTATCCAGGAATCGTGGCATTAAGAATCGCGATCGTTTCAATAATCGATTTTTTTTGGAGCACCCCTACCGATAGTTCTGTAGGTGACAGGTGGAGAGTTGTACCTGATAGTTCTGGGAGGTGACAGGTGGAGAGTTGTACCTGATAGTTCTGGGAGGTGACAGGTGGAGAGTTGTACCTGATAGTTCTGGGAGGTGACAGGTGGAGGTGGTGGAGGGACTTCAGGCTGGCGTTGGGCGTAGCTGTAGTCTGTAGCAGCGTGGGCTGGCTGGTATCCTCCATAAGCTGCAGCAGAAGCAGCGGCTGCCACAGCTACAGGGGCCGGCCTGGCCATCACCGTGGCCGCAGTGGGGGCGTAGGCGGCCGCCATTGTGTGAGTGGCCACGGGGGCTTGGTGCACGGTGTAGCTGGCCACCGTGGTGGGGTGGGTGTAGGCTACCCCGGCAGTCGGCTGCTGACTGATAGGGCAGGACAAAAGAGAAGGGCCAAAGGTCAGTAAGGTTATGTTAAGCACCAGGTGTGAACAAAGGCTTATAGGTTACGCCCACTGATGCCAAACTCAATCCAAAAACCTGTCCCGTTTTACTGTTGTCCTGCTTGTCACTAAGTGCACCCGACTGCTATAACATGACTTTAGACCTCTTATGAATCAGTGGGGTATTTTCTAATATCCGGGGTAAAAACCGAAGCTACCGAAGTACGTGTCTTGTTTATTTACAAAATTCACATCCGCGCTCATTGTTTTGAATGGCGAGTGACCCCTAGTTCCGGGTCCCGTGCTGCCCCCTTGCTCGCGTGATGTCAGAGTGACCTTACTGATCCCTCATATTGGATCTCTCTATTCTCCAGAAAACATCTGATTTGGTTATTTTAATGAGTGAATGCATTAGGACAGAAGAGAGAACCAGTATTGTTCTTGAAAAGAAAAAATGTGGCATTTACTTACAATAAAAACATCTGACTTCTACATTGACTTGCGAAAGTCTATTAAACATTTACATTAACGAAATGTTAAATTACATGCACTTGATTACACTTAATGTAATAATACAATAACCATGTAGGCTTATTAAATCACACAATATATGGGCAGTACAATATTGTTCACACCTTCTCTATGTAGAAAATGTGAGTGGACTGGTAGTTGAATACCTTGTCTGCACTTGGAATAGAGGTTAGGGTCGGTGTTAGCAGCACTATGCAGCACAGTTGCTAACACCGACCCCTCCCCCAGTCTGAAACAATGGCAGCAGTGGAAGCAGAACGACAGTAAATACAGTAGCACCTAGCTAGGGCACATTACATACACGCTCTCTAGCTGTGAAAGACGATGTGGAGCAGAGTGTGGTGGAGGAGCACAGCCTCTTACCTGTACTGGGCAGCAGCGCCGTGGGTAAATCCAAAGTAGTTGCCGGTAGCCATTTTGGCATCTTCACCAAGCCGGCTGGGCACTGCGGAGAACACAGCCACAGCGAGATGTTAGCAGCAGGCTAAATGCTAAGCTAGCTGTTAGCAGCAGGCTAAAAGGAGTCGCTCCAAGGACAAGTCATTAACATCAACGTATCATCGTTAACCTTAACGACACGCCATCGTAACTCCGCCATCTAGACTCCGTTAGCTTTGAACAATACTCACCATAGGTGAAGGAGACCACTGGGCATATGGGAATCATTGGGTTCCTATTCTCTGACGACGTCTGACCAGTAAACCAACCTATTTATATGACATGTCCTACCCGGAAATGCCGTCCTTGCGCCTGCGCCGAGGATGCATGGATATTGTAGTTATCTAAACTATAGACGGTACGACAAATAAACGTTTTAGGCCTACACACAAACATGTGTTCGAGCATGCATAATCAAACGGTTTCGCTTTAGCTTTTTGAAGAACCTCGTGCTGCTAGAAATAGAACATACAATCAGCAGATGACTCCCAGACTGCATTGCTGCTGTGAGTCACCTACAGCCTTCTTCTTCTTCTTCTTCTTCTTCTTCTAGTGTTTTACTCTGACCTACAGTCACCGTATCGTTTATTTAGTTAGTGTCGTTGTACAGTCTGTGGTTGGTTATTATGGGCTGTATCTGCACTGAGCTGAGCTGAGGCCGATCCAAGATGAGCGGATTTCGGAACATGCTGCCGGGCTGCTTCGCCATGGTGTGTGTGCTGGGAGTAGGCTATGGGCTGTGGGCCATGATCTGTCCAGGTGAAGACAGGAGGCGACAGCTCATCAAGGTAACATTGACCGATAAAACGGAAACATTTTGCATAAACTGGCTAAAGACAGGTAACAGCAGAGAGCGGCTGGTGACGCTAAATAATAATACATAAATAAATAAATAAATAAATAAATACATAAATAATGGGAAGACAAGAGGGGTGTACCACGAAGCAAGATGAGTGGCTTAGCGAGGTAACTTCAGGTACCACGACCTAGTTAACTTCTTACCGAGATAGATCACCATAGCAACTTATGCTCTACGACTAACCTGCTTTGTAGCAGGTTAAGTTCAGAGGATAAAAAAAATACATTGCATTCAAATGAAAAAGAAAAAAAAGGCTCCTGTTGAATTAATCAAGGACTGAAGCCTTGCACTTATTGCAGGCTACATTTAAATTAAGCCCTACTTACCACTTTGGAATATGTTTTATTATTTTTGTGCTCTCAAGTAGATACGTTGTTTGACCCCGCCGATCGATTGCAGCTGAATGGTGAGTGGAGAAATATCACTAAACCGGCAAAAAGGTTACATAAACGTCTCCAAAGCGCACAGGGCCGTGTGCGCAACGGAGCTAAGGCTGACGTTGGGTTGGAAATGGTCATACAGTACATGCTAGAATAGCCTACTACATCTAAGCAATTTAATATGGGATCGCCTGCACACAGATGATTCATATCTAGGCGACTCCTGCATTTTGCAGCTGCAACTGTGTTGCTTTTGGCCTGTATGATGTGATTGAACTTCATATTTCCAGCATAGTCATTGTATGAAATATGGAGATATGCGACTCTGCTGCCAATAGCCTATGTGACCACAAAATAGGCTATTTTTTATAAATGAAATCTATGCCCGCACGTACCGTGTCGATTCAGTTCAGCAGCCTTTTATTTTATTTTATTATCATTTTTTTTTTATTGATAGCCTATAGGAATTATTCCATCAGTACGACCAAACACATCATGAGATCATTATTATTCATTGAGCCTAAATGGTCTAAATATACATACGGATTTTGGACTGAGATAGATTACACATTGCTTCCACTCGCAAAAAAGACATGCCGGTTTTATTGAGTTTATTGAGAGGGTGAATTGAGCTGCTGTAGGATACGCGGAGGCAGAAACCGCTTTTCAAAGAAATTACTGATGTGAACAAAAGTGGTAACTTTAGACAGTCATTCGGGAACAGACTAATAATATCCAATGCGGATTTTGATTCTGACATACTAAAGCTTCACGATTTGCGTTTTGAATGAATGAGGAAATAGGCGTGTCTGGCGCTGTAGAAGCTGGAGCAGTCCATATTGCATTGTGATTGGCTAGTTGTTAAAACCACGCCTCTTTTGCGGGCACAAGCTCCTGTGTATGGGCATTTTCATGTGCACGCGCTCTCAACTTGATTATAAAAACCTGGTTCCACTTAACGAGTGGCGAACTACATTCGTAGTATGAGTTAACTAGAATCGAGCTTCTTGGCAATTATCTGGTTTAGCCAAACCAGATCAAGGGACAGATCCTGGATCTTCTTATACAACATTCGTGGTACAGAGCCCTCAGGACTGGCGGAAAACCACCGCCATACGATCCAAGCCAATGTTGCCAGATCTCGGGAGAGAAACAAGCACTCTTGGGGCCTGTACCACGAAGCAAGACTAGTGGCTTAGGGAGGTAACTTCAGGTTTAACCCTGGGTTTGCCGTGCTATGACGCTAGTAGGGCTGCCCTCGACCAAAGATTATCCTGGTCGACCAGAAATCGACCACAGCTCCGACCAATCGATTGGGCGAAACGGGGTCTAAAAAAATGGAATCACCAGATGCCCACGATACGATACTAAAACGATACTTGAGTCACGATACGATAGTATTGCGATATCTCCGATATTGCGATATATTGACTATTGCGATATATTGAATATTGCGATATTTCGATATATTGCGATTTCTTACTTTTTCAACTGCAAATGATGTCCCCAAAGGAAAACTTTGTCAACATCTGGTTTATATAAGAACAATTTTCCAGTCTGTACATCTGACTTCAACCATTTTATTGCAGCAACATTGTCAAGTAGACAGACCAACAACTTTCATAAAGTCATGTCATAGTTGCATGCACCTGACAAACTGAACTGTTTGTTACAGTCTACTTACAGTCCACCTTAACTGGATGTGTGTGTGGACTACTGTACTTAGGTAGTTTTTGAACAATGCAACTTCACTTCACTTGCACAAAACATCTTGTGCAGCCCATTCAGTAACTGGGGAATTTGTAAATGACTGTTATGACAAAACTGTTACTGTTAAAACAAAATGAAAAGATGCTACCGTTTGTTTACTGCTGGCCTTGTAACGAAAGTTTATAGTAGCCCGGTGGCCTGGCATGGCCTGCAAAAAAAGTTTTTTTTTTTTTTTTACAAAATTATTAACAACAGCGATTGCTCGACCAACGTGAATCTCGTCGACCAAGAGCAAGTCGACCAAACAATCGACCAATCGACCTGGAGGGGGCAGCCCTAGACGCTAGTTCACTTCTTAGCAAGATATATCTCCATGGTAACTTATGCTGCATGGCTAACCTGCTCCTGAGCAGGTTAAGTTCAGAGGATGAGATCAAAACCCATGAAAGACCAATCAGCTCTCTGGAAACAGCGAGTCACCATTCATATAGAATCAGATCCCCATATGAACAAGTAGATTGCATTCAAATGATAATCACAAAAGAAAAAAAGTCAAGATCTTAAAAGGTAATGTTGAATGGATGAATGAATGTTTAATGGATGTTGGAATGTCCAAGCCCCCCCCCCCCCCCCCCCCCCCCCACACACACACACACACACTTTTTAGCGCTGGTCAACACGCCACTTATTCGTCGTCAGTCAGTCATAGGAACGGAAAGGATGCTTTTCACTCTCGGGGATGCTCAATGAGTTTCACTCTCGTTTCCCGAAGGGGTGGTGTGTTTCAATATGCCTGACCCCGCCCGCTTGGGATGCAGCGTCAATTACAACAAGCGCACCTACATACATACACACACACGGACCTGTAGAATCGGCTCACTGCAAAACACCAAGGACTGAAAGAAAACCACTATTAATGAGCCAGACATTACAAACAAATGTCAACTTCTGAGTTTAATGTCGATACAAAGAACTTTGGATGCTCGGGCGGTGTGGAATTCGTTTGTGGCAACATTTCAGAAAAAACATTGCATCACTCTCACTGCGGCTGTCTGCACTGAGCTCAGCCAACACTGGGAAGGATTCTTGATGAATTAGTGGACGTTACTCTGCTATGTTTGGTCGTGTTTTGCCTTAATTGCCTGCAGGGAAATGGATACTATGCTACAGTCTAATGCCTCACCCTGATGTCAGCTGCCAGTAGTAACGTTACGCATATTTACGACTGTTACATTATCCACACAAGACGAGTTTCCAGAGACTGTGTGATCAGCTTCTTGGTGTTAATCGGTTATCTATATTAGCGTTTACCATCAACATAACTTTCAACAGGCAGCCTCACAGCAGCTAACACAACAAGCTGATGCTGTGCTGGGGTCTCATCTATACTGTACCTTGTGTAGAATCCCTACTAATGATTCCTACCTGCATGAAATTCCCACTTACAGCAGCGCAGTGATTACACACGGGGATCTGCCCCATATCCCGTCCCCTGCATGCTCAAATCTAATCAGTCAATACAAAGCACCACATTACGTTACAGCCACATATAAACGAGCCAATGATTATCACTTCAAAAGTAAATGTAGAGTGGCAACATGTTGCTGGCTGCGGTGAATGCAGTGAGCGCGACAGAGGACAAAAGAAAAAAAGTTGTCTGATTTGATGGGGGGCGAAAAGGGCCATTTGGTGTGACATTGCACCTGAAACATGTACAGCTATTCATCACTGGATTCACTTCCCAGTCAGCAGCACCGAGGCGTGCCTCCATCTCATCCCCATCATCCCCTCCTCTCGCCCCTGTGCCAAATGCACACAGACGCATAGGCAACCTGCTTGTTTTAATTTAAGTTTTTTTGTTTGTTTTACAAAACAATAATAGCTGCCCCCCTCTATTCATCTCATTCATGCTATAAAGCCCTAAAAAATGGTATTGGTGATCAGAAATGCATGCAACATATTGGGTACCTGTGTGATCATCATTGGAGGGGGAGACTCACTCACTCTCTCACACACACACACACACACACTATTAGACGCTACTTGAATATTGGTGGGATGTATCCTTTATCTCACCCTGTTGTATCTTTGCTCTCGTCATAACACTATACAAGAAGTAACACAAATGACATGGAATAATAACAATTGCCACAATTTTACATCACTTCATCCGTGGCTGTACCCCATCTAGCCACAACCCAGGGATGACTGCGCCCGCGGTTGCCACACCACATGTGGTCTGGGGCCGAATTGGCCCTTGTTCCTTAACTGACTGACCCAAGGAACTACATCACTGGTGGGAGACAACATTTTACGATTGGCTTGTTTTTCAACTCAGGAGCACCAGTGTTCCCTGGCAAAAGCTTACCATAGAACCCTGCATTAATAAAGAGGCGTGTTACAAGATGACGACAGATGCGCCTCCTTTTTGAACAATGTTAATTTCACCTATGTACAGGAAATTGACTATATACAGGCGTATGTTATACATATATGGGCACTGCCAAGTGCATGACACATTGAATAAAAATCAATCAATCAAATTAATCATATATATAATTCCACATACAGTACAGCCACAGGACCATTCCGCAACTGAAATATACCTCATGTTTCATTTATGTTGCACTTTATGGAAATAAGCGCCACTATTCAACACATGAAAGCAATAGGTGTTCTGTGCTTGGTTCAACAGTGATTCATTAAGTGTATTTGCTTGCGTTTGTATTTCCCATCAGAATCTACCTGAAGCTAACCCAATGAGAATGGAGGAGATGAGGAAGCGGAATGCACTTGTGATGCAGGCGCTGAAGGAGGCAGCTGAAACCAATGACAACATCACAAGACCCTCCAAATAAAGAGACATGCAGAACTGTGCGGGGCCTTATTATTAGCATAATGTCATTGTATGTGTTGAAAGCATCGTAGTCATTGAATATTAAAACTATACTAAATCTGCTACGTTTCATCCATTCCAGTATACAGTATCTGCTCTTTGGATATTACATTGCACTCATTGGGGGTGCAACCTCTTTCGAGGAAAGACATTTTATTATTATTATTATTTTTATTGATTCTTATGATAATTGGTAATTAATCTGAGAATCGACAACTGCAATTAATGGGAATATTTATTGAACTACCTAGTTGATCAATGATTTGAATCACTCCGGACTCCTGTTGATTCTTGGTGTTGTACCACAGAGGCAATGAATGTGGTGTATGTTAGCCTTGCCATGCATTAAGGTTTCAGACTCAACACTATTTGGAGTTAAACAGTTAGAGGAATGAGATTATTTTACTAATACTGTGCTTTGTTGTTATCTCCGCCAGGAGATCATGTTTTCGGTCGTTATCTCCGCCAGGCGATCATGTTTTCGCTCTTTATTATTATTATCTCCGTCAGGAGGGGGCACTGCAGCGTGCAGGAAGAGCAGGTGGTGACATAGCTTATTTGTGTAGCCTTTCCCTTTTCAGAGACTCTTCTTCTGGGGGCGTGGCACTGCTGTGCAATTGAAATGCGGCCACGCCCCCAGAAGAAGAGTCTCTGAAAAGGGAAAGATGCCGTTTCCGGCTACACAAATAAGCATCGTACTCGTAAACTGAAAGTTAACAAACACCGTTGCCAGTCCGTTATGAGGGAAGACACCCGTGGCTACGTGCGAGTACTTTTGTCTTTGTGATTCATGCATGTTTGAAGCCCGTAGAGCTTGTTTTGGGTCTGACTTCCATGGAGAAGGGCAAGCCGTGCGCAACTCTAAAGGAGAATCCATTTAGAGTTGCGAGTCGCGGGTAGTGGTGACATAGGAGTGAGTGAGAAAAGGATCAAATATTGGTGGTTAAGACTGAATAATGACATTACAATTGTTAAAGTCGAACTGAACCCGTTCGTCACGTGCATATGAGTCAGTTTCAGACTGAATACATAGTTTGTCTAAGATGACAGGTTGAGAGGCGGGTCATAGTATCATGTCAATGATTTTATTTGACAATTCTGGGTACTGGATTGGGCTTTGGCCAATCCTGGCGTGTTCCGCCTCCAAATCGAGTGGGATTCAGTGTGTTGTGGCGCTCCCCTCGGGAAGAGCCTTTTGACGGGAGGTTACTGGCTGAGTGGAGCTCAGCGAGCCGCAGGCAGCCAGCTGCCTTCGTGTTGCCGAGCGGAGAGTGCAGCACGTCGGCCTGGAATCGCCGAAGTGCGACCCCTGACAACCAAGCTCTCGGATGCGCGCGCCATTATCGCTGCTGTAAATACGATATCCCTGGAATGTGCATTTTAACGAGCCAGTTACATTTCTTTGCATTCTTAGACATTATAGTTTTTGTTTTTTCTTCATGTTTCTAACAATTGGCCAAGTTAGTAGTTAGTTTATGGGATAGGAATTCTGCCAGATGACAGGCACTATAGGTGCCATTTTCTACTTCATTTGGAAGAGAAAATTATCCTGAAATGAAGATTTGATTGACAGCTGCATGTCGTGATATGATTGGTTGAAATGGGGTAGAAATTTGATAGTACTAAGTGAGGTCAGCAAACTGTACATTACTGTTATCAATGAAATCTTGAAAAATGAACTTTTGATGTGAAAAAGTGTGAAAAACTAAAGAAATTAGATTGTGATTTTTTTGCATACATTATTAAATAGGTGCACTGCATACCCAGGTATTTGAACTAAAAGAAAAGTCATTTTTGGGTTCAGCACGACTTTAATTTAAAATTAGTTATTCCTCTAAACCTGGCTTGCGCCGGCCAAGCTAGCTCCAGCTGCTGAGCTAACGTTTTCAATCTGCTTAATTGCATATTGCGGGCGGACCAGCGTTCTTCCAGCATTTACTTTCTGTCTGCTCCTTGCGCCCGGCTAGCAGGGTAAGTCCAATGTGCCAGAAAACCACAGAAATAAACAATGATGCTGATAAGAATAAAATTATATTGGGGATATATGATTCAGTTTCAGTTGTTCTAGCCTCATAGTCTCGTAGCCTATATGGGCGACTGAAGTTTATTTATCCACCTTTTTTTAGATAACAGCACGATGTGAGAAAACTGCCTCAGAAATTAGTTTATCCACATTTTTGACCAGTGACCACTACAGCACTGCTCCACAGAAAATAAAGAGCTGCATGACGTTTATAATTGATGAACGGTAGTGTTGTGTGCCTATCTTAATACTTAATTAGATCCTGAATTTAATCATTTGATTATTATTTTTTTCCTTCTTTTTTTCACCATCCTTCTGGCTGTCACCGGCCTCTGGGTTTCTTAACACTTCCTGTAACATTGTACATGTGGCCTTTATGGTCCAATGAGAATCCAGTACATGACAGGTAGGTTCATTGAACACATGCCAAGTAATGTTAAACTTCCTTTTTTTAGGCTACATTTTCCCCTCCAGATAACATCCCATTCCGCAATCATCCTATGAGAAACATGATATGTGCACGCTTTACCACACCGGCCATATGCTAGTAGATTTCGACCTAGCCTTGTTTTTTTTTATAACCCATATGATGCGAGAATCAGCTGGCCCCCAGGTATTTTCACATTATCTAATCTGGCCCCCATTCAAAAATGTTTGGACACCCCTGGCCTACTGGAACCAGAGGCAAGGCAAGAGATGACGGTTTCTTCCTTCAACAGACAAAAAAAACGGCGCTGCAGCCATTTTGGCCTGAAAACGCTTCCTTGCGCCAATGGGACAACAGCACAGAACCATGTCAGCCAATCAGAGGCAGAGTAGGGCGAACGTTGCCAGGAAATGACGTGCTCGTGCTCCACATGTTGCTGGAACCACTTATTCTTCAGTTCTGATCAATTAATGTAAGGTCTCTCTGCTAGAACCATTGAAGACACAGCCAAGAGCTCCGCTACTAGTAAACACCATGTAAGTACTAATAATTCGATCAGCAAAAACTAAATAACGTTATTGTTTGAGAAAAGACATAACGTTACAGCTTGTGGAAAATATATATTACTGCACAGCTATTAGAGGTGTTTGGCTAACGTTAGTGTCATCCGGTGAGCCAGGTTAGCTGATTAAGTTAGCTTATCAGCTATCAAAGATAGCCACATAGCTTTTAGCTTGCTAGCTATCGTCCGTATCTAAAGTCTAACGTATGGTAACTTGTAGCAGCTACCATCGCACAGTAACAGATGTTAACAGATGTTTTCTCTGGCCTGATCCGCATGCCATCTCCATTCGCAAATTCCCGTTGCGTGGAGAGCTAAATGAAACAATGAGTTTGTAGCGTTAGCTACTACATTAGCTAACGCTACTACTACAGACTCATTCATTGTAGACAGCTTACCTCTGGTGTTGCTACAAGAAAAGTAACATGCAGAGGCTTAAAGTGGCCTACAATGATGCCATGAGGCTGCTGCTAGATATAGTGCCAGTCAGCTCGTGTCCTCTGCTGTCCCGACATGTGAAGCTCTTTTACGACATTCATGTATAATTTGATGTGTCAGAGAACAGCCTCAATATGGCTTTTCACACTACATGCTCCTTAGCTCGTAGGAGTAGGGCGGCAACGTTTAGCCCTGTGTGTTTAGATGGAAAGTCGGGCGGGGAACAGGGCCAGCTAGCCGGGGCTGAAGTCGGGTTAGCCCACTTTGGAGCGGGCCAGGATTGTGCAAGTGTGAAAGCTTTCTTAATCTTAGGCTTTCTTAGGCCATGTTTAGACGTTCAGTCTCTGCATAAAACGGTAAACTGGCGTTGCCTTCTCACATTTGATTTTGCGTTTATACACAGCGTTTGTGATAACGATTTGCGTGCAGACTGAAGCCGTCAAGTGAGCCAGAATAACATTGAAACTTCTGGTTAAAACTTTCACAATAATGGTAATTAAATAAACTAATAGCGTTATTGAAGCATGTTGCAACGTTTTTGTGTGTGTGATCCGAAATACACAGAAGACAGAACACAGACAACTAAAAGTCGTAGTGAGTGCACAGTTCTGTTTTTTTATTTACCCAGTTATAAATTAGCTTTTATTTTGAAGGTAAAACGCATCGCTTCATCTATTGTCTTTCTAACGGGCTTGATTTCGCTTTGTAGAATTAAATTTAAAATTAATTTTCCACACAATAGAGTGACACAAAAGTCACGAATGGTAATAAAGTGCTCCAGATTGGAATACAGATTAAAAACCCAGTAAAGCCCCATAAAAAATACCTGTTTTCTTTGCAGCGCAATTGGGACTTGAGGAAATGCATCTGGCCATGAGTTGTCTTCAATTAGCCTATTTAAATAGATACTCAACACTTACAACTCTGAGGTAGCAGTCAGCCGTGGGTCATGTCAGTTTTTACCATGTGCGCGAGCACACTGGTCAACTCGCCAGAAATTCAATGAGGATCAGTCGGTCATAGAACGGAAAGGACGCTTTTCACTCTCTGGGACGCTGGATGACTTTCACTCTTGTTTCTCGTTTCAATACGCCTGACCCCGCCCGCTTGGGACGCTGCCTTCATTTCGACGAGCACACACAGACACACACACACCACTGCTGTGGGAGGAGACGTTTGGGGGGACGACGTTGCAGGGCCCAGGACTCACCGCTCTCCAGTTTTTAGCCCGCTGCCATTTGCTATCAGCAGGATGTAGACTAACTGTGTGCCAGCAGCAAGCCAACTTATACCTGCAGGCAGAGCTGCATCAGCAATCAGCTCATAGGCTGCAGGTGTTTCACCCTGTCGTAAGGAGGAGCAGAGGAGATCAATTAAGCAGCAAAGGATAGGATGTAAACACATGAATGTGCCACAATAATACATACCATGTGAGTTCCTTATACTGTCCATGGCCACACGCAACACCGACCAAAAGCCATTGTTTACCCGGGGAGTCGGACGGTGCCATAAGCACCCCGGGGGGGAGGGACTCGCCAGCTGGGCGAGTTAAGTTTTAACCCTTATTTCATTCATGTTAAATGTTGCGTGCGTCATTCCCTCCCTGCCCCTGTATGTCGTGTATAAAAGGAGAGGAAGAAAGGTCTGAGGTTTTTACTGTGTGCGGCCAACTTACCTGTGGGTACTGTTAGTAGGAGTCATCTCTCTGTTCCAGTTTAATGTGTGTAACGTGGGCGTTTTAGGGGGTAGCACTTCTTAGTAGCCTATTTTAGTTGCTGTGGACTGTATTATTGCATGATTTGAGTGCTGCCATTTTTACAAAAACAACAATAGCTGCCCACCTCTATTCATCTCTCATTCATGCTATAAAGCCCTACACATAATAATAATGGTATATTGGTGATCAGAAATGCATGCAACATATTGGGTACGTGTGATCATCATTGGAGGGGGAGACTCTCTCTCACACACACACACACACACACACACACTCTCTATTAGACGCTATTTTAATATTGGTGGGATGTATCCTTTATCTCACCCTGTTGTATCTTTGCTCTTGTCATGACACTATACAAGAAGTAACACAAATTTCATGGAATAATAATTGCCACAATTTCACATCACTCCATCCGTGGCTGTACTCCATCTAGCCACAACCCAGGGATGCCTGCGTCCGCGGTTGCCACACGCCGCACATGGTCTGGGGCAGAATTTGCCCTTGTTCAGAAGAGGGTGGGGAGTTTTGACACTCTCGAATCTGCCCACTCTACATTTGGATAGGATGAACTTTTGTGGGGCGGGCACATTTCAGAGCCAATGGCAGACCTCTGTGCAGTTCCTGCTCGCGCATGCGTGGTTTCATTCACAGTAGGGGTGGGCGATATGGCAAAAATATATCATGATTTTTTCAAGCAGGATCACGATCCACGATCTTATCACGTTTCTTTTTCATCTTGGTTTTTAAGACTATTTTGCAAGTTATTGAACAGTACAAGTACATCCAAACTAATTTCAGGGTTCGTACGGTCATGAAAAACCTGGAAAAGTCCAATTTAAAATACAACTCCCAGGCCCTGGAAAAGTTTGGGGAAAGTAATGGAAATTTGTTTCATACATATTTTCATTTTTTTACGCTGAGTTTACAATAATTCATGTTTGGGGTTCCCAAACCTTTTCATCTTGGGACCAAAAAGATACATTTTGTGTCTCCCTGGGACCCAAAAAAACATACTGTAATGAGTTGCCGTGACGACCAGTTGGCGACCCACACCCAACGGGTCCGCGACCCAAATTGGGTCCCGACCCATAGTTTGGGAAACACTAAGAAATAATAACGTTCACAAGCAGGCACTTACTTGAAAACTAGTTTGGTGGTGGCCTGACACAGTTCCATAAACTCTGTGAGGGAGGCATGCAGACTAGCCGCTTGGTTAATGGAGAAATAGGCTGCATGCCTACATCATGTCATGGGCAACAGACCAAGAAGCCCTGGCCAAGCAAAATGCAGGTTGTGTTGCCACAAAACATTCAATATTTTGAACATGAGAGAGGTGGCGGCATTAACAAGCCACACGCAAATGAGGCAAACATCAAACGCACTGCTGCTCGTCAAGGTAACATTACTGCAACTCCCATCACTGGACTGGGTTTCTTACCACAGCGAAGGAACTGCTATCATATCACCCAGCAGCACGTCCCTCTCTCGTCAGCTACAGTACCAAGCAGGCAGCGTGACCGAAAAAATTAAGTCCTAAAGGAACACTCCGCCCATTTTCAACCAGCTTTGTATCATTAGAACATCAGTAGTATATCAGAAAACTGTAAACTGTTTTGAAGTCTGTCATTTAATTTGACAGTTATTGAGTGTTAAAAGTGTGGACCAGTGACATCACTGGTCCACACTAACTCAAATTAATAACTCATTAACTCAAATCAACTCTCAATAACTGTCAAACTAGATGAATGATGAATAGTTTGACAATTATTGAGAGTTGATTTGAGTTAATGAGTTATTAATTTGAGTTAGTGTGGACCAGTGATGTCACTGGTCCACACTTTAACACTCAATAACTGTCAAATTAAATGACAGACTTCAAAACCGTTTACAGTTCTCTGATATACTACTGATGTTCTAATGATACAAAGCTGGTTGAAAATGGGCGGAGTGTTCCTTTGGAGGCAACATGATGTTGGCCACTAATTATTATTATTTAACTTGTTCAAAGATGCCAGCCTGCTACGTGTGTGTGTCTGTGTTCACATCAGGGTTAGTCAAAACCAACTCCTCCTCTGTGTTGTAAAGGGGGGCGGCTTTGGAGTCGTCTTTCAGACATAGAAATGCAACTCATAGAATGGCATGTATCGCGATTCTAACGATCTGTCTGGAAAGGTAGATCGTGGAGCCATTCTAATTGTTAATGATCTACGATCGTCATATCGCCCACCCCTAATTCACAGTCAGCCGACGCTGTGGAGAAACGGCTCTTTGAGCTCGTACATATGAGTTTGATAAGAGAGAAGCTGATAGTATTGTCTGACACTGTCATCCACCCCTCCCCTCTCTTCTCCTACCAAACACCAGCGGTGTTTGAATATTTCCCAGAAAGCTTAGTGGTGGCATAACTTTTTACAAGAAAACAACCAAATCAGGCTAAAAAGTCTTAAACAGAAATATTTATTTTTAACATAACATGCAATTCTGGAATATTTGAATATTGGACAAAATGAAATGAAATGTAAACCCTGAGTGTAGCACACATACTTCGATGGGGGTATATATATAATTGAATTAAACTAAATTGTAATATATCAGAGATTAATCACTGTGCCCTTATAAGTATTTGTGCTCCTAACTTTTGAAACTTAGGAGCTTGTTAAGGTGATAATCACACCACAGACACACCCAGTTCAAAATGCTGCAATACTTACAATGCTGCAAAGGCTTCCATCAATGGGCCATAGGCTCAATCCCCATTGTGTTACCTCAGTCAGTGATAGATAGACTTAACAGACATTTATTTACATGAAAATCTTTGAGCGTATCACTTTAAGAAATTACCAATATGTAAACAAAATGATAAAGAAGGTAACGCTTAAATGTATTATTGCGGCCCGTGACAAAAGGTGTGGCGGAAGAATTTGGGTGCACCTAAATGATGTGCTGGTGCACCTAAATTAAAAAGTAAGGCGCACTGGTGCAACCAATGTAAACAAGTGAGTCTGGAGCCCTGTACACGTACAGCCCTGCCTGCTGCTGTGAATGAAATCAAGACACAATTCAATGCTCTACTGCTCTACGGACAGTTAACACAGGACTAGCGCTGTAGTAGTATGTAGTGGTTATTGAAAGTGTCTTGATTATATCACTGTTCAGTCTTAATGTTTATAAGCCAGGCTTACACAGTTTAGTAGATGATCAGTAGAGTTGGTGGCTACATAGAAGACCTTAGCATTCTCCTGAATGGACACTTGGTGGCAGTGGTGCACTATTATACAAAAGGCCTGATATTTGATCCCTCTTCCAGCAGAATGCCCAAATCAAAGGAAGAGCTGTCAACCACATCTGGAAGTGAGTCTGACAGCGAAGTGGAGACTAAGGTATGTTTAACACACCAGCTTCTGATCAACCCATCAGCTCAGTTTTTCCAGCATGCCCTTTAAATATGGAGAGGAGTCAGCCAATCAGGCTTCAGGCAGGTAAATATGGAGAGGAGTCAGCCAATCAGTCACAATATCAGCACGACTGGCACAACATAAGCAGTTAATCAATGCATAGGAATTGATCTACTGTTTGCCTGCCTGCCTCCCTGAAGGTCTGTGGACAGATTTTGTGAACGCGATAGCACCAAAACCTGCAAGATGCAGTCACGAAACTTTGCAGGTGTGTAGTTGACTAAAAATTAAGGCCGAGTTCAAAAATGGCCGTGATCCGAGCAAGGGGGGCGGCTGGTATGATCCCATCACATAAGATGCTCTCTAGTTTGTAGCCTAAAATAGCCGTGCAGTTCTCCTTTATTTACAATCTCTTCCATATCGTCTTGAGAATAAAAACAGTTGACTAGATAATGGTCCCGGATGGAAATGGTAAACTCAATCTTTTTTTAGGCTAAGAGAAAGAAGAAGTCAGCTGCACCAGAGAAACCAGCCAAGAAAGCAAAGAGTGGAGAGAGCTCCAAGCCAGGCGGCTCCTCCAAAGGCAGCAGCAACTCTGACGACAACATGTTCCAGGTGGGTCTTCCTCTCTAACCTCCACAGCACAACTCAGGGTAGGAAATTCACTTTTTTAAACCAGGGCTATTTTTGCCCATGTGAAATATATTTCGGGGGCATTTTGGATAGTTTCCAGGGCAATTCTATCAAGTTTTGGGAGATACATTAGTTTCTCCTATGTAGCATGACAGACCAATGACCCTTATCCAAGCATATTTTATTTGTAAAAGTTCATAAACAATCACAGTTAAATATCCCCATTTCCTATCTCAACAACACTGTTGACTGTCTGGCATGTTATTAATGTACTTGGCAAAAACATGAGTGAACTAGCTGGCCAGCTAGCTTGTGCTGCCTGTCACTGAGGTAAATAATGCTAGTAGGAGGAGGGGCGGGGGTTGTACGGATGCCTAGCTGGCCATTTTCAAGTCACGCTTTGCAAGAATAATGTTAAAATACAGAAAGTATTAAACTCTTTACTTTATGGGGGCATTTAAAAGACCCATCATCTCAATTCCATGGGCAATTCTAGGGGCATTTTGCCCCGAGCCCCCGTTAATTTCCTACCCTAGCACAAGGAAAAGCCTGATCCCGGCAGCCATAGCTGCTCTGAACAGCAGGCCCCGCTGATGTGTTGTCTGTCTTGCCACATTGCTATTGTCTCTGTTGATGTCATGTATGTTGCTGTCTTTGTTATGTCCTCTCTGCACACTGGCGTAAGAATTCTCTCCCTATAATGTACAGTACAGTGAAAATGAATTTCCCTTCCGGGACAAATGAAGATAAGTCTAAGTCTAAGTACAGTGGAAAGAAACACCATCGATGTAGGAATTACCCAGGGGATTGTGGGTATCGTGCATAATTTCATCAATTCCTGCAAATCTAGCATTTATAATGCAGGAAAATTCCTGCTTCGCGGAGATAAAATCGATCATAATCTCATCTTCGACGGTCTGCGTGGGGGTGTGGTTTTGGTGGTAGGGTGGAGTGAAGTTGTCCGTATTAAAAACAGTGTTGGCCCACAGACTCCGCCCAGCCAGGAAACTAAAGACTGTCTCATGAAACTACACCTCACATTAGCCGGCTGAGCATATGAAGAGAGGAGAGGAGAGGAGGGGGGGAAAAGGCAGATGGTATTTGCACCCGCGGTGTAAATAGCTCATGTGACTATGCAACCCGGGGGTAAATAACCCATGTGGCTATTTGTACCCGGGTTCAGAAAATTATTAGAATGGATTTTATATTTTAAATATAACTAAATGTTTCTAGAGCACAGGGCCTAAATTTTATTTTGCTAATAAATATGCTTCATGAAGGAATTACTCCAGGACAGCACTCCAATAAGGCTGTTTAAATTGTATTGCCTGCACAAATGTTTCGGGCCAGACACCCTTCTTCAGTGTGCTTAGTGGCAAATCATCTGAGTCAGTCACAGGTGACACTTCTCAGTAACCAGGCTGATAAAGCAGCTCACAAAATAATAATAATAATAATTGATTGGATTTAAATGAATATGAATAAATAATGACTAGGGATGCTGATGACTAGTCAGATAAATGTTTAAACACCTATTCCCTCACAATAGTCGGCACAAGAAATACCAGTCCGTTAAACAAATAATTAAATGATCATAATAATAAATAATGCGGGCGGGAGCTGTTGCGTCTTTACGCCACTAGGCACTCCTGTGGCCCTGCCCTCTAATGCCCGGATGCAAACAAAGCAGGCATGTGTTAGTGGTTAGGGTTAGGGGCAGGCATGTGTTAGGGTTAGGGTTAAAGTGAACATGGAGCATGGGTTTTCTCCTTGATACACTGTGGGCCCTATCTTGGTACAGGCCTTAGGCCCCAAAACTGGCGTTAAACGCAAAAAAAACGTGCCTTGCGCCTGCCTCGGGTAGATAGCAACATGGTTTTAGCCCCTGAAATGCGCTTTACGCCAAAGAGGCGTGGCGCAGTGCCTTAAATACCAGCCTAACGATATCTTCCGCCCTGGCGTTAATTTAGGGCTTTTCAAAACCAGGCCTATTCAGTGCGCCGGTTGATGACTGATGGAAAAAAAGTTTGCCGGTTCTATTATTGTGCGTAATTGCGCGGACTCTCCTCTGCCATCTCACTCTCTGTCCCCCCTCTCTTTCTCTCACTCCCTCGCGCATCAGACAGCAGACAGGCACAAAGCCACACATGTGAAATCTCCCAGCATGCATTGGGCTAATACATTTCGATAATAAATAGCAACCAAATGAAAGAAGAAGAGGCAGATAGAAATAATGTGTAATGTTAACACAACATGCAATTGTAGAACATTTCA
This sequence comes from Poromitra crassiceps, assembly GCF_964638095.1. NCBI lineage: Eukaryota > Metazoa > Chordata > Actinopteri > Beryciformes > Melamphaidae > Poromitra > Poromitra crassiceps. Next base: position 55,019,039 of record NC_139631.1, on the reverse strand, counting down.
ATATTGGACAAAATAAAATCTCTAAATCAAAACACAACCCAGTGTGAAACATATATCTCATCCTGGTGGTATATAATGTATATCCCTCGCAGATTTAACGTAATTTAGGAGATGAGTGACAACCGTAACACGGTTCGGTTCTACTGTGACTTCCTACTGTGATGTTGCTCCAATAAGACAACTTCACATTTTATTTTACAATAAAAACACATTTATGCAATGACTTTACATAATGTAGGCTATATTTATGTGCATCATCCTACCTGTGCAGCAGGGGAGATAAAACGATATCATTCTGGACAAACTTTCACCAATCTAATCTCATCATGACATAGGGATAGGCTATATTTTTCTAGCCAATGCGTTTAGAACATTCTTTTCACTTTGATCTTGCTATAGTGTAGCGTATTTACATGCTTGCAGTATTTAAACTGCAGTTAGATTGGTTTGAGAAGCATAATACCGTACTTTTCGGACTATAAGCCGCAGCTTTTTCCCCATTTTTCGGCCCTGCGGCTTATATAACGGTGCGGCTAATCTTTCATGAATGTTTCTAAATTAAAGTATTTATTTCTGTGTTTCCTGTAAAGCGACTTTGAGTATCTAGAAAAGCGCTATATAAGATAAATGTATTATTATTATTATTATTATGGATTTTTACAGCTAACGGCCACTAGGGGACCTCCTAAATCTATGGATTTTGGTACGAGAGACAGAACGAGAGCAAGACAGACAGACCCTGATTGGATGATGTTGCAAAAAATGTGCCTCGCGACCTGCTTGGAGCACTGAGCCACTACGCTCTCTCAGCCACTACTGTAAAACACCCTCCCTCCTCCCACCCTCCCTCGCTCCGGGGGAAAAATGGCGGCGATTGAGCCAGAAAGACAGTCTGAATGAAATTGAATGTAACGTTCCCAATTCTATGTATTACATTCTAAAAAATTAACGGCAACATTTTGGAAGGCTAAGCCACACAACTAGCTCGTTGTAATCTAACATCATGCTTCAAAAGATGGAGAACTGGCTGTGTTACGACGATGAGGGTAAGGACTCAAAACGGTCTCCGCTGATAAGACACGGAGATCTCTGTTACAGGCAGGCGCTACGCCTCCTCCTGGTTGGTAATTAAACATTAAAACACCTGCGGCTTATAGTCCAGTGCGGCTTATATATATAACAATCATTCAATTTAGCTGCTGCGGCTTATATTCAGGTGCGCCTTATAGTACGGAAAGTACGGTAATATGGAATAATAGCCTATATATGGAGACAGACAGACGAGGATGAAAGGGAGGGGGGGAGCTTTTCTGACCTGACTGGATCGCTCAGTGGAATTGGAGCTTAAAAGGGAAGCTTGTAAGGGAGGTACGGTGGTGCAGTGGTAAGCACTATCGCCTCACAGCTCGAAGGTCGTGGGTTCGATTCCCACCTGGGCCGATGTGAACACTGAAGGAATGCGTGCCCGTCCGCATGTCCTCGAGTGCCCACCGCCCGGGTGGGGTTGGCAAAATGGCCTTTCTGTGTGGAGTTTGCATGTTCTCCCCGTGCCTCCCGGGGGTCTCCTTCATATAGGAACCCCCTTCACAAAAACATGCAACATCCTGGTTGCTTATATGGTTCCTCCTCTGATCGCTAAGGGCGCCTGTTCAGAGGGAGGGGAACTGGTTGGAATAGCGTGAACCTCCCACGTGCTATGTCCTACCGGTGAAGCTTCCTCGGGCAGGTGAAAAGAAGCGGCTGACTTGACTGCCCATGTCTCGGAGGATGCATGGAATCAGTCTCGGCTCTCCCCAGATCGGCAGAGGATGGAGTAGCAACCAGGATTGAGTAATTCAAATGAGCACTAAAACGGGGGATAAAAATGGGATAAAAAAATCGGGGGGAAAAAAAGGGGGGAAGCTTGTGATTCGTTTACTGCACTTCTCCAATCACCAGATTGTGCATAATTTTACGCTTAAAAGGCGTGGTTATAATGCTTAAGGCCGCCTGTAGCGCCGACACCAAAATATCGAGTGGGCTGGTCCACGCCCACCAATCTGCGCTGCACCGGGCGCAGTTTATAGGCCGATGCAACGATAGAGCCCAGTATGAGAAGCTGGCTTCTACTTGTATTCTTTTTTCAAAGTATTGAATAAAATCAATCAGTCATCAAACTGTATATCATATATATCATATACCTGTATATCATATACCTGTATATCATATACCATACTACAGCATACAGCATACCATACTACAGCAAAGGTAGCCCACTGTATTTTGTCAACACAAAGAGCATGTAAGGTCAGTGTGACAAGGTATAAAAATTAGAATGGAATATAGCTAAAGTCTAGTTGTTTATGGCCAGGGTTCCCAAACTTTTCAGCCTGCGACCCCCAAAATAACGGTGCCAGAGGCTTGCGACCCCCCGCTTTCCCCAGAGGTGGATGAACTTGAAGCATACAACGTACAAACAACCATACAAACAAAACTTAACAATTATGGTTAAAATGTGCTCTTTTTAATAATTTTCCAATTGTATTTCACACATTTTGTAGTTCACACATTGTTTAGGCCAATTTCACACATTCTGGAAATCATCTTGCGACCCACCCAGTGGTGTCCCGCGACCCCCCAGGGGGTTCTGAGTCCCAACCCCCCAGGGGGTTCTGAGTCCCGACCCCCCAGGGGGTTCTAAGTCCCGACCTCCACTTTGGGAACCACTGGTTTATGGAGTAAAGGCATGAAATGAAAAGTTGAGCTCAATTGCCATTTGTTGTTTTGGTTGATACAGATCGGTAAGATGAGGTATGTCAGCGTGAGGGACTTCAAAGGCAAAGTTCTGGTTGACATCAGAGAGTACTGGATGAACCAAGATGGGGAGATGAAGCCAGGCAAAAAAGGTAATTAAATAAATGTCCTTGAAATGTATGCAAATTAGTACATATTAGTAGATAATGTCTCATTTGCATAATTAAACATACAATTTCAGAAAACCTATAATCCAAAATAATAATTGTCTTAATATAAGCAATCAACTGGGGAAGTTTCATGGTGATATCTATTAAGAGTACCGGTAGTTTTTTTACTCTATTAATGTGAAAACAATTCATGTCATTAAAGGATGGCTTTACCGTGGTGAATGTGAACATCTAATTAAATGTAACGCACCTATGGAGTTGGAATCCGTTGAAATTTTTTGAATTGATGGTTGCTAGCCAGAGAAATCAAAGAAAATGCACTCGGTGGGGTGGGGGTGGGAGGGGCGGGTGCGAAGGGGCAGAAATACTCCACTTCCCACAATGCACTGGGCTCGTGGCCTTCTAATAAGTCCACGCCCAGCCCGCAGGCAGGCCCTTCCACTATGAAGAAGACATCAAACTCCAGTAGGTGGCGGTAATGCACAAAAAGTTGTTTGCCAACCGCCATAAAACAATAGAAGAAGAAGAAGCAGGCAGGCCGGGGCGCTGGCTAAAACATTATTCACGCAATCTTGCTATTACTCAACTTTACTTCGTTTGTTCATCAAACGATAATGGCAAGGGTTAAATGTGTAGTTAGCGTGTGCATGGCGAAGAAGAGGAGAGAAGCAGAGCTTATTTCGCATTTTTTCCCAAAAGATTGAGTGCTACGGCTAGCCTAACGCTAGGTAGCTAGCATTAGCATAGGGCTCCATTAGCTGGGACCTGCGAGTTTGCAGTAGCCTAGTCATTTCAAAGAGGACTATCAACGTTCTTTTCTAGCCACAGAGACAACTCAGAGTTGGAAAAGACTGAGGGAAGACTGGTTGCAATAAAAATCTACAGCTCTATGTCGATAGCTACAATGTACATTTTTTTATTTTTTTATTATTATTTATATATATATATATATATACCGTATATATATATATATATATATATATATATATATATATATATATATATTTTTTTTTTTTTTTTTTTTTTTTTTTTTTATTAACAAACTCGAAAAGGGCTTGATTTGCAAGATAATCTGGTGTAACCCTTACAAATAGGCTATATTTCTGGCTAAATTCTCTGTATGTGACTACGTAGGATTTGCAGGGGTGCAAATAGTCCCCTTTAGGTGACCGTCACCTTTTTCATCCCAAAATGTGAGAATTTCTGAGTGGTTTTATGAATGCCCTTATCTTTTCACTAGCCAGCCTCCCCTCCCTACCTACATTTTCACTTTCCAGGACTTGCATATTTCATGTTCATGTCCCCAGAATTTAAATTTGTGTATGATAGTTATATATTTATATATTTTTTACATCACTTACCACAGCAAGTCAAGGATTTGAAATCATTCAAATATGTTTTAATTCAGATGTGAATTCAATCCATAAGTAACACAATGACAGAATGTGGCTATTTTGGTCATGGGTTTCATACACTTTCTGTAATAAAACATCTAAAGCAAAAATCTTATCAGATGTGGTGCTCTGGGACATAATCTTATCAAATAAGGGTCAGTGGTCTAATTTGGCACAGTTTAGGGGTCCTTGACATGAACAGTTTGAGAACCACTGTCTTAGAAAATGCAGTAGGATTTCTATGACAAACTGATCTGTGATTTCTACTGGCATAAATGAAGACATTTTATAGGTTGGAGTGAAAATCAACAGCTCTGCATCCCATGTGTTTATACTTTGTTTTTACAACAGTAAAAAGTTCACGTTTCTTTGGTTAACACAGTAGTATTGATGCAGGTGCAGAAATAATAGATGCCAGCAATAACTGCTGAAAGACCTCAATGAATCTACTGCATCTACCGTAATGTAAATATCAACCTATTCGCGAGAGCTTTTACAACCCCATACCGGCATGACTGATTAAAGTGGCAAATAACAAAAGCAACATATATTTTAAATTTTAATACAGGTTCTGACAATATATAAACACTATGCAAAATATAATAATAAGATGTAGCCTACAGAAAATGAAAAATGTATGTCTAGCAATTTCTAAGATTTCGAAAATGTTCTCTATGCCATGGATTGTTTGCTGGAAGCCACGGTATTGTTTATCAGGTGAAGGGTACATGGATCGCCTGCACAACACGCTGGCAAAACAATACGACGATGCCTCCCTCTCTCGCACTGTAGTCCCCACTGGAGGAAATGTCGATAGGCTATCAGGACATCACGACACTGTCAGCAAACAAACAAAAACAAAAACAAACAAAGAAAAAACAGTATTAGAACGGCAAGACTATTTTCAGTGTAACGTTTGACTTACATACAAATGTTCTGCTAAATATTATTATGCAAAAAACGATTGGTTATCATCATAATCTACTGCTAGCTAACAGGACTAACTTTACACAGACACCAAAACAGTATAGTAACGTATTGTTACACCTATCGTTTTATCGCTATGAAAAACATAATCACATAATTATTTAATTTATTCCCAGATGCCACTATAAGACCAAAACAGTATAGTAATGTATTACACGTTCTGCTATTACAGTACCGGTACTCACTCGATGCTGCTGGCCTTTGCTGTCTCTTCTAGTTTATTTTCCATCTCCTCACAAAAGTTTCTAAACCCCAACGATCCATGGTCCAAAACATTACACATCCCTTTCGTTCCTCGGCATATTCAGCGACTTCTTCAAGAAGAAATTGGCCTCTCGCTGTATCAGAGCGATCCATCAGAGCACATTTGTAGCAGCGGCACAATGCAGAATTTGTCCCCGCACGGGGAGCCTCGGGGCCGGGCTCTGGTTCGTCTCCGGTGCCCTGCTCAACTGCCTCTCCTTCCATACGGCGCAATTCCTCTGCACTGTATTCTGGCTCATATGGCGTTAAGTAGCCCTGAATGTCAGAGTTTATTAGCACACTTTCAAAATCGTCTTCATCCATATCAAACTCTTCAATTTAATCGGAGATATTTCCTTCAGCCATGGTTCTTTGCTCTAGCAGCTAAGGGAGCATAAGTTAGCTAGCAGGCTGTGCGGGAATAAAAGATGGCTGACTGAGTGTTTTGATTTCGGAGCTGTGGAGGGGCGTAGAGGACCCCTAGAGGCGTGCACACACACAAAAGAGTTGTAGTTTTAATCTGCAGCTCTTCCGCATGTGTGGTGGTACACCGCTCTGACGCGGTTGTGACGTAAAACGCGTCAGAGCGAGAGACATTGTAATGATACAAATCTGGTTGTAAATCAGTAAAGCCGTCCTTTAAGCGATTTACAATTTCTAACGTCTGTAGAGTTCCAATAGCTAGTTGACCAGGTTGTCCACCAAGGTTGTGATCCTAGAAAGTCATAGATATCATTTCTGGGTGCCAACCTTTTATAACATTCCATGTCTGGTTTCAAGAAAGAAAGAAAAAGAAAAGGGGGAGGGGGTGTATATGGCCTTTTTGCTATGTCATGGCCATTCTTATGGAAAGGTGAATGTTTGAAATGTTGAGTAGCTTGTTGATCAGACACACATTACACCCTCTTTTCTTAATTACTTTTAGGTATTTCCCTGAATCCTGAGCAGTGGATCCAATTGAAGGAGCAGATCTCTGACATTGACGATGCCATAAAAAGAATATAGGCATTCTTTGCAATGCTCTGTGTTGAATTCAATTTAGTTTGCCAGAAGGGTTTTGTAAAAACAAATTGAAATTCTTTTCTAACTGCCTTGTTTCATTTGTAGTTGTATAGAAGTGGTGTCTTCTGCATGTGTTCTGTAGTTTGCTCGGTGTGAAACCTGTTTTTGAACAATTGTAAAAGTGTGTGTGGATGAGTAAGCGATTGATTACAATTGGTTGGTAGGTTTAAATGCTAAGGTGAATTGTACTTTGTAATGAAAAGCTAATAAAACCCAATAAGGCTGTAGCTTAATATTGGTTGTCTAGTCTGAACTGCTTTTCTTGTCAATATTTAAATTCATATCCATGGTATGAGTGTTGTAATAAACCTTTGTAATATGTAGCACCTATTACAGTTAGGTCCATATATATTTGGACTTTGGACACAATCTTCATCATTTTGGCTCTGTACACCACCACAATGCGCTTGAAATGAAACTAATCAAATGAAACAAATTAACTGCAGACCTCCAGCTTTAATTGTGGGTATTTACATCCAAATCAGGTGAACAGTGTAGGAATTACATTACATTCTAAGGCACCAAAATTACATTTTAAGGGACCAAAATAATTGGACAAGCTAACATAATCATCCAATTCTACAATGAGTTCTGAGGCATTTGGGTGAATATGAGCAGATAATATTGCCAGAAACACTTCAGAATTCATCCTGCTGCTGTTGTCAGTAGTCATAGTCATATCAATAAATGCAAGGGAATCAGTTATATGAACAACCATACATCCCCACGCATGGACATGTACTGTATGACTGTCAGTTCCATTGACAGCCATACATGTATGGCTGTCAATGAAGATTGTGTCCAATGTCCAAATATATATGGACCTCACTATCAGTGCTGTATGTTTCTGAGGACCAAAGCCATCATTACAATGAGTTGGGGTGACCTCATCATATTCAGTTTAGTTTTCATGTTTATTAGATGAAGTGTGAAACAGGGCTGATGTGTTGAAAATAAAGGACTTTGTTCAACAGATTAACACGTTTCCTCTGGACAGCATTGCATTAGAATCAGCTGAGAGACCTGGGGGCGGGGCTTCACGTGAAACCGTCCTGAAAAGCATGTCCGCTGCTTTCACCAGGATTTTCAGATTTATAAAAACAAACTTGGCATGACTATGTTTTGGCAACAATGTGGAACGTACACACATATATACTGTGTAGGATTAGGGTAACCCTAACCCCGTGTGCATTTGATCTCCTAATTATTCTACATTCCTAGGCGAGATTTGATTTGTGCCGCCCCCCCCCCCACACACACACACAACCACCGGGAACAACCGCCATTTAAAAAAAATCCTAATCTCTTCTCAAACTCCCTGATATCAACTTGTGATTTGTGATCATGCAGTAATATCCCCCACTCTTGTGATTTGTGATCATGCAGTAATATCCCCCACTCTTGTGATTTGTGATCATGCAGTAATATCCCCCACTCTTGTGATTTGTGATCATGCAGTAATATCCCCCACTCTTGTGATTTGTGATCATGCAGTAATATCTCCCCCCCCCCCCTCTTCTGATTTGTGATCGGGCAGTAATATCTCCCCCCTCCTCTCCCGCCCAATTAAATTCAAGGAGCTTTATTGGTAGAATGTACATCTGCACAATCTTGCCAAAGCATAGCTTCAAATATAAATGAGATAGAAATAAAGTAAAATAAATGAAATAATTAATTATATAGATTCATCACGTAGAATATTGGACAGTAACAATTATGATTACATGATTATGAACTTTACAGAGTTGATGTGTTTTAGATTATGGCATGACATGTACGACCATCTACTAATAGTGTTTTCAAGTGAGGACGCTCTAGATCACGAGCTGTGAGCAGAACTCCACTGGTGCCGTGCTAGCCGATCCATTAACCCATTGATACCTGATGCAGCATTTGCGTGTATATCCCTCATTTGTGTGTGTATCCCTTTAAGACCGCGGTTCGCGGTCTTAAAGGGATACACACACAAATGCTGCATCAGGCATCAATGGGTTAAGGGGCTGCCAGCACCTTTATGCAATTCATGGTGAAGACGTGAAGGAGCGCTCCTCTTCCCAGCACTGCACCTGGCGTTCAGCGGTCTCGCTGGCTACTAGGGTTTTTCAACTTTTGGCGAAGAGTGCTGCTTATCAATCAAAAGGTGGGTTATCAATCATTGCATCATCTGATACGGTTTTCTCTTGCAGTTTTCTATGCAAAATGTAGTCATGTAAAGGGGGTACTTGGATTCAAAAATCAGAGAAAGGGGGTACTGAAGCCAAGAAAGTTTGAGAACCACTGGCTAAATGGATAAGGTGCTTGTCTTCCAATCTGACGACGGGTTCGATTCTGGGTCAAACCATGCACATTTTTAACAAGTGTTTTTCTTATTTTCAAACATTCAGGTTAGGCAAGTACAACAATTTGGTTAGGGTATGGTTGTGGTTAAATAAGAAAACCCTAACACTAATCTTAACCACATCTTTTTCTACTTGCCACACGTTTTGTGTTTTCAGCTGGGCTCTATACTCCAGTGGTAAAAGACAATGCCTTCCATGCTAAAGGTTTGTGGTTTGAATCCCGGGAGGCAAAGAGATTGTTGTTCATGAGCAATTTGGAGGGAGAAAGGAAATACAGGTGGTCATTTTTCACCTCTCTCTTTCCCCGCCTCCTCCCTCCTCTCTCTCTTTTCCCCTCCCGCCTTTCCAAGATCTTTTAAGTTAAAAATCATGTATACTTTTTTTATCAACTAGAAAAATGTTAAAGATTTGGGGTATTGCTGAGACAGAGGAGTGTCGTTTTTGTTTTGCAGACAGAGCAACAGAGCATCCTTATTTCTTGCAGGATGGCGAAGGCTATAGCCTAGTATGCACTGTAGTATACATTATGCTATGGAATGACAAAGTAACTATATCGAAATGAGGTAAAACTGTGGAAATCACAAAGATGTTACTTTTTCTTATTCTGAAACTACTCTGCTAAATCATGGAAGCAGCAGTAACATTACATTTACCAAGCCAACATGGAAAGATGTTACTCTACTGTTGGAAAATACTCAGCAATATCATTTTACACAGGCCATCGGGAGGAAATGTATAAGGTGTTACCATATACACGTATATGTGCATTTGTTATTAAGTTATTAAACTTGAAAACAACTAATCTGGTAAAAACCCTATTTTGACTTGTATAGACAGTTTTAACTTGACAACAATAATAACCGTCACAACCCACCTGAATATCCGGTTTACTTCCTGTATACATAGCTGAGCGCAGGCTGATATTCGGCTCATATTAAATGTTAACGTTAGGCCGTGTCTCCGACAGACACATTAACAAGGTAGCCTATTTCGGTCTTTATGTCTTGTAGTAGTTAGTAGTAGTTGTTGTTGTTGTTGATAGTTGCCATAACAACCACCCCTGTCGGAAAGACGTGCACACGCTGGGTAGGAAGTAGTCTCTTAAAACAGACTGTATCATCTACATCCGGCGAATGCAGCTATATACAGTCTGTACGTTACACCCCCAGAACATGCACAAGGAAGTTGGGAAAAAAAACCTTCAGACTGGAAGGAAGTTCTACGGAATCCGACCAATCACGACACGCGAATGCGGCATATTGGATTCTGATTGGACTAATGAGCGGAAGACCCGCCTTTCTGCCGGCATATTGGATTCTGATTGGACTAATGAGCGGAAGACCCGCCTTTCTGCTTCCCATTCCGGTTGGTGCATGATTCTCCCCCACGAAGTACAGACGGTATGGCGGAAGCATTTGAAAATTGCGGAAGCCAACTCGTCTGTTCTAAGAGACTAGGTAGGAAGCGTTGTTGTCCCGGAGACGATTTCTTTTTTTTCGGATGATGGCGAAGGCTATGCGAAGGCATAACCTGCCCCTCTCTGCCTCTGATTGGCCTAGCGTCAAACTTCCATCCAAACACATTCGCTTGGCTATCCTGCATTACATCTCTGTTACAGTCTGTGGTCAGACCGTCAGACTCAGTGGGTCAGACAGACAGACAGTAGTTACGCTTGCTAGCCTGCATGAAAGACGCCAGTGTGTTTGTTTTTAAAGTCATATCTATGGTTTATAACGCTGCCACTAATCAGGCAGAGAGGGCCAGGGTGGGTTATGCCTTCGCCATCATCCGAAAAAAATATCGCTTCCGGTAAGCTAGCTAGCTAGCTAATGTTAGCTGCTGGTTGGTTGGCTAGCTAGCGAATGTTAGCCGTTAGCTAACATTCGTTAACTAGACAAACACAGACATGCAGAGCTCCAAAAACAGAGCAATTCGTGATTTTGTTACTGTAGTTTCTGCAGAGTAACGTCCATGTACCTTTATGGATTGCACGGGGTTGTTATTGCAAAGGGATCTGACGGATAGTGCAATAACAGTCAGCAGCTATGATAGCGCAGTCGGGGGGAGGAAGTCCATATATGGTCCATCCGGTCATGGGGCACAGGACATTACGTCATCACAGGATAACGCGATTGGCTGGCGCAGATCTGTTCAAATCTGAGCCAGCCAATCACGTTGTCCTGCGCTGTTTGCACCGTGTATAAAAGGCGAGGGGAGAGGGGGAGAGGACCAGAGGAGAGGAGAGGAGGGGAGGGGAGGGGAGGGGAGGGGAGAGGGGGCGGGCGGGGGGAACCAGAGGAGAGGGGGAGAGGGGGAGGGGAGAGGAGAGGAGAGGAGAGGGGAGAAGAGGAGGGGAGAGGAGAGGATGGGGAGAGGGGAGGGGAGGGGAGAAGAGGGGAGGGAGGGAGCAGGCAAGGGCTTTATCGTGCGTTCCTTTATCGCAAAATAACTGGGATGTGGAGGCTAAATGACATCACATCCGTTTTGTTAGCGTTCCATTTGCAGAAAACTTGAGCTGGGAAGTTCACTGTTCATTGGTCAGATCCAGTCGCTAGCCAGGCTAGCCATTGTTAGCAATAACAGTTGATAACAAGGCATTTTGCAGCATTTTGCGCATACAAACACTGCAGCCGCATGTCCACACAGATAGATGTTAGGCAGTGCTGTGTGTACAGCTGATTTAATGAGACACAAACAAAACAGAAGTGCTAAACAATATTACTACGATTATAACTACTGTTGTTGCGCGGCGCAGCCATCTTGGATTTTTTAGGTTGGGGCTGCTGAGGCTCCTACGAGTTTGGAATGGGAAATACCAGCTCTGATGACGTCACCGCCCAGCTCATGACCTTTGAAGTCGTAAGATTACCAGTCCCCAGTTATAAAGGAATGCACGATTTGACCCAAATAATAATCTGTTAACAAACTTTTTTCAGTCAGCTCCGAAAGCTGCAGCGTTGATATGAGTAAAGTGCGTGCGGGGGGGAAGGGGGGGGGGGGGGGGGGGTCATAGTGGCTGGACCCTTCCAGGGGCACTGCCATCTCTCTGGGCGGCCCTGGTAGTGGATGGGATCATCTTACTCTATAATGACCAGAATGCTGCAGCAGAAAGGGAGCTAAACAGCGGACACTATTTTCATAGTTAAGCTATGAAGTAGCCTACTTCCCCCCGCAGCATTGTGACATTGAATGAAAGTATAGGCTATAATGGCTCGTTTGAGATGACTTCTGGCTCGCCTGGGAAGCAGGCGAGAGCAGCCGAGTGCAGTCAGCCAATTAGATGCAGAGAGGGGCGGGTCATGCCTTCGCCATCATGGGAAAAAAAAGATTGCGTCCCGGAGCTAGCCTGAGAGGCTAATAAAAGCTACATGTTACAGAGTAAGCTGACTATCAGCACGTTATTGCACGCATAGGCCTATCTTTACATTTAAACGTTTACATAGCAAAAATAGAAATAGAAGTAGGCTATGTCAGTGTTTTCCCCTGAACAGCTGAGAAAGTGGACACTGTCAATAGTTCGCACTGTGAAGCTGACACAATTCAGGTGGTGGTAATGCAACATTTAAGGATGCCAACCGCCATAAAACACAGAAGAAGAAGCTGAGAAAAAGGAAGTGCTGTGGGGTTGCAGCTGGTGAAAACCGTCTATACCAGGGGTGGGCAACTATTTTTCATGGGGGGCCACATGAGAAACCCAGATTGTTGCCGGGGGCCGAACAAATATTGTCATGCCATAACCCATGGATGGGCAACTTTGATGATAGAGAGGGCCACAAAAAAATGTCCTCGCTACCAGATTTTGGTGAGGGCCGAACGGCGCCAGCACGAAGCATTTGGGGCATTTGAAGCCAGGTTTAGAGGAATAACTCATTTTAAATTAACAATTGTGATGTCATTATTCAGTCTTAACCACCAATATTTGATCCTTTTCCTCACTCACTCCTATGTCACCACCTGCTCTCCCTGCAGGGCTTGAAATTAACTTTTTTCACCACCTGCCAATATGGCTGCTAGATTTTAAAGTTACCAGCCAATTAGAATTTCCACTAGCCGAAATGTTTTTCTTGAAATAAACCAGAATATGAGTGGGTTAATTTAAGCATAAGTATCAGTAAGTGGCCCGGGATTCTCAAAGCCTGTGTTGAGGGTCAAAAAATGCACTCTTGAAGCTAAATAAATCCAAAACCAACAAGATAATTATTTAAATTTCTACTTCAATGTAGAACAGTCATTTCTTACACATGAGATTACTTTTAGCCTTTTAGTCATAAATATTATTGAAAGATATTCCATATTTCAGACTGAAATGCTATAACAGAAGAGTATTGCCCAGAATGACATGAACATTTGGACACTTATTCAGCGGGTATATTGCATGTTGTGTTCAAGTGCACTGTAAAAAAAATTAAAAAAAAAAAAAAAAAAAAAAAAAAATTGCAATTCCATCGCGGGCCACACAGGGGGCGCCCGCGGGCCGCATACGGCCCGCGGGCCGTATGTTGCCCATGTATGGTCTATACTATAGACGGTTTTAACTTGACAACAAAAACATTCTAAATTGAACCCCCGCTCACTTCCTGTTGCAGTGTTTGCTATGGACATAAAAGAAAAAAAAACATTCAAGTGCAGGACTGACCATTCCGTGAAAACCGTCTATAGCTAGTTATTTTAGTTGGATATCACTTATTTCCAGTCATTACCGCATAGTTAATGACCTATAATTTAAACTATCATCCCAGTTGCATCTTTCTTGCTAGTTATTTATTTGCTATATATTTTGTATTATTGTAATAATGCTAATGCACTTTCAGACATTGTTTGAAGGTCTCTCTATTATGTACCACCACAAGCCCCATTTACAATGTTGTTACAGTTCCCATTTCCATATCCTCTAAAATGGTCAATAAAAGGAATAGTTTGGACTCAAATGAACCCCTAATAATGTTTTTTTTTTGTATTGCCCTGGGAGCAAACTCCATGTCCACAGTGCAGGGGTGAAAGGAAACTTCGTGGAATGACTGCAATTTGGAGAAACAATGTGGGACCATGTTATTACTCATTAAGTTTATGACGCTGACCCCTCTTTTTTAATTTGGTCTTTTCCTCAGTGAGTTTTGGTGAATTTCTACAGAGTGACAATTTTAGCTCCTTCCTTTTTTCCATCTGTCTGTCTAGTAAAAGACCACATATCTAGTAAAAGACCATGAACATGTTGCCTAATATTGGTAATTAACTCTCCTAAGTATGCCAAGCTGTGTTCATCTGTAGAATGACACATGATATTGTGGAAGTTCCAGAGTGTGTTGTGTCACAGAGCATTAAGAGCGTCTGGGCAGGGAAGCACTCTCCTACCACCACGGAGACCCGGGTTCAATTCCCAGCAGCGGTACTTCCGGCTTGGTCAGACGTTCCTACAGACACAATTGGCCATGTCTGTGGGTGGGAAGCTGGTAGAGTACGACTCCTGGTCGCTGCACTTGTGCCTCCTCTGGTCAGTCGGGGCATCTGTTCGGGGGGAGGGGAACTGGGGAAATAGCATGATCATCCCATGCGCTACGTCCTACCCGTGAAACCCCTCGCTGTCATGTGAAAAGAAACGGCCAGTGACTGCACGTGTATTGGAGGAAGCACGTGCTAGTCTATGGCTCTCCGTACAATTGGGAAGAAAATGTGATAAAAAAGAGCCTGTTGTATGCATCCGTAGCACCCAGAGGACATGTTTATACACCCACCCATCCACCGCCCCTCATCTTCACAACACCCCCACCTCTATTCCTATTAACCCTAACCCTAACTCTGGGTCCTATTAACCTGTCCCTGAGAGTGTGTTTTCGCTATTAACCTGTCCCTATTAACCTGTCCCTGAGAGAGTGTTTTCACTATTAACCTGTCCCTGAGAGTGTGTTTTCACTATTAACCTGTCCCTGAGAGAGTGTTTTCACTATTAACCTGTCCCTGAGAGTGTGTTTTCACTATTACCTGTCCCTGAGAGTGTGTTTTCACTATCAACCTGTCCCTGAGAGTGTGTTTTCACTATTAATCTGTCCCTGGGAGTGTGTTTTCACTATTAACCTGTCCCTGAGAGTGTGTTTTCACTATTAACCTGTCCCTGAGAGTGTTTTCACTATTAACCTGTCCCTGAGAGTGTGTTTTCACTATTAACCTGTCCCTGAGAGAGTGTTTTCACTATTAACCTGTCCCTGAGAGTGTTTTCACTATTAACCTGTCCCTGAGAGTGTGTTTTCACTATTAACCTGTCCCTGAGAGTGCTTTCACTATTAACCTGTCCCTGAGAGTGTTTTCACTATTAACCTGTCCCTGAGAGAGTGTTTTCACTATTAACCTGTCCCTGAGAGTGTGTTTTCACTATTAACCTGTCCCTGAGAGTGTGTTTTCACTATTAACCTGTCCCTGAGAGTGTGTTTTCACTATTAACCTGTCCCTGGGAGTGTGTTTTCACTATTAACCTGTCCCTGAGAGTGTGTTTTCACTATTAATCTGTCCCTGAGAGTGTGTTTTCACTATTAACCTGTCCCTGAGAGTGTGTTTTCACTATTAACCTGTCCCTGAGAGTGTTTTCACTATTAACCTGTCCCTGAGAGTGTTTTCACTATTAACCTGTCCCTGAGAGTGTGTTTTCACTATTAACCTGTCCCTGAGAGAGTGTTTTCACTATTAACCTGTCCCTGAGAGTGTGTTTTCACTATTAACCTGTCCCTGAGAGTGTGTTTTCACATGCCTGTGTATGTGCTGCCACGGCCTCTTTTTAAAAGGCCAGAGGAATGCTAGCCAAATGAATTGCAGCACACTGATGGAGATGGGAGGAGAGGAGAGGAAGGACACCACAGGGGGCTGTCTGCTTGGACTACAAGTCCAAACAGACAGCATGGTTAGGGGGCAGCTAGGCTCCACACACTCTCTTGTTAAGTGTTAGATATTTTCAAAACATGAAACCTAACTCCCCTGTTCAACATTGCTTGCTCTCCTTCATTGGATGCTTGCATTCCACTCGCAACAGGGGTGTGAGGGGTAAATTTGCAATGATATATGGAGGCTGATCACAGTGACACAGCGATTTGGCACCAGTCAGGTCTGGACAACCTCGTTTACAGGCCAATATAAACCCATGAAATGCCCAACCAAGACAGTGCAGCCCAAACCAAGACAGTACACCCCAAGCATTTGAGATTTCTCTGACAAAGAGACTGGAGCTTTGCCAAATGAAACAAAGTTATAAGTGTTGTAGACAGGGATGACAACATTTTATAAGGTATACAGTTTCACCCGAGAAAGTCTGGAGTCTTTTGGGTGCTTGACTGTACCAACACCAACCTAGTTGCTACGAAGTGACAGTTTTATTCATCCCTTAAAGATGGAGTAGGCCTAGTGATACATTGTTGGCCATGCAGGCCAAAGCTTTTCCTAACAATTACCTGATAGATGAGTCACACAAAAAATACTTTCCATTATTATAGTTGTCACTGTACGAGGACACTGGATTTGACAAGCATCTTGATTTGATTTCTTATTTAAGCCAACCAATGTCCAGTGTCCTCCTGAAATTGCAGATTGTTACAGCCACTTTTGGAGAAGGCTGTGATTTGTTACTAGCTGGCCAGTCAAACGCTGAATTCTACTGAATCACTCTGTCTTTTCCCTAGGTGACCAAACAAAGCCCTACATTACACTTAATGGCTTTTATATTTTATCATTATTATTATTACTTTATTACAGAATGTTATCTGAAACAAAATTGTGAGAGATGTGATATCATCCCTTCTGGAATGATTTACTTCTGAGATCCCATTGCCAAACATCTTTGTTTCTTAATCAAGTGATCTCCCTTTCCCCTTATTATTTCTCTGCCACATGCTATTTTATTATTATTATTATTATTTATGATTATTATTTCTCTGCCACATGCTTTTTTATTCACACACTAGGTATTAAGACCATTCATGACAGTTCAGGCCAGTTTAAATGGAAACTGTTCTTATCCGAGTGAAGTTGAATTTCATAACTTTTAGTCAAGCCAACTTTATTAGCCCAGCCTTCCCTGCACCACCTACCTCACATCTGACAGGCCATGAACGTCATGTGATGGGCTCCAGCACAAGATGCTGCTTTGGTTACTAGCTCGCTGTTTGTTTGTTTGTTTTTTGCTTGAGCAGCACTTCTCTTGTAAGTGGAGCCTCCTGGGAAATGAAAACCCTATTGCTCACATCCTCAACATTTTAACTAGCACCACTTTGGGGGATGAAATTAATCATGAGGCTCATTAATAAAAAATATATCTAAAATATTTTAAAAAGTTATGTAACACCTTAGTCTCTCACCCATCCATGTTAATTTATGTATATTTTCAAAAATAGTTTATGTCCAATAAAGTAGCATTAGATTCACAAACACTTTATAGTATACAAAGTAACGCACAAGAAACACCTAAAAACAATATAGGATTCATGACACTGCAGATGTGTCCCTATGGCATTGGCAGGTGTAGGTCTATCTGATACTGAATGCAGGCATCTGTCCCTAAATTGGATGTTTGTGCCTGTTGAAGTTTAATAATGTCTTGGACTATTTTCAATAATGAAGACTACTTAGCAGCTAACGCCCAGTTCACGTCATATCACAGTGCACGCCCCCTTTCTTTGAGGTTGTATAACCCATTCATTGTTGGGCTCGCCCCCCTTCTCTGATGCGGTCTCCTCACCCATTCACAGTTTACCACACATGTGGCAATAACCAATCAGCCCAAGGTATTCCTCTCCAGCTGATCCCAATCACCTAATCAGCATAGTATATCAGGGTCTATGTTTTACTCTGTTTGCTATGTGCTGTGTATGTGCCATGTGTCATTCTCAGTTGCTGATCATCACCGCTGAAGCAATTTTTGCCCAACCCCCGGCCCCTCCCCTGACCACCACCATCGTCATGACTCCTAATTGAATAAGTCCCTATGGGGGATTTCCTATCCTATTCTTCACTGACGACGCCCTCTCATCATCTCAGGAGAGCGTCATCATATCATGGAGTCATACGCCAAAATTAATTTGTTGTATCATTAAAGCTCGTTAAACTTTCTACTACTCTCTCATGATTTAATTAGCATAAGCAGACACTTATGCTAATAAGCGTCTGATCTGTCAATCTCAAATGCCTCTGCTGCTGTGAAACCCTAACCCAAACCACCACAACGGTAGCTCATTGCTACACGCTGAAAATGGCAAGTTTTGACGAAGATTTGGATTGTGCAATAAAGCAGGACACTTGGTACTTTCGGGGGATGAGCCTTTTTCCCCCGCTAGCCCAGAGTGAGAGTAACACCAGCCAGACTCTCTCCTGGGTACACCGCGAAATGGAGAACCTGGCAAGCGAGACTAACATACATGATGTACTTTTTATAGATAATCCAAAAAGGTTCATGACGTCTGACTTAGTTTTACAGTATTAGATATTTCATGTGAAAACTGTCAGGTATGACAAAAACAAAAAATAACGTCTTTTCACATGAAATATCTAATACTTTTTATAGAGATTAAAAAACAGCTCTCATTTCTCTATTAATAAAAAGTGGAAAAGATCACCTTGAATGTTCTCGTTACCATCATATTTCACTTTTAAACCACAAAATTAAGTTGTTAGCCTCTAAGGTACTTAAAAGGCTAACCTGTCTTTCTTCCCTGGTACACCCACAGTAAGCTGGGGTTATAAGAGGCCGTCGGATAACATCCGCCATGCACCAGGTTTTCAGAGAGCAGACAAGGGAAATACCTTGTTGTATGGAGGAACCCCCCAGGGGAGCACGGGGAGAACATACAAACTCCACACAGAAAGGCCCTTTTGACGAGATAGCCCACCTGGACAGTAGGCACTGAGGACATGGGGGTGGGGAGGCAGACACACCCTCAGCGCCCACAGCGTCCCAGGGTGGAATCGAACCCAGGGCCTTCTAGCTGTGAGTCGACAGCACTACCACTGTGCCACCGTGCCCCCAATTCAATTCAATTCAATAGGCTTAAGATTTTAAAGTTGGAACGCTGTCGGTTCAACGGTTGAAAAGTAAATACATTTAAGATGCAAATAAGAGTATGTGTGACCTTACGCAAACAGGCTAATTACAGATCATCTGTAATGGCAACCTAGTCAGGCTAATAAATGTTTGTTCAGCTGTCATTCCATACTACCATACCATACTACACCATACTACACCATACTACTACACCATACTACCATACCATACTACACCATACTACTACGCCATACTACTACACCATACTACACCATACTACCATACCATACTACACCATACTACACCATACTACTACACCATACTACCATACCATACTACACCATACTACTACACCATACTACACCATACTACACCATACTACTACACCATACTACACCATACTACACCATACTACCATACCATACTACACCATACTAATACGCCATACTACTACACCATACTACACCATACTACACCATACTACCATACCATACTACACCATACTACTACACCATACTACCATACCATACTACACCATACTACCATACCATACTACACCATACTACTACGCCATACTACTACACCATACTACACCATACTACACCATACTACCATACCATACTACACCATACTACTACGCCATACTACTACACCATACTACACCATACTACCATACCATACTACACCATACCACCATACCATACTACACCATACTACCATACCATACTACACCATACTACACCATACTACTACACCATACTTCCATACCATACTACACCATACTACTACGCCATACTACTACACCATACTACACCATACTACCATACCATACTACACCATACTACCATACCATACTACACCATACTACCATACCATACTACACCATACTACCATACCATACTACACCATACTACCATACTACCATACCATACTACACCATACTACCATACCATACTACACCATACTACTACACCATACTACACCATACTACCATACCATACTACACCATACTACTACACCATACTACACCATACTACTACACCATACTACCATACCATACTACACCATACTACTACGCCATACTACTACACCATACTACACCATACTACCATACCATACTACACCATACTACCATACCATACTACACCATACTACCATACCATACTACACCATACTACCATACCATACTACACCATACTACCATACCATACTACACCATACTACACCATACTACTACACAATACTACCATACCATACTACACCATACTACTACACCATACTACACCATACTACACCATACTACTACACCATGCTACCATACCATACTACACCATACTACTACACCATACTACACCATACTACACCATACTACACCATACTACTACACCATACTACACCATACTACTACGCCATACTACACCATACTACACCATACTACCATACCATACTACGCCATACTACTACACAATACTGCACCATACTACTACACCATACTACACCATACTACCATACCATACTGAACCATACTACTGCACCATACTACGCCATACTACTACACCATACTACACCATACTACCATACCATACTACACCATACTACTACACCATACTACCATACCATACTACACCATACTACACCATACTACTACACCATACTACACCATACTACTATACCGAGTGAGTGTGAAGTGCAGCAAAGGGTGAATGTCTCAAAGATAAGCTCTTTTGAGATTCAAGCCGTATCCTTTATCCCATATGCTAGACGCTCAACGTCAACTTTTCTCAGTCACACAAAACCAGTGTGGGTTCCAGCTAACCTTTTAGTGGCTAGACCATTTCCCTTAACCATTCTAGCAGTCCTTAAGTAAAGTTCAGGACATTTTGAAGCTTGCTGTGTGCTGGTAACTGTTTGAACTACATATACCATTTACTGGTGACCTCTCCAGCCTGGACTGAGAGTGGAGTAATTGTTGACATTTCCCAGGCGTTTGCTTCTCTGTGTGCACGCAGGAATGACACCTAACAAACAAGGGATGAAACCTAACAAAGCCGAGCTGAAAAATGTGCTCTTCAAAGGTTACAAGTTGACAAAGGTTTTCTTTTTCCTTCTCTTGAGGCCCTGTTAAGATGAGAACTATTTATGGATAAAACAGCACACTTTTTTTTGCATTTTGGCCTTCCGTTTACATGCCAAGAGGTGTTATGAAAACACAACCCCCCTGAAAACGGGTTCCAGAGTGGAATCTTTTTAAAACAACCCTTAGCGTCGCCATGTAAACTGGCAATATGCAATTCTTGGGAAAACTGTGACGACATGGCCCCACTTCCCACATGGAAGACAATAATAAAGCAATAAAAGCAAAGGGCATTCAACTAGCCTATCAATATAGCCTTAATGACACCAGTGAATTGTATTAGCATTCAACAAACTATCATGACATCAGAGTCTGATAACGAGCTGCTAAAAATACTTACAATAATTTATTTATTTATTTACTTATTTAGAGCTGGTCATTATTGGAAAATAACGGCCCGACAGGGTGATCAAATCACCGATGTGCAGTGGGATCAATAAAGTTAATCTGATAAGTATCAGTATTGATAAGCAGTACCGTTATCGGTATTGATAAAATCTAAACGATACCCATCCCTATAGAGGGAGTCTCTTGCGCTCCAGCCACCTCCACAGAGAGGTCGGTGCTCACAGGGCAGGACAGGAATAACAGGAACAGATCAATGGGTAAACCAAAGAGGATCCTGGAGCACTCGAATCACTGGAAAAATTATTTTAATAAAGGTGCAAGGACTAACGTTTCAACACTCATGGCGTCTTCCACGAGCGTCCTTACACCTTTATTAAAATAATTTTTCCAGTGATTCGAGTGCTCCAGGATCCTCTTTGGTTTACCCATTGATCTGTTGCTGATACCCATCCCTACTCCAATCACATTGATGATGGCATCCTTGTCTGTGTTCTCCAAAGTTGCACTTCATGGTGGGAATGCCCTGGCTGTCACCGCAGGGCACAATGGAGCTATTAGCATGAAGCGTCATCTCGTAATTGTTCTTCAGCATCGTGTACTCCCCCCTTGTTGGCCAGCTTCAGCGTGGCCTTACTGATGTAGTAGAACTTGCCTTGCTCCACTAAAGGGAAAACCTTGTCCACCTTGTTGAAGGCTGTGATCCTGATCTCCCCACTCTCGTCTACAATCTCAAAGGAGAAGAGCTTGCGCTCTCCTCTAGAGTTACTCCAAGTGCGGATGCTGGACTTGTTGGCAGTGTAGGAAATTAGCCAGGGGCCTATGCCAAAATAAATCTCAGAATGCCCCTAAAAACCATGATCAAAGGGCCAAAATTACCCCCAAGATTTTGATCATTTTATTTTCATTCAATTCATTTAATTTCCAATTCCATCTCTAAATAAAACACACTCAGCACCTGCGTGCTGGTTGCCAGAAGAAGATGAAGAACACACACACAAAGAGTGCGGTTGTTCACACTACACTTTAGCAACTTTATGCTCTAATTATTATTATTTTTAAGTGCCCCCAAATCCACTTATAGTGATCCACGGTTATAATGATCAACCGCTTGGCGCTTATATTGATCAAAAAGCTTGGTCCCGAATCATTCCTATACACATGCTGTTTAAATAATTCACTTAGTGATCAATACTCCGCTTACAGTCATCATTTTGGGCTTTGTCCCACCTGAAAACAATGGCATTTTTTTTTACTACAGTAATTTTATTTATTTTTTACTTACAAACTGCCAAAAATGAGCCAACGAGATACAGCAGTGATACTCGGTGCATGTCTGTCTGTATATGGAGAGATCGCAGCATCTCTGTCCGTCTGTGGAGAGATGGTGGCGTCTCTGTCTACGTGAGACCACTGTGTTTGAAACAGCTGGAGGCCTAGCTTACTGTATGGATATTTTAAGTCAATAACATTCCTTTACTTTATATGTATGTGTAAATGTATATATAAATGTATATACATTATATATGTATATATGTACTGTATTGATGTAATACATAATGTCAATTAGATGGTAATCTGCATGAGAAATAAAGAAAAAGAAAAAAAACGGTTATAATGATCATCTGCTTATATCAGAAAGTGTGTGAGACTGAGCGTCCCCTCAGAGAATTTTTTTAAATAAAATGAGCTGTATAAAAATAGTACTTAAATGCCACCCTCTGCACCCCTCCTCCTTGGATCCTTTTACTATATATTACACATTCTTCCACTTAAATCCCACAATGCTGTCATCTTTGGATTTGATCTGAGTTATAAAGGAAATCTCAGCAGTCCAGTGAACTCTGAAACTCTGTTTCAATGAAGACAAGCAGAAAGCACACGGGGCTCTAAATGATGTTCTTCCTCAGCTCCATTCCCAAACATTTACAAAGAAAACAAACAAGCCAAAAGCTTCTGCTGCTAATGGTCTTATTGTCTGTCCTCCACAGTGGGGGAAGGGGGGGGGGGGGGGGGGGGGATGTGTGGCTGACAGATGGATATGAGAAAGACAGGAGCCCTGTACTGGACTATATAGTGTTTTGGCCATTTTGTACCAGTGTCCGAATTCTTAACTGTTAATTTGATTCACTATAAAACACCCACATTGCACTGCCATTTCTAGTGAACGGCGAATGTACCCTACATTTTCTCCCGTATACCACAATGCAATACGGTTGTGTTTACCATGGGAGAAGAGTGTCCGAAACTCGTTTGATCGTTTCCCCATATAGTTCACTGTATGATAAACACTACATATAGTTCACTGTATGATAAACACTACATATAGTTCACTATATGATAAACACTACATATAGTTCACTGTATGATAAACACTACATATAGTTCACTGTATGATAAACACTACATATAGTTCACTGTATGATAAACACTACATATAGTTCACTGTATGATAAACACTACATATAGTTCACTATGATAAACACTACATATAGTTCATTGTATGATAAACACTACATATAGTTCACTGTATGATAAACACTACATATAGTTCACTGTATGATAAACACTACATATAGTTCACTATGATAAACACTACATATAGTTCACTGTATGATAAACACTACATATAGTTCACTGTATGATAAACACTACATATAGTTCACTATGATAAACACTACATATAGTTCACTATGATAAACACTACATATAGTTCACTGTATGATAAACACTACATATAGTTCACTATGATAAACACTACATATAGTTCACTGTATGATAAACACTACATATAGTTCACTATGATAAACACTACATATAGTTCACTGTATGATAAACACTACATATAGTTCACTATGATAAACACTACATATAGTTCACTATGATAAACACTACATATAGTTCACTGTATGATAAACACTACATATAGTTCACTATGATAAACACTACATATAGTTCACTATGATAAACACTACAAATAGTTCACTATGATAAACACTACATATAGTTCACTATGATAAACACTACATATAGTTCACTGTATGATAAACACTACATATAGTTCACTATGATAAACACTACATATAGTTCACTGTATGATAAACACTACATGGGGAATAATGAGTGAGTGAATGAGTGAAGCATTATGAACACAGCTAGGGAGTTGGCATGGTATCCAAGGGTCTATCTCCCATTCCCCATTCTCTCTGTCTCTTAATCTTCCTCAGTTTCACTCTTGTATTGGGTTGCTTGGTGGATTGGATGATTGCACTCTCCCACAGTAATAAGGACAAAACAACACATATTGGCCATTTTTACACTTTATTCATTTGACACTGTCAGGGACCTCAGTAGCGTGTGGAAGATCCATACACAGCCACAACAGCTTGGCACCTCCTCCTCATGCAGGTCACCACACCAACCTAGCCACATTTTGCACACCTGTGACTGGCACACACCTGCCAGCACTTGAAGCTCAAAACAACAGTGAATACCAACAGAAGAATATTGTAGGGGATTTTGGCACATTTCTTTGGGGCGCTACCCACACTGTGTGTTGCTCATTCCACAAATGCATGATCCTTACAAGTTGTACCTCATTGTAAAGGTGACTAATCAGACTTTCCAATTATATAAAATACAATACCAATTGGTATTAGTAAAGGGGAGAAATAATCTACTGAAATAACGTTTCCGTACTTTTTTGAGGAGTTTATGTAAGCCTAATTATATCTCTTTTCCCCCATTGGAGTGAAATGGTAACAGCCAGATTCACTTCCAATCTGTTTGCTGTACTTGGCCAGACACAAATATTCCAATGTGAACAAAGTTTAATACTGTTTATATCTGTTATTATCTTAATCTTTTTACAATCTTTTATAATGTTTTTAGATTCTTTATATCTTATTTTGTTTATATATCATATTGTATATTTGTTCTTCAATGTTACATAAGCACCAATCACACCAAGACAATTTCTTTTGTATGTGAAAACATACCCTGGTGAATAAAATAATTCTGATTCTGTGTTTTATTAAAATATATTTATACTGGGCACCCTCCGCAAAATGACTGTGAATACCTTAGTTGATGGTCTTCTCTTGTATTCACTAACAGTATTATTGGTTTAGAATGATAAAAGTGGATGCTGTGCAAAAGGAAAGTCAAACAATCATCAGGCATGAATGGGCCTAATGAGAAAGGAAGTATAAAGTTAAGAAGGAAGGAAGCAATTTCTTTCAGAGCTGAGGGGGAATGCATTCCATGGACATGTAGAGGGTGAGAATCCTATCTGATAACACATTTCTGACGTCATGCAAGTGAAACATGATGTTCAAACCTACAGCACTGACTCTCTGAAAGAGGATTAGGGAAATGACCAAAATGACCTATCTTTGTTGAGGCTAACTCTGATTGGCTACTTCTGTGATGTTTGGAACATTGATGCCAATCAAACCACAGGCATCACAGCAAACATCCCGCCTGAGTGGCAGCATGTTTATCCAACGTCACATGCAAAAGCTTCATATCAAGAGAGAATTCCTCCCTGGTTTTCTTCTCTCTGAACAATGACATGACAGCATGTGCAACCTCTCATGACAGTATGTGCAACCTCTCATGACAGTATGTGCAACCTCTCATGACAGTATGTGCAACCTCTCATGACAGTATGTGCAACCTCTCATGACAGCATGTGCAACCTCTCATGACAGTATGTGCAACCTCTCATGACAGTATGTGCAACCTCTCATGACAGTATGTGCAACCTCTCATGACAGTAGCCTATGTGCAACCTCTCATGACAGCATGTGCAACCTCTCATGACAGTATGTGCAACCTCTCATGACAGCATGTGCAACCTCTCATGACAGTATGTGCAACCTCTCATGACAGCATGTGCAACCTCTCATGACAGTATGTGCAACCTCTCATGACAGTATGTGCAACCTCTCATGACAGTATGTGCAACCTCTCATGACAGTATGTGCAACCTCTCATGACAGTATGTGCAACCTCTCATGACAGCATGTGCAACCTCTCATGAGAGCATGTGCAACCTCTCATGACAGCATGTGCAACCTCTCATGACAGTATGTGCAACCTCTCATGACAGCATGTGCAACCTCTCATGACAGCATGTGCAACCTCTCATGAGAGCATGTGCAACCTCTCATGACAGCATGTGCAACCTCTCATGACAGCATGTGCAACCTCTCATGACAGTATGTGCAACCTCTCATGACAGTATGTGCAACCTCTCATGACAGCATGTGCAACCTCTCATGACAGTATGTGCAACCTCTCATGACAGTATGTGCAACCTCTCATGAGAGCATGTGCAACCTCTCATGACAGCATGTGCAACCTATCATGACAGCATGTGCAACTACTTATTCTTATTACTATCCTATCTCTCTCTCTCACACACACACACACACACACACACACACACACACACACACACACTGTATTCACCTTATTTTTGAATGCCCCTATGGACAGGCTCTACTTTCGATAATTTGTTTTGTACTTCCGGTTGCAAGTAGTGGCGTACTGCGAGAGCCACTTCTCCGGGAAAAAGGCTGGCTTAAATCCTCTCATGTCTCTGTTATATTGATCACTAATAGCACAGGGCCTTTGTAAAATTGGAGACCAATGCAATAATGATTAGAATGACCACAGTCCACTACAGGTGTGGCTATTGAAAATCATTTGAGATATTAGCTTGATATTTGCCCCTCCCCCGCTACATCGGCTCAAAAGTCACTCGTCCCGATCGCGACTCTTCTCGTTCCTGGCGCCACAATGGTGTAATGAGCTCCCCCCTTCGGTCAGAAGAACGGCCGAATCGCTGCCAATCGTTCGGCGGAGACTAAAAACTCACCTTTTCAGGCTCCACCTGGCCCTTCTTGAACTAATGGAGTTAGCTTGATAACTGAGGTTCAGGAACACAAGATCACACCATGTCCACACAATATCTCACCACGCCCACCTAGCACGGTGTCCTGCATCGCACACCTCTTCGCCTGTTTCGTCACGTCCGGGTCAGAGGTCTCTCGACGTGGTTTCCGGTACTTTAGCGTGCATTTCAGATGGTGGATCGCCGCTTTGTGAAAGTGGAACTAATTTATACATCTATATGTGTCAATATGTGGAATTTCATATGAATATGTGCATGGTAACATGTCAAATTACTTTAGGAAAGTGACTTTGATGACAGAAAGCCATAAGACGTGCTTGGGCGACGAGAGTTACTGATCTTTAAAGTTGCTAGCTTGCTAGCTAGCTAACGCTAGCTTTGTCTAAAACACGACAAGGCCAGCAGGTGGCAATAATGCAGCAAAATGGGACTCAGCGACCACTACAAGCCACTCTTTGTTGACTATTACTGGCTTGCTAACCACTGGCTTGCTAACCAGCAGAGCCGCAGAGTAAGCTGTGCGTAACAGGACAAGAGCAGCTTCCAGTTGAGACGCCAGCGGTAGCGTCCGTTCCCCGACTCTGGTAAATCAAAGACACAACTAAAATAAATGATTTCAACGGTATGTTGCTAGAAAGAAGTTCGACTTAACGTTTTCGCCGTTAAACTACACGGAAACATGACATGATCATTGTAGCAGTGTTTGAAGCACAATTTTAACAGAAGTTTTGTAAAAATATTGTGCGATGCAGGACACGCTTCCGTTACTCTAATCCATTAATCCCCCTCCACACCCCCTAGTTCACATCTCGCTACGGGCAGCACGAGCGGATTTTGCATGTTCTCCCTGTGCTGCGCGGGTTTTCCCCGGACACTCCGGTTTCCTCCTGCAGACTTCTAAAGATATGTTTCGCACATGCCTAATCTTGCCTCTCTATCCTCTGCACAGGAACCACAGGGGTAGATGGAGATCGCCCGCAATCCTGGGACGCAGAGCCACGTGGGCTCCACCCAGAGACGCAACCCCCACCCAGAGTCTCAACCACCGGGTTCCTGGTTCCTGACACGGCCGTGCCGTGTACCAGAAGAGGTCTCCACGCAATCGCACCACACTCACTTATCAATAAACATATATTCTTTTCTAACCATGGTGTGATCTGTGTTAGTGAAACATCTTTTAATAAAAAAAACAAAATCCTTCCCTCTCAAACCTACTAATGCTACATGTTACTTATTCCTTCTCAAACTACTTCCTACATGGTGCTACTCTAGTCTATCAAAATATCTTAACTGTCATTGATTGTGTTGCATAGTTGTTTTCTGTACTGTTGACAAAATGTGATATTGTAAGTCGCTTTGGACGAAAGCGTCTGCTAAATGACATAATGTAACGTCATGTATTTGTGAGTCTGGGTACTAAACTCGTTGTGTTCTTATGTTTAGCAGATGACAGACACAGCAATGCAGAGGCTGACCAGACAACTGTTCAAGTCCAAGTTCAAGTTCATCTTTATTGTCATATGTATATATCATATATATATATACATATATATGTATAGATACAATGAAATTCTTATGCTTGGAGCACCCTCTGCCTAAACACACAAGGACATGGTCACAAAGACCGACAAAGAAAAAGGTGTAAACCTACATAACTTTGTAGGCTACACAACACAACAGCTATAAAGGGCTATACACTCAAGTGTATATACATATACCACAGTCCACCAATACAATACAATGTGATTTACAATACAGACAAAGTGACAAGTGTGTTGCAGTGCGTATGGTTCAGCTGTTCAGCAACCTGACGGCCTGGAGGAAGAAACTATTACTGAGAGGGGTGGTGTGTTTGATGCTCCGGTAACGTTTTTTGGATGGGAGGAGTCAGAACAGGGCATGTGCGTGCGGGGTGGCTGGTGTCTTTGATGATGTTCTGAGCTTTCTTCTTACAGCGAGTGGTGTAGATGTTATGAGTTGTAGCAGTTCTGTGCCGATGATTTTAGCTGCTGCCTTCACAATCCTCTGTAACTGTCT
Organism: Poromitra crassiceps; assembly: GCF_964638095.1. Classification (NCBI taxonomy): domain Eukaryota; kingdom Metazoa; phylum Chordata; class Actinopteri; order Beryciformes; family Melamphaidae; genus Poromitra; species Poromitra crassiceps. The sequence goes on along the minus strand of NC_139631.1, from coordinate 54,989,660 downwards.
GCAGTCCTGGGCAGTCAGGTTGCCGAACCACAACCTGGCAGAACACTTTTTATGGAAAAATGAAGAATTCACAAGAGCTGTCCACTGTCAGCATGACCAAACCATGAAGATGCAACAATGGATCACAGCTACACATGAGGAGAAAAGATGAAGCTTGTGTGCTAGAGAAACACAATGTGGTTGTGAAGAACCGTTTGTCCATGCTATCCTGAAGAATGACACCAGCTCTGTTACACAGGCCTTTCTCTCACTGTCTTTTTCCATCGTGTTAAATATCTGAGGCAGTTCTAGCAAACTGTGCACATAATCTATCTAATCTATCTATATATATATATCAAGGGGCAAGTGGGCAATCTTTGTCCCACTGTCTGTTCTCAGTTTCAAGTTTGTCCCACTGATGTCATAAAAGCTAAATAATCCTATGACATCACTGATGATGTCATACGCACTGATGATGTCATAGGCATTGTGACATTAGTGATGTCATAAATCATCTTATGAATGAGTGACATCACTGAGCAGGCGAGGCCACGCAGCAGCCGAACTGCGTGGCCTGATTGTACTATCATTCAGGTATCTCAGTGCTGCACTGCTGATTTTGTCGATTTTTGAGAAACTGTAAACCATATTGTTATATTCTTATAGTGCTCAATTTAAAAACTATTGAGGATAAACAATAGTATTTTTTTTTTTAACTTTTGTAATGACTTTTCAAGTACTGAAAGATATTGAATGAAAATGTTTACAGACATAAATAACTTGCTATTTATTGTGCCCAAATAAAATTTCTGCCATTATTAGATCCACCCCCCCATTCCATTTTCAATTGCTACTGTAATGTGTGGATATGCTCATAAACTGAACCACATGCAAGCAAAGAAGTAAGAAAAGCTTATTATTGTTTGTACATAGACTGGCAAGAAGATATATTTCACTTCACTCATGAACTTATAAAACTCCTGGAATTTGTTTACATCGTGTGTACAGTTAAGGGATGCAAATTACTCACTATAGGTGACAGTCACCTTTTTCACCCCAAAATAGGTCACTTTGTAACAAACACACAAAGGAGAGGGTTGAAGACTTGTGATAAAAGTAGCCAGTTAAAAAGATAAAATGCATTCAATAAAAGGACCTCGTCCGTGCCGTGTCAAACCTCGAACAGAACAGCTCTTCTCCTCTCCAGTGAGGTTTTTATACAAGGGACCAGAGGCAGCGCACCTGCAACAGATAGAAGCAATCAGGGGCAAGGTAATGAGTCAACTCAAAGCAGCCTATCAATCACTGCAAGCCAAGTGAAAAAACTGTTAGAGTTTAAGACAGTCAATCATGAAAACAACTGAAATCACACCAACACACACAATAATATGAACCCAAAATTAAGGTTACTGAGCTGGTCATTACATTAAGCCTCTTGAGGCATTACAACTTAACTTGATTTCTGAGTGGTTTAGTGTATCAGTCACATTTTTCACTCTATGAGTTTGTGTCCCTGCAGTTATTCACAATTAAAATGGGAAAACATCAACATTGAAACATTTAACTAATTTGGTTTTTATTTTAACAATTTTTAACATATCTTTTAGAAATTCATTGCAATTACTACTAAATGGTAAAACAACAACAACAACAACAACAACAACAACAACAACAACAACACACAAACCAAGGAAGTAGCACATGGGGACATACAGGAAGTAGCACATAGGGACAGACACGGACTCATCTACAATCCAGCAACAATGGCAGCATGTAGGTAAAATAGGACTTGAGTGTAGGTAGACGTTGTGAAGAAAAGCAAATCATATGTCAATGATGACATTCTCAGATGGAGCCATTGGGATGGACGTAAAACAGAGACCTCCGCCTTTCTTCTTACCGGAGAGTGCTGGATTACGATTGCCTCTTTAGAGCTGAAATCCATCTCGAAGGAGCTTGTGGTCTGGTGTTGATAGGGGCACATAGGGCAGAGGGCGGAAGCGCTAGTAAAGTCCTTGTTTTTGTTCAACAGTAACTGGAGTTCATCGGTTTTGTTACCAATCATGATAAAGACAGAGTTATGTAAGGGATAATGTATTGTGAGCCGGTGATTACTGGCGAAATAATGACCGACAGGTGATTGATTGAGCCTGACGCGCAGCGGAGGGCTTAATCATTCACCTGAAGGTCATTATTTCCAGTAATCACCGGCTCACTATACATTATCCCGCTTAGAACACAGCCTACAACTAAATTATTTCAGTAATCTGACAAAAATAATTATTCAAATAGATTTTTTAATAGCGTTTTCAACGACAAAGCGGTTTCATTCGTAATTGGCACACAAGACACCACAGCTGCAACTGGTTGGCCTAATTAGTAGTGTCTGCAGACAAAATGCTCTTATCAACTGATTAATCCAGGTGTGGCAGAGCAGCGGTCGGTTGTCGAGAAATAATGACCGGTGAATTTTGTTGATTGACCAATCAGAATCGAGTATTCAAGAGAGCCGTGTTCTAAGTAAGGGATAATGTATTGTGAGCCGGTGATTACTGGCGAAATAATGACCGACAGGTAAATGATTGAGCCCGACGCGCAGCGGAGGGCTTAATCATTCACCTGAAGGTCATTATTTCCAGTAATCACCGGCTCACTATACATTATCCCGCTTAGAACATGGCCTACAACTAAATTATTTCAGTAATCTGACAAAAATAATTATTCAAATAGATTTTTTAATACCGTTTTCAACGACAAAGCGGTTTCATTCGTAATTGGCACACAAGACACCACAGCTGCAACTGGTTGGCCTAATTAGTAGTGTCTGCAGACAAAATGCTCTTATCAACTGATTAATCCAGGTGTGGCAGAGCAGCGGTCGGTTGTCGAGAAATAATGACCGGTGAATCTTGTTGATTGACCAATCAGAATCGAGTATTCAAGAGAGCCGTGTTCTAATGATATATAAACACAGAGGTCTTGATATCATGGTAAAGACAGAGTTCTTGATATATAAACACAGAGGTCTTGATATCTCGATAAAGACAGAGTCCTTGATACCATAAAAGGCCAAGTTCTTGATACCATATAAAGACAGAGGTCTTGATGTCATAATAAAGACAGAGTTTGAAACCAAAGGAAGGTATCAGCCCATGTCTTAGTACCAGACAACCTGAGGTAAGGCTCAGCGGGAGCTAACATTTGGATTTGTTGAACATTTTCCTGTGTGTGTGTGTGTGTGTGTGTGTGTGTGTGTGTGTGTGTGTGTGTGTGTGTGTGTGTGTGTGTGTGTGTGTGTGTGTGTGTGTGTGTGTGTGATGCTCAGATGAACCAATCTGGTTTTAATTCACACTGCCTGCTGATGGAATCTGTGGGACATTGCTTTGTACAATAACAAACAGAGCTGTATCATGTCACACGCTACAGAACTGTATCATGTCACACGCTGCATTTTGTTGAGTTTTTCCGCTATGTACTCTTTTAACTGCTCATCTGAGCTCATCTGCATGAAACAAACCACCATGTTGAACGTAGAAAAGGCTACATTTTCTGAAGAAAATGTGTGTGCTTGCTTCAGTTTCAAAGTCATTTTGAAGTCATTTGAACAAGTTTAAATGTCTTGTTGAATAGGTTACTACTACTACTGCTACATGTGCAACTACCACTACTGCTACATAGATATACATAATATAATTCTTCATACTCTATATGGATTGCACTATGAACTGGATCAAATAGTGTTTGGCACTAATGGAGGCAGAGTAGAGTGTGACTATCTGACCCATCAGGTGTCGCCGGGCCGGGCCGGGCCCACGTTTATGGACCTACTGTCTGTGTGGAATCAGCTTATATGCTGTTCAATGCTGGGGTTTGGTTTTTCCTAGGTTACTGACAAACTCCTGAATCACAGGCATTTTTTGGTCATGTTTTTTTTTATCAGAATCAGAATCAGAATCACTTTTATTGCCACAGTATGCAAGTTACATACGAGGAATTTGTCTTAGTGTCTGTATGCAGCGTAGCGGTTACATCAATCTCTACAGGGATAAGAAGTAGGAAGATAACTAACAGCAACAAACTGAGTTAAATATACGTTAAATAGGCAGTGGATTTACATGAATTTACAGTCAGAGTTAGATAAGAGTTTACATTGAATGTACATGAAATTTACAGGCTAAGTTAAATAGGCATTAATGTGCAGGGAATTTACATCAATTTACCAGTCCCAGTTAGACAGGCATTAAATTAGATACAGTATGAGTGTCGTCAGTGTCGTCAGTCGTCAGTATGAGTGTCGCTATATTTGCATCGTCTGCCTGGAAACTAGAAACAAAATAAAAGGAAAAAGCTTCTCTGTTGCGGCGGCAATTTGTTTATTTGTTTATTTTGCTTGCTATTATCAAGAGCATCTAACATTGGAAGATAATGCCATTTAAAATAGCTGTTCTTGGTACATAATGGGTTTTGAAGGGATGGTGGCAAAGTGTTGGAGTGTTAAGCTCCAGTCTGCCTTTCAGCTGTGTATTGAAGTGCATTGGTCTAGACGGAGGAATTCTGTCTGAACTACAACAGGTGCATTTTCCAAGGGAAAACCTCTCTGTCCATCTCATTTCCACCAAGATGTGTGCGCCAGATGTTTCCTGCCTTTTCATCATGGTATGCACGCTAAAGTCAAATCCCCTCATATGAAGTGGGATCTCAGAATTCAGAAATTCAGAGAATTCAGAGAATGAGAGCAGGACACTGGAAACACCCACACATGCCCATATCGGTAATTCTATCCACTGTCTCGCAAAAGATTCATCCCAGCCGGTAACAGGCAGACCTAGCCCTCCAGCCCTCATGTGTCAGGGCCTACAGGCACACCTATCCCTCCAGCCCTCATGTGTCAGGGCACACCTAGCCCTCCAGCCCTCATGTGTCAGAGCACCTAGCCCTCCAGCCCTCATGTGTCAGAGCACCTAGCCCTCCAGCCCTCATGTGTCAGAGCACCTAGCCCTTCAGCCTTCATGTGTCAGGGCATACTAGCCCTCCAGCCCTCATGTGTCAGGGCACCTAGCCCTCCAGTAGCCCTCCAGCCCTCATGTGTCAGGGCACACCTAGCCCTCCAGCCCTCATGTGTCAGGGCACCTAGCCCTCCAGCCTTCATGTGTCAGGGCACCTAACCCTCCAGCCCTCATGTGTCAGGGCACACCTAACCCTCCAGCCCTCATGTGTCAGGGCACCTAACCCTCCAGCCCTCATGTGTCAGGGCACCTAGCCCTCCAGCCTTCATGTGTCAGGGCACCTAGCCCTCCAGCCTTCATGTGTCAGGGCACCTAGCCCTCCAGCCTTCATGTGTCAGGGCACCTAGCCCTCCAGCCTTCATGTGTCAGGGCACCTAACCCTCCAGCCCTCATGTGTCAGGGCACCTAACCCTCCAGCCCTCATGTGTCAGGGCACCTAACCCTCCAGCCCTCATGTGTCAGGGCACCTAGCCCTCCAGCCTTCATGTGTCAGGGCACCTAACCCTCCAGCCCTCATGTGTCAGGGCACACCTAGCCCTCCAGCCCTCATGTGTCAGGGCACCTAGCTCTCCAGCCCTCATGTGTCAGGGCACCTAGCCCTTCAGCCTTCATGTGTCAGGGCCTACTAGCCCTCCAGCCTTCATGTGTCAGGGCACCTAACCCTCCAGCCCTCATGTGTCAGGGCACACCTAGCCCTCCAGCCCTCATGTGTCAGGGCACCTAGCTCTCCAGCCTTCATGTGTCAGGGCACCTAGCCCTTCAGCCCTCATGTGTCAGGGCACCCTCCAGCCCTCATGTGTCAGGGCACCTAACCCTCCAGCCCTCATGTGTCAGGGCACCTAGCCCTCCAGCCTTCATGTGTCAGGGCACCTAGCCCTCCAGCCTTCATGTGTCAGGGCACCTAGCCCTCCAGAGCACCCATAATTAAAGACCACTTTAGTCAAAAACACAAGACCACTCAGCTGCACAAAACACCCTTAAATCTTGTGCTTATGTTTTCCTTAAAATGTTTAACCTTAAGGAGAAGATTTATGGGTGTTTTGTGCAGCCGATTCTATTTAACTCTGACACTAAGGGAAATCATAACCTAAGGTGCTTTGTGCAACTGGGCCCAGGCCCTGCTGGAAGCTGTGGTGGACATCAGTGGCCCTATAATATTCCCCCCCATTTTCCCCAAACCCACTATACTAACCTTGTTTGGAGGGGGGAGGGAGGGAGGAGTTGTATTTTGTCTGGTGCAAAATAAATAATGTTCTAAATAAAGAGCAATGTTGAAATTGAGAAGTTTGGACTTATTTTTTTTTACAACTGTACATTTTTCTTATTACAGTGTGTATAGTACCGAAAAAGGTACCGTTTTCGGTACCGTATCGAATTCCAGGTACCAGTACCGGTATCGGTTCAAATGTGAACAGTACCCAACCCTATTGGGTGTATTCACACCTGTAGGTCGTTTGCTTGTTCTGATTCAGGTACTTAATTGATACAATTGTTGCATTTGTGCCTTGCTTCGTTTGTGTTCACACGGCCACAAATCAAACGGTCCAAATAATATTGCCAAGTCTCCTGGATTGGCAAGGAGACACTCCGGTAGGCTAATAGCCTCTCGGAATGGGAAACATAATTCCCAGAGATTTTTCCTATATGATTATATACATTATACTACATTGTAGTCTACGTCGGGCGTGCCCCATGTGAGGAGAGAGAGAGAGAGAGAGAAAGAAAGAGGGAGGGAGGGATCGGGAGAGAGAGAGAGGAAGTTATTTAGCCTATTTATTTATTTATTTATTTATTTATTTATTTATTTATTTATTTATTTATTTATTTATTTATTTATGTATGTATGTATTTATGTAGGCTATCTATCGGGAATTTGGAGATAGAATATCAAAGACCTTTGCTTCTGCTATCACTATCACGGAGACTTCAGACGATTACGCATATGAACACCTGTCCTGTCAGGAATAAAATATTAATAAATAATTTAATAATAGCCTACGGACATTTCGAGGAAGACATGCAATCAGTCTGATTGTCTGATTGAACAAGACAATCTTATCACAAAGAAGGCTGGCTCTGATTACCATGACTTGTTTTCATTTATTTAATGGAGACCAGATAAGTTGATCGAGTTCAAACTGCTGATGTGATGATGCAAAAATCCCCCAAAGTTTATCCATGCAAACGCATGGATGCATTTTCTTTTGCCGACTTTCTGAAAATTCGATTCAAATTGGTGATACCTTTGGATGAAAACCCAACTTGTGAGAGGCAGCAATGTGCCGCAAGGCATACAGTCTGCCGGAAAGCCATTAAAAGAAGAAGTACCTAGGTGGGTGGGTGGTGTCTATCAGTCCAGAGTCTCCACCCTAGGAATAAAGCGTGCGAGATTCCTATTATACAGCATTAAAGTTTCACAAATCTGAAAGTGTTTCTTGGTGACAGTGTATAGGGTCCCCTGGTAATCTAGCCAAGATCTGAAATGTGTGTAATGGTCTTTGAACTGAACCTGGTTTGATGCGGTCTAGATGGGGGGAAACTGTGAAATCACCCTTTATTTGTTTTCAAAAATAGAATAAAAGTTTCACAAATCTGAAAATATTTATTGAGAGTCTAGGCTCCCCTTGGTAATCTAGCCCAGATTTGAAAGGTCTACTGTAAGTGTAGTGGTCTTTGAACTGGACCTGGTATACTGTGGTCTGGCTGGGAAAAACAGTGAAATCACCCTTTATTTCACTTTTCACAAATAGGATGAAAGTTTCACAAATCTGAGGAATGGCGCAGCCATCCTGGATTTGAGGTCAAATATTACTTCCCACCATATCTGAAAATAAACCTTATGGTATTCAGTCATTTCATGGTTTTCTCAAAAAGTGCACAACTTTTATAAGCACATTTGAACATTAGACCCGGGGATTGGCACCCATCTTGGACTTGAGGTCAAATCTGACTTCCCTCCACATCTTAAATTAAACCTTATGGTATTCACTAATTATGTGAGAAATGTCATGCTTTAATCAAAAAGTGCACAATTCTCATAAAATGAGAGCTTTAGCCGCTCTACTATATGGCAATAATATTGACATTAAAAATAAAATGTACTTTAGATTCTCTTTTATGTACAGTAGGTAATCAGATTACATACGATACGAGGAATTTGACTTAATATAATTTTACAACATAGTGGTTAATAGGGCTGTCCACGACTTAGGATTCTGCCAGTCTAATCAAATTCGACTGTCCAGTATATGAATATTCGGCTATTATAAAAAAATATATATATATATAAATAAGAATATCTTCAGTGATTACTTCGACCACATTAACAGTCAATGCTTCAGAGTGATGGGGACATATTTTTGAGCATTTAAAAATCAATAAGAGACTATTATGATCTCATGCAAGATTTGAATTGCCGACGTCGGGCTATTGGATAATGGATTTGTCTGAAAAATGAGACATGCAGGACACTTTTTTATTTTATTTCACCTTTTAAACATTAAAACAACATGTAAGCCTACATGGATAACAACTTAAACAGTTCTATAACCTATTTCTCAAAAAGTAATATAGGCCTAAATAAATCTAAACAAAGATAAATTAACAAATTAAATTAAGACTGAAATTTAGATGGGGGGGGAAACGACTGCTCGACTTGAGGAATCTCCATCGACTCAGGGGTCGCTTGACTGATGATTCGACTATTCGACTTTTAGAGGACAGCCCTTGTTACACCGTTAGGACAAATCATCAGTGACTATGACCTCATCTCTGCTGCTTGTGCAGCGCACAATTGCCCAACTTTGCATCACTGATGACATCACTCACTGATGATGACTGATGATCACAATGATGTCACAATGTCTATGACATCTTCAGTGATGTCACAATTGCCAGAGTGTAACCAAAAACCACAATTGCTCGAGTGACATCACTGATGATGTCACAATGTCTATGACATCATCAGTGGCTATGACATCAATGCTGTCATAAGATGATTTTGGTCAATATCACTGATGAAAAATTTAAACAAACAGTGCCCACTTCCTCCCTTTTTATATAATTCCTAGTTCTTGGCAGTTCGGACACTGTGCGGACTTGCATGCAGCTCGGTCACTGATGACATCACAATTGCTCTTATGACATCACTGATGATGTCATAGGCATTGTGACATGATCAGTGATGTCATAGGAGAAACATATAACATTAAATTGATGTTATCGCGCTGGCCATAATATGGATTAGGGAACCTATGCTAGGTCGCCTTGTTTAAATCAAGAACAATCTTGGCGAAACCCAGAATGTCTGATTCATTTATCTTTTGAGCATTGAGTGACTGGAAAACTCTGGCCCACGGTGATGTTTGCTGTAGGCCTACAACACGGTGGTGTTTGCTGTAGACCTACACGGTGGTGTTTGCTGTAGGCCTACAACAAAATAGTAACTGAAAGGAGTTTGATACTTGAGGCTTGTGGTGTCTGGCTAAGTGCTTGAAACAAAGTAAACATTTTAAGAATCTGTTACAGCAAGAGAGGAACATCTTGAAGGGATCAGGCTAACTCCTGTGTGGTCTGGCTTCTTCTAGAGCACAGAACAAAGCTGTCTAGGGTGGAACATCTCCACACTGCTATAAATGTGCTCGAGTAAGAAGGAACCCAGGAATGTGGAATTCAATACGCAAAAACGAATTACTGGCCTCTGCAATTGACAGCTATTGGGTTGCAATAAGAAAATCAGTCATCAGTGAAGGCATTTGTGGCATGTAAGCTCTGCTGTAACACCCATCCAATTGTGTGGCTATCAAGCATCATTGAGAGCAGTGGCGTGTCCAGACCATTTTGACTGGGGTGGCCGAGGTGTACAGCCTGGTAAAGCAGGTGGTCACGTGAGGTGTGCAGCCTGGTAAAGCAGGTGGTCACGTGAGGTGTACAGCCTGGTAAAGCAGGTGGTCACGTGAGGTGTGCAGCCTGGTAAAGCAGGTGGTCACGTGAGGTCTGGTAGAACGAAATGAAATGTGAGTTCATGTGTGCATTACCACGTTAGCCACGGTGGAGCACAGTGGCACTGAGTGTAGCATTTAGGAAGGATGTAGACAGGCCCCAGGCAGGTAGTAACTGATTACATGTAATCGGGATTACATAATCAGATTATGGGTTAGGGTAGGGTTAACCCTAACCCTAACCCTAACCCTAACCCTTCCAGTTATCGATAGCAGTCGGCCTCCTAATAGCTGGCTAAAACGTGTGTCTAGCACACGTCCACTCAAAGCTATCGGAGCCTATCTGTCTCATAGTATGTTACTGGCATGGAAGTAATGACTCCCCTTGCTCTATGGCGTGGGACACGTCTAGCGTCTGGCTCGCAGTGTTCAAATCTCCCGCTTACTTCCGGCCAGACGCCATCTTTTATCGTCTCTGGACGCACAGCGCATGCGCCATCCTCTAGGAAATGACATCATCTCCTGAACACATCTCAAGAGGGTAAAACAGATAGGTAACATCCTCAATACATTCTGATCATATCACCGCCCCTCTTTATGTGAAACCAAATGACATCATCACCTAGAAGAAACAAAAGAAAGTGGAATTGTGTAACAATGCAAAGTTGTGCAATTGTGCAATGCGCATGCCAAAGAGCAGAGATGATGCCATAGGTACTGATGATGTCACAATGCCATCAGTGATGTCACTCGTGTAACCCCGTGACGTCATGCACTGGTGCAAAGATGGCGGCGCGTTATGCTACCAATCTATATATGTCAAAGTTATATCTATGTTTTTTGCGGGCCTGTACCCAAGAATAGCCTCTTTAGTTTATTTTTTAAAGCTATCTTTACTTGGTGCTTGAGTAATTAAGTAAGGCAGCTTATTCCAATGGGAGATTGCTCTATACAAACGTTTTTTTCATTGAATTTGTTATACTCACTTCAAGTCACGTGTCTTGTTTCATGGTCATGTCTGTTCTTAGAAAATAATATTTTTGAGTACAGGCTTGGGTTGTTTTAAAACACAAATATTTCTGAATGAAATTAGGAGACTGCATGTTAATCTGACTTCCACTTTCAGCCAGGACAGATCAGCATGCATTTTATCAATACTTTGCCTTATTGAACAGCTGAGGGCAAGACGTGCTGCTCTATTCTGCACTAAAGAAGCAGTATAGAGGAAGTGGATGATGCCGTGCAGGGAGAGGAAAGCCAGTGGCTCCTAACCAGGAGGCACCTGCAGCTTCAGAGGAGGTGCTTTGCGTCTTGAGGGAATCCCATCAGAAGCCACAGAAACAGAGCAGGGCCCTGCATCAGCACCACAGAGCTCCCTAGAGACCACGCTGGACTTCCCCCCACCACCCCAAGATGACAGCGCCTTCCAGTCCCCCACCGGTGAGGAGGTGGAGGAAGAAGAGGAGGCAGTACCCTCTAGTGCAGAGGAAGCCCCATCCTCCAGCGCAGAGGCTCCACCCTCCATCGTGGAGGCCACCTGCAGCCAAAACACTCCAAACACTCCAAAACAGAAGAAACCAACCCCCCCTCCCCCACCCAAAGTGTTAGTAACTTGGCTAGATATACTGTATAAGAGTTTTGGTGACTGCATGGGAGAGATATGTTAATTCAGTACACATTAGATCAGTGAATGGTTCTCAATTCTTTTCATATGAAGGCCCCTAAACTGACAAAAATTAGACCACAGACCCCCATTTCATATGATTTTGTTCCACGGTCCCCCATATGATAATACGATTGATGCTTTATTACAGAAAGTGTATGAAACCCATGACCAAAATAGTCATTGTGTTACTTATGAATGGAATTATAGCAAAAATAAATTACCCCCCTTTTGGCTGGGGACCCCCTGGAATCCCCTCAAGGACCCCTGGGGCTCCCCGGACCCCCATTTGAAAACCACTGCATTAGGTGCTCTGTGTTATCCCACCAGTCGCAATTGTGACCGACAATAAAACACGTTTTCACTCTTTTCCATGATTTTTTTTTTTTTTTTTTCAAAGGGTTACTAATGACACATGATTTGGATATTTTCATGTCTGGGAAAAATTCAGGATTAAACGGGTTAAGTAGGCTACAGTAACAAAGTATTTGAAATGGGTGACTTCCCATCTCTGCAGGTGCGTCCCGTGCATACGTCCAAATCAGAATCAGGGAAATGTTGACGTTGTATTAATCTTGTAGTGCATCAAGGGGAAAATGCTCCCACATGTTCTCCAAGTCTGAATGTCAACACAGGAGCAGCGGCGCTCATTTCCGTGCACTTAACATCTCAGCGATATGAGAGAGGAGAAGGAAACTCGCAGCAGTCGGAGCTTATCAGCCACGGCTTCCTGACTGAAGCAGGCAGTAAACAGCCAGCACAGTGTGTGTGAGCCTGGAGCCTTTTCACAACATCAGTTGGAGGAAGTTGGCAGGGAAAACATGGAGACCCCGCCATCACTCTTTCCCTTGTTATACAATCTCGGCTTCCTTGTGGAAATCTGTTCTAGCAGTTTCTTTAAACTTAACAACTTAACAACTTAATTTAACAACAGGTCTCTTATTCTCTATTCTATTCTATTCTATTCTATTATACTGTCACCTTTTCTGCAGAGGAAACCATTGCCACAAGCCCCATTTAGGATGTTTTAGAGCAGTTCTCAAACTTTTTCACATCAAGGACCCCTAAACTGGCACAAATAAGACTACGGACCCCCATCTGATAAGATTTCAGCTTTTAGATGTTGTATTACAGAAAGTGTGTGAAACCCATGATCAAAATAGTCATAATTAGTGGCCATGCCAGCGAAGCACAGGGCCACTTATTGTATTTGCCAATATTATTATTACTAGTGCAATACCCGTGGGGGTATATAGCTATAATAGCCTTATAGCCTTAGACTGATATGCGGGGCATTAAAAAATAGGGTGGATAGTTTTAAACTTCGATCGATTTGTTAAAGTTTCTCTCTGTATTTTGGGTTAGGGTTACAGTACATTGTAACCAACGTGACTTGACGATTTATTTAGCAGACAGCACCATACAGCACAACGTCCAAGACCCAGAACACACTGCGTTCAGTTACGACAAGAGTAATGGGACAATACACCACAGGATTCAGGAAGCTTGTGATAAATACAATAAGAGACACTTGCTATGGGTACTTATATCACATAAACGTGTTTTCATATTTAAAAAAAGAAAAGGGCATTCAATAATAGTCGTCACTGCACGTGGAGTGCACATCACACTGTGACTATCTGATCACACAACACATAAATTGTCAATCAAATGTCATTTTATTCAACACAACCACAAAAGACACCTACATGTGGTGTTGTCAAAGCAATATGAGATAAATATTTCTTGTTTTGAAGGGACAGTCTAAACGTTACTTTGGGGGAACGTGGAGAGAACGAGAACGTCAGACTTTCTGGGTAGATGACTTACGGGAATTCTCTCGTCTGGTGACGTTGCAGTCAAGACAATGTTTGGGGGTATAGTTATAATAATAATGTAATAATGCACTGATAAACTTTTATCACATCGCAAAGAGGGGTTATGGCAAATTGAGGAAACTTGGACATTGTAGCCTTTGCAATGCACCTTCACCTATCCCATAACCCGGAGGGTCGTTGGGGCGCCACAGACCGTCTGTCGACCAGCTCTCTCCATCTCGCTCTGTCCTCGGCACGGCAGCTCTCAGTTTCGCCGAGTTTTAATTGAATCTAAATCTTCCCATCTTTTCTTTTGTCTCCGCCGTTTACCCGCTGCAAACAGGTTTCTATTGTCCCACCCCAGTCAACAAAATAACCCGAATTGCATCAAATCACAGATGTTTTTAACAGGTATATGATGTGATGGTGTCGTTATGAGATAGGGATAATATATACAGTCAATAGCCTATCCCAATTACGCATGGGGAGAATTACAGCATATGTCTGTAATTATATATACGCAAAATGTATTACAGGGACTGCAAGACGGGAATCTGATTGGTTTGATTGATGTAATGCCCAGGCATTGCCAGGCTACACCTGTGAATAATTCTGGTGGTTAACAACACCGCCCAAATCCCGATTGCGCCGTGCATAAATGACTTGGCACGCCTCCAATCTGCACTTGCACTGGCAAACTAATTATATCGGAAGCCTAGTTGCGCCAAAAAGTGAGCGGTTGTTCTTTTTTAAAAGACAAAGTTTGACGATAATCACCGAGTTGCCTGGAAACAGAGTCCAGACGCACGCACGCGCGCGCACGCACACACGCACGCACGCACGCACACACACACACACACACACACACACACACACACACACACAGCACAGTGGCATCACTTTGTCTTCTACATACATTCTGAAATGCATTTAAAAAAAGAACCACTCACTTTTTGGCGCAACTAGGCAACTTCCGATATAATTAGTTTGGCCCATCCGACCCCGACCTGTGACTTCAAAGTGCAGAAATAAGATGAGTTTAGGGTTAGGGTTAATTAAGTTTAATGCCAAACACAGATTGTCTAACGAAAAATGAATGGTCGGTGTGAGGGCTCTTACTACAGTGAAGTCTTGAGACAAACATAGAAAGAGCCTGAGAGCTACACCTGGACACTTGCGCCTGGTGGACTGCAGAGACGATAGTATAAGGCAGGCGCAAACAGGTGGCCTGTACCAAGATAGGGTCCATAGTGTTCAAATGTTTCATTTTTCTTTGGTGAACAGTGTTCATCAAACTTGCCAACAACTGTGTCAAACTTGTATTTATCCTCTGTTTAGTAGAGCATGAAGTCTGACTATCTATATTGTAGGAAGGGAGAAAACAGTGAAACTATCAAAATAGTCATTTGTCTACATTCACTAATTGTGCTTCTTGTAAATTAAATAATGACGTTGAATGCTTCATCAGTTTGCTGGGTAGCACCTGAAACCCACTCAAGCACGCCGGCCCATTCACATGAAACCCTTTCAATAGTGAATATGAAAACATGTCATTAGTGTTATAAGCTTATTTGGTAACACTTTCTGTTAAGGTCATGTCTATCATGCAGTATGAGCACATTCACAAGACATTGTAATGCATTTATAAGGCTTTATAAGTATAATCATGCAACTTATAACAAGGTTTACAGTTTTACAAGTGGTGGATATAATGTATTATAAGTTCAGCATTCATAATGCTTTATACCTCCATGCCAAAGTGACAAGTGTTTTGAAAGAATAGTCTTTTTTGTTTTACACTTTACTTACAGCCAGCAAATACTGCTCATAATATAGTATCATACAATTGCTAATAACCTTATAATGCTGTCACTTTACTTAAAGCTCAGTGTCATGCTATAGCGTATTATTGATGATTATTATAATACATTATGTCCTCCACTTATACTTTATACATCTTGTTATAACTTTCCATGCATGATTATAAACATTTATGAGTTTTATAAAGCCTCATAAATGCATTGTTTTTGAATGTGCTCATGATGCATTATAGACATGACCTTCACAGAAAGTGTTATGGAACATTTCAACAGTGTATGAGAGATTATCAACAGCATTATGTAAGAGGTTTTCAGTCGTGAGCGTTTTGAAGTGTTGTATTATGTCAGGCTTGGTTCGTCAGTGACTGTAATGTTTGAAAAGTGTTCACATTTTCTGCACATTACAAATAAGAAAGTAAGAATCACATTTAAGTAAGAATCACATGAAAATGACCCTTCTCTAAATATTTTTGTTAATTCTGCTAATTACTCAATCTGGGCACCCAGAGTCTATCATTCTGACGACTGCTAAGACTCTGGGACAGACAGCTGATATTTCGGGGTCTCCGGTGTAGAGCGGACATCTGTACCAAGACTTCTGCTTCCATGCAGTGCATGTGCGAAATATCCTCCATCAATCTGACTGGCTGCACAGATTGCTAATAATCACTCACCTCCACTTCTGCTATGAATTGATGTGTAGGTATTTTAAATGGGCACTATCTAAAGCTTCATAGAACAACTCTAAGTAGCTTTATTCTTACTTCACCAATACAGTAGCAAACCACAAAATGAAATTTTCATAACCAAATACATTGTGAATAATAAATTAAAGGGATACAATGACTGAAATTATGATATCTTTACCACATATTCTCTGAAAGCCCCAAAAATGTGATGAGGACACGTATAATTTCAACTGTATAATTCACGGATGAACATAGAGTGTATAATATTAACAAAGTTGAAAAATAATTATGTGCTCCTCCTGTGCATAAACCAAAGTTAACCAATGAACAATTACATATCTTTCACAATAAATCTTGACATAATGCTATGTTAACATTTGTGTTCTGACTACAAGTGCTCTTACTTAAATATGTACAAAACTAGTGACTCTAATCTTGTTTTCATTACTGAACTAAAAGACATAAATATAACTATATTACACATAAATTATTTCATCTATTATATACTGTCAATCCTATAATATGGAACACAGCACATCTGGAACACCTCTTTTTAGCTCAGATTTTGTGGATGTAAGAACAATCTTGTGCAATATTTAAAGGGAATCTTTACATAATGTGTAATACAGTACAAAGTATTTATCAGAGTATGATTATTAGTTGTTAGTTATTAAAGTACTGTAATGTAGTGGGTTACTTTATTAAGGTATTGATTGATTCACAACATCAAAAACTATGGGGCTTAAGTTTTCAACCTGTATTAGGTGTTGCTTTTAATGATGCCTTAAATTCAATTTGGAAATGACAAATGCATTAACATGTTACATCCCTTTTAATGATTAAGCCTAACCCTAACCCGTTGACGTGTGTGTGTGTGTGTCTTTAATGCACGCCCACACCTCAGGTGGGATTGGGCTGAAAATGTGGATGGTGGTGGCTTATGATCTGTGGGAGGATCACGCTATTCCAACCAGTTCCCCTCCCTCCGAACAGGCGCCCCTAACGACCAGAGGAGGCACCCCTTCAGCGACCAGGATATAGCATGTTTTTGGTGAGGGGTTCCTATATGAAGGAAACCCCCAGGGGGCACGGGGAGAACATGCAAACTCCACACAGAAAGGCCCTTTTGACGACCCCACCCGGGCGGTGGACACTCGAGGACATGCGGACGGGCACGCACTCCTTCAGCGCTCACAGCGTCCCAGGTGGGAATCGAACCCAGGACCTTCTAGCTGTGAGGCGACAGCGCTTACCACTGCGCCCCATGCCCCCTCAGTTTTATTTTTTGCCCAAGTGAAATGTTCTATGGTCTCTGCTGATTCCAAATATAGCTGAATCGCTCGGTTTGACCAAATAAAACTATTTTTATAAGCATTTTACGAAATGTCTATGAAAAAAAGAGAAAAAAAAGAGGATTAAATCCCTAGGTTCCTTGTCCCATGTGTGTTCGTATGCCTAACCCGGACGAGTGTGACTTTAGCACTCTGTGAGTACATGACGTGTGTGTGTGTGTGTGTGTGGGGGGGGGGGGGCAGGTTTTGATAGCCTACATATAGTGGAAATGCTACAGTATAAATGCAAATTCCCTTCAGACTAATGCAGTTTTTAGGTCCTCAGGTGATCAATGTTTGCAATGCCCCTACTTTCTATCTGTTGGGACAACAGGGAGCAGGTGCCCTCCAACACCCCCTCCTATTGTCATGGCTTCCCATGCACCTAAACTGTATACCTTTGAACAGTGAGGAAATCCAAGTGGTGCTTTGTGACTGTTACAACTTTCCTGAGTTACTGTATAAGTAAAAAAAAATAAAAAATAAAAAATAAAAACCAAACTACTCCTCTTTTAAATAGCATGACTCTGTTGACAGCATTTGCAAAGTCTTTGGTTACATTCCAATGTGTGCTTCCCCGGCATGGGAATGCTGACAAGCCACTTTGCCCTCAGGAATAATCTATGCCGCTGAGAAGTTTGATCTAATGGAGTCCTCTCGTAATTGACGATGCTTCCCAATGTCACACTCCTCCCTCTGTGTACGGCGCTCGATGGTTATTCTGTAGTTTTTCCTGCAAAGGAATGAATGAGATCAGCCAATCAGGTGCTGTTGAGAGTTTGCAACAAGTGACTTTGATTTTCACCCATTTTCTCCCCAATTATACTTGTCCAATTCCCCCTGCTGTCCCAGTCCTTGCTCCACCCCCCTGCTGTCCCAGTCCTTGCTCCACCCCCCCTGCTGATCTGTGGAGAGTTGTAGACTACAGTAGCATATGCTTCCTCCAGTAGGCTACATGTCACGTCATGTGATACATACACATTTCAATTGACAGCGAGAAGTTTCACTGGCACGTAGCGCGTGGGAGGAACACGCTCTTCCCCCCAGTTCCTCTACCCCGAAAAGGCACCCTGACCGACCACATTCAATTGTGTCTGTAGGAACGTCTGACCAAGCCAGAAGTACCGCTGTCGGGAATTGAACCCAGGTGTCCGCGGTAGTGGGCGAGTGCTTTTCCCTCTACACTACCCAGAGGCTAGTCCGGTTGCCAGACTCTCTCCCTACAACGGGGGAGAGGCTCTGATTACCTTTACAACCATCCACCAAAAGTACCAAGGAAGCACAATCCAGATCCACTGGTTTTCAGCATGTAGCAACGAGCTAGCATTGTTGATGTTGTTTTAGAGTGGCGCAGGCATTTGAGATCGGCAGATTCAACACGCACAGCGGCAGAGGCATTTGAGATAGACAGATTTGTCACGGAGGGAGCGGAAAGGAAATCCATAAATGGTCGCAGTCGGTCAGTCAGTGTGGGTTGGTGCCAAAGACAGAGCTTGCAGGGAGCGGAAAGGGATTTTCTTCCACTGCCGACTGAAATGGTCGGCACCAATGGCAGAGCTTCTACCAGCAGTCTGCACCAATGGCAGAGCTTCTACCAGCAGTCTGCACCAATGGCAGAGCTGATACCAGCAGTCTGTTTCCATGCAGCCAGACTTCTCTCCCCGCAGGGAGGGAAGTGTGAAAAGAGAGACTACCCAGACACCTCCAACAAGAGACATTGTTTTAAGCTTTCACACATGATAGCAGTCGAATGTTCAATTCATGAAGCACACATTGTTTGGGGACATTTTAAAACTGACAAAACTGTAGATGCCATGGCTGTTTGTCTGATGTGAGCACTAAGCAAAGAGTGCAAACATGACTACATTATTACATGACATTATTTGAATTCAGCCACAGTGCTATATTGATCAAGTGTATAATTCTATGTTTACCTTTTAATATGTTAAATAGTCAGAGTAACATGCTGAAATACTGTCACAGTCACAGTCTAACAGTGTCTCAGTCCAACATTCTTCAATAATCAATTGAATGTCAATTGAATCAAATGCATTGAATCAAACTGAATGGTTAAAAACATTTGTCCATGTTGAAATAAATGCTCATAAATATTCTCGCCGCCAAGTGGGACACACCCTTTTTAATGCATTGAATTTGTATGTCAAAAATGACCTGGAATGGCTCAAAATGACAAAATGTAAAGAACTGATACAAAAATCAATGCTGAAATTCTGAATATAGACTTTATAGACTAGTTTACAGTCAAAGGTGTATAGAGTTAGTAACTAGTATTATGCATGTGATATGGAGCACGTCGCCTTTTTCCCAACTTACAACAAAATGGACTGAATTCAGGTAAATTCCATGCATGAGCAATGTTTACACACAATTTGGCCACACTTTACAGTTCATATAACATTTAAACCTTTGGACAATTTAAAAAACTATGAAACATCTTTACCTGCACAAACACAGATCTACTTGCTATACACACCTTTGCCTTTATAGAATGGCCACCATCAATGAACTCAGCAGCGCTGTTCAGATTATAAACTGTTATAAACACTGTTCAGATCAATTATAAACACTGTTATAAACACTGTTCAGATCAATTATAAACACTGCTATTGAGTTATACTTATGGTGATGTTTCTCAAGCTGCGCCACACTTTTTCCCCCTCATCATCAAGAGCACTGGGCCAACTTCCAGCACGAGCATCGTGGCGATGACAATGTTGTGCTACGCCTCAATGCTAGTGATGACGATGAAGCTCCCGGCTCGCCCGTCCAGGCTGCCCGCTCAGGCACCGGCGTTGCCCAGCCCAACAGTGACGCTGCTGGCTTGGCCCTAAAAGGCCAGTGGGTTTGTTTTGAAGGGCAGATTTAACTGTTCATTTAATGAACACAATTCACTAACATATTTTCACTACTTTATTTTAACTTACCTGTAGAGTAAATTAAGCATGTTATTCATGCTCCACTTATGTAAGTGATTGTTCCCCTGTATCGTGATACTTTGGCCCGCTCCTTTCCTGCTCTCCTCCCTGCTCCTTTCCTGCTCTCCTCCCCGCTCCTTTCCTGCTCTCCTCCCCTCTCCTCCCCGCTCCTTTCCTGCTCTCCTCCCCGCTCCTTTCCTGCTCTCCTCCCCGCTCCTTTCCTTCTCTCCTCCTCGCTCCTTTCCTGCTCTCCTCTTCACTCCTTTCCTGCTCTCCTCCCCGCTCCTTTCCTGCTCTCCTCCCCGCTCCTTTCCTGCTCTCCTCCCCGCTCCTTTCCTGCTCTCCTCTTCACTCCTTTCCTGCTCTCCTCCCTGCTCCTTTCCTGCTCTCCTCCCCGCTCCTTTCCTGCTCTCCTCCCCGCTCCTTTCCTGCTCTCCTCTTCACTCCTTTCCTGCTCTCCTCCCCGCTCCTTTCCTGCTCTCCTAGGTGACGGGCCGAAGGCTGCTATCTGCTTTAGTTTTTGAGATGATTGATCCCCATTTTGAGGTTAGATGCTTTTTTCATATGAACTAAATAAAATTCTTCTGAACACGATTCCGTTTGTTGGCAGCCTCAAATCGAACGCAGTTTAATGAAAACGTAACTTATTAGATCAGGGAAACGTTATGGCAGTGCTATCGCAAAAACCAATCAAATGCTCGTTTTAGCGTCACATGACTTGAATCAGCCAATGATATTCCCGCAAACAGGACGTATAGGAAGTGTGAACAAACCATAACAAACGCATCACAGAACGAAGCCGCTGGTAAGTCTGTTAAGATCATGTTTAGCGAATATAATTCATAATCGTTTTAATAGTAATAGTAATACTACTTTGCTACATCTTTGATGCAGTCAATATTGGCAACCGGCTAGTGTTAAATGAATTGTCATCACACAAGTTGTCTCTTTGCTGGTGTTAGGCTACAGCTAACACTATGTTGGACGTTACCAGAGTGGGAAATTAATTATTTTGCGTCTTAAATCTACTAGCCACTTTAGTATTTCACCAGCATTTAGCTGCAGTGCTAGATTCTCACCCTGCACATAATGCTGCTGTTGCAGTAGTGGCCTTGTGTCCATTCTAGACAAGGAAGACAAACCCCAAGACTGTGTTACAGTAGGCTAAGTGTATCTTGTCCTATAATTGACCAGACTAGACAGAGGTTGAAGTAGAAGAGATAACATTTATTACAAACGTTTACATCATCTGCAGCTCACCAGTTACTCGTGTCAATATTTTAACCTAAAATGTTTTAGCATTGATTTTTAAAAGAATTGCAAAGAATAACAGTTTTATGTTCTCCTGTAGGATGTGTTTTGGAGAGCATTGATAAAGGACTACCAGTACATCCCAGATCTCCAGAGCCTGAACAACGTTTTCTGTCAAGCTGTGAATGAGGGCTAGGTGTGACAGGAAACATGTCATCACAGATTGTCTCTTGAAATGTAGCATATGAAATATAGCCCAATTAATTATAGTATTTAATAATCTTATTTTTTCCAACTAGAAAATGTTCAGTTTGTAGCAGCAAGGTGCATACCTCTGACACTAACACTATGTGTTAAACTGTAAAGGTGGCGGTTACAGGTGTAGCCTCAGCAAGTGAGACATCCAGGTGGAACGAGGAGGATTCAGAGGAACTAATGCCAAGGGTTTTTATTTACAAACCAAATCCCTTGATTAATGATGGAAAATCATGTGGACAGATGATTTGGCCTAAAAGACAAACAAGGTATTAACAAAGGATTTGATCAAACAAGGGAAAACAAATTGAACTGTAAAGTAATATAATAAATCTAATTCAAATCAAATACTCAATCAATATTCAAAGGAACTAACTATAATAAACTAACACTTCAAATGATGCATCTGCACATGGACAATCAATTGGGAAGAGCAGAGCAGCCTCCTCTCAACAGCATACATGGCAAACTGAGCCTGGCCTACTGAGCTTCACCCAATCAACCACCCTTTATTGAGCCCAGGTGCAGCTCAATCAGGGCCCCAGGTGTGGCTGGTTAGGTGCGGCTGAACTGGTGGGGGGATTTTGTACAACTAACATTTAACTCATTGAGTGCCAGCCACTTTTGGAGAACGGACGCTCCCAGTGCCAGAGTTTCAGAGCGTTTTCAGTGATTTCTCGAGGCCCACAGAATATTGTGTGATATTACTATGTAAACACCGAACACGCACAAAGAGCGATGAGACTCTCTTCTATCATCTGCAAAAAAAAGTTTATTGATACCATTTTCCGTTCTTTAGTTATGAGCCGGAGAAGATAGGTTGTTTTGAGCAAAAAGACACGTTTCAAATTAGAAGCTGAGATATTCCGCCTTTTGTGAAATGAAGCATTTCAAGCACATTCACTGAGTCTGAAGCTAATATTTTCTGATGTAGTGACGTGGTGCCCTGCGTGCCCCACCCACCTCTCCCCCCCTCAGCTGCAAACTCCTCCCCACACTAACACACAGCCTCACGCACCCAGTCTATTTTCGGAGCGCTCCGTTTTTGTGCGCCGGCTCCCAGCGCGTCAGGGAAATGCCAAACCGGACTGCTGAGAATGGTTTGGCCCTTCGGCGTCGGGTGCTGCTTTTCTGGCGGCTAATCGTGTGGAGAAACTATGCAGACAGACAGACAGAGGCAGAGGGGCTCAGTTGTGGGCGCGGATTGACTGCTGTTCGCAGCCAACGTCAGCTGCAGCCAGAGCCATCTATATGGCTCTGGCTGCAGCATGAGCGGTTTCTCTTTCATCACGGGGCTTTTTCCTGCTGTTTTCCAGACCTTTCTCTAATCTGGAGAGCACTGTCGCCACCTAATGAGTCCGTAAAATAGGTTAGAACACGGCTCTCTCGAATACTCGATTCTGATTGGTCAATCAACAATATTCACCGGTCATTATTTCTCGACAACCGACCGCTGCTCTGCCACACCTGGATTAATCAGTTGATAAGAGCTTTTTGTCAGCAAACACTACTAATTAGGCCAACCAGTTGCAGCTGTGGTGTCTTGTGTGCCAATTACAAATGAAACCGCTTTGCCGTTGAAAACGCTATTAAAAAATCTATTTGAATAATTATTTTTGTCAGATTATTGAATGATTTAGTTGTAGGCCGTGTTCTAAGCGGGATAATGTATATTGAGGCGGTGATTACTGGGAAATAATGACTGTTCTTCACAGCCACAAATATCAATATGCAAGATGATTGGCAGGGTTCCTACATGCTTTCCATTTTTAAATTACATATTTTCCCAGGCAGACCCTATGTTCTTGACTGGATTTGATTTATGTAGGTATTTGATAATGCATACTGACAGTGATAGTAAATAGCATCCCTCTATCTGAACATTACTCACATCAACAAAAACTGGACTCAAAGTGGCTACAACATAAAAGCTAGAATTATGTTTGTATTGGACCCAAAGGCCTGGAAATTATCAAATAAATGTTAAATACTTTTCCAGACCTGCATAGGAACCCTGCCTGCCACAACAAATTGTCACTACAGGCTGCATATTGAAATTGTTGTCTTCCCCCCATACAAGGAGCAAAATTATGTGTAGTAGCATGGAGACACAAGAGTAGAGTGGTTGCAGCACATCTCTCCAAATCTGCGGGTATCTGCTGCAGTCTGCAGGTTTGGGTCCGTGATAGACAGCTAGCAGTTGTCCTGTTCCCCATCCCACCGTCACAGTTAGTCATCGCCAGAGGCAATGTTCTCTCTTCTTGGAATCTCTAATAATAGAAAACGTAGTAGTTACTGTATGTTACATGTGTGGCCAACGTTGCTAACCTAGCTTCTGAAATGTTTACGGCTAGAATTCATTAGATCGATAATGCTACCGTAGCCTAATCTAGCTAACGTTAACGTTACCTCCACCTCGCTAGCTATAGCAACATACTGTTCTAGCTACAGCCTACAAGGAAAATTCATTCATTTATCAAATGTCTTTATCTTACCAAACACAATTACGCTAGTTTCTGAGATAATATATAGTGTGGCATATACCTGTGAATAACATGTAATGTTAAATGCTCAACATTGTGCGTTTATTCTTACCTGGAAATCACACATCGATCCGTAGGCGAGCGTTGTTTACATTTCGGCCAAGCAGATCCTGGATCAGATCGGGGTCCTTAGCCGTGCACGTGCGTCTTGCGATTGTTTGAGGCATTAAATACTACGCTCTGAATGGTTCATAAACTACAGCTACCCCGCGATTTGCCTGAGTAGAGTGACGATTAAAATATACATTTATCAAAAAACCTCGATCAAACCAGAGCTGCCAACAAACAGTTTTAGACTTCATAGAATTATTTGACATCATACATAAAATATTGTGTAACCTTTCGATGAGGATCAATCAACAACACGAAAAACGGTCTTGGCCCAGCGCCTATCCTCCCCGCTCCTTTCCTGCTCTCCTCCCCGCTCCTTTCCTGCTCTCCTCCCCGCTCCTTTCCTGCTCTCCTCCCCGCTCCTTTCCTTCTCTCCTCCTCGCTCCTTTCCTGCTCTCCTCCCCGCTCCTTTCCTTCTCTCCTCCCCGCTCCTTTCCTGCTCTCCTCCCCGCTCCTTTCCTGCTCTCCTCCTCGCTCCTTTCCTGCTCTCCTCCCCGCTCCTTTCCTTCTCTCCTCCTCGCTCCTTTCCTGCTCTCCTCCCCGCTCCTTTCCTTCTCTCCTCCCCGCTCCTTTCCTGCTCTCCTCCCCGCTCCTTTCCTGCTCTCCTCCCCGCTCCTTTCCTGCTCTCCTCCCCGCTCCTTTCCTTCTCTCCTCCTCGCTCCTTTCCTGCTCTCCTCCCCGCTCCTTTCCTTCTCTCCTCCCTGCTCCTTTCCTGCTCTCCTCCCCGCTCCTTTCCTTCTCTCCTCCCCGCTCCTTTCCTGCTCTCCTCCCCGCTCCTTTCCTGCTCTCCTCCCCGCTCCTTTCCTGCTCTCCTCCCCGCTCCTTTCCTGCTCTCCTCCCCGCTCCTTTCCTGCTCTCCTCCCCGCTCCTTTCCTGCTCTCCTCCCAGCTCCTTTCCTGCTCTCCTCCCCGCTCCTTTCCTGCTCTCCTCCCCGCTCCTTTCCTTCTCTCCTCCCCGCTCCTTTCCTGCTCTCCTCCCCGCTCCTTTCCTTCTCTCCCCCCCGCTCCTTTCCTTCTCTCCTCCCCGCTCCTTTCCTGCTCTCCTCCCCGCTCCTTTCCTTCTCTCCCCCCCGCTCCTTTCCTGCTCTCCTCCCCGCTCCTTTCCTTCTCTCCTCCCCGCTCCTTTCCTGCTCTCCTCCCCGCTCCTTTCCTGCTCTCCTCCCCGCTCCTTTCCTGCTCTCCTCCCCGCTCCTTTCCTGCTCTCCTCCCCGCTCCTTTCCTGCTCTCCTCCCCGCTCCTTTCCTGCTCTCCTCCCCGCTCTCCTCCCCTCTCCTCTCTTACCCTCTCCCCTCTCCTCTCCTCGTACACAGAAACCAGGAGTGAGTGAGTTACTGTGGTTACCGGAGACACTCTGTCTGCCCCCCAGCACAAGCCACACTCCAAGCTGAAGTCAAAAGGCTGTGGAACACGTTGTAGCAGATGTCAAACTATGCTACTGTAGACTTTAACTATGCTACTGTAGACTTTTCATCAGGGTGTCGTGAGGCGTCCCGGACGCCATGATGCTGGCCAGTGCTGGAGAAAGTAATGCACTAACCTAAAGTTACTTGGATTAGTAACTGTAACATAATTACTCTTTGGAAATTGTAATCCCTTACACTAGTAGTTACTGGGGAAAGTAATACGATTATAGCTACCAGCTAGCAGTAAAGGAAGAGCTGAGTGTAAGAGTGTTACCCAGATAGGTAAACATACAAAACATCACTACAAATGGATCCATTTTTACCTGAAAAAGTAGAATGCCAGAAGCATTGCAGTCCCCAGAAGAGCTCCAACTATAATCCCAGTCAGAGCTGATACTCCTAGTCCACCTGCTTGGAAGAAGGAGTTATTGGTAACGACAAATATCCCATCATACTTTCCAATAATTCCAAGTCTAAATCATATTTGACAGGTTTCTATGAATAGTACTGTTAATTTACATGATTTGTCCAATATCTCTGTGTGAGTTTCGTGTCTTCCTCTCAGAGTGAAATGGTCAATGTTGAAGGCTGGCAGCACCTGAAAACTTCCATTTACACCAAAGTAGTTGGCCACCACCTGAAAGTAGAATATCACATTATAATCAAACTCATTTCCACCAGCACCACTATGTTCAACACTCACTGAGTTATTATTATTGTACCCAGCACCTGTACAATGTGTTTATTCCGGGGCTTATGACAGCATGGGTTGCACATTTTGGCTGTTCTTACCTCATATGTTCCCGCCTCAACATTGGTCATAGCCATCAAAGAGAAATCTCCATTTCGATCACCATTGACATCCATGGAGACCTGGCCAGCAATTCCTGTCCACCACCATGAAAAGAATGAGAGCATCAATTAGCTCCATGGCTCAAATGTAGCTACATGGCTCAAATGTAGCTACATGGCTCACATGTAGCTACATGGCTCACATGTAGCTATACAGACTCCAAAGACAAGAGAGGGAGGGGAACATTGTGGCTCAACCAATGTCATAGGAAATATTATCCACAAAATAACGTTTGTGTTGGCTTATGTGCCAAGAATTGCAATTTCATGGCAGGATCTATATTCCAAAAATGTAAAATATTTCTTTTAACAAGAAAAACTACCCTGTACTCAATGATTCCTGTGAAACAGAACATTGTTATTTCATGCTGAGACCTGGCAATGAGGACTGTCTGCCCTTTAACCCACATCAGCAGTGAAAATCCATTTTGTAACAAGAGGCTGGCCAAGTGTTGACCTGGAAAACAGCAGGCAATGTTACTGTTTTAACTCCACGCATTGATGCAATATCAAAGCTCATTTTGCTTTGTAGCGATCACTATGAACAGCATCAGACTGCAGCACTGACACAGTTAACCCATTGATACCTGATGCAGCATTTGTGTGTGTATCCCTTTAAGACCGCGAACCGCGTCACGCGGTTCGTGGTCTTAAAGGGATACACACACAAATGAGGGATACACACGCAAATGCTGCATCAGGTATCAATGGGTTAAGGGGACAGATTGACCAGCTATGAATGAGAAGACAAACCTTGGGTATATGCATGATAAGATTGCAAGGAAGATAGAGAATAAGGGAACTATCGTTTGCGCAGCCGTTTGCACACCTCTTATGTCCGTGCACCTCTTAGCCTATCATGTGCCTCCCGCGAGTGTCATTTTACGCTCTGGCGAAGATACCGTCGCTATGTTCCGAGCGTAAACACAGGTTTGGGCGTTGCC